>NC_089848.1:105339341-105661841 GCF_035609145.1 Eleutherodactylus coqui | reverse complement strand
AGGGGTAAATAAATACATGTCGATATTAGATTTGATGCATCTAATAATATTGTCCTCAAGCGACTCTGTTAACTTGATAGTATTAGTAACCACTAAATATGCTAATTTGTTGGGCTACGTACCGCTATGTAAATGGAAAAGATGCTGATGCCTCGCAGCTATTTTGGATAATATTATCACGTTTGCAATGATTTTCACCTAAATGAATCGGCTAAGCTGCATTTTCTATTGGCCACTTGTCCATTTTCCTGAGCTCCATCACGTCGAAAGTATTTCATCCTCGATGCTATACAGTAAATTGGAATTGGCTGTACAAACAGAAGATTAGAAAGTTGAAGTTTTACTCTTCCTACTAGAAATTGATCATTTAATTTTATCACCCCCCAATTTTTTTTTTTCAAAGCGAAATGATGGACTTTACTCCAAACAGCCACAACCTTAAAGCTACTGATGAGTGAAGTGAATAACATTGATTATCTGGTGACCTGGCTTAGAAATTTTGAGAGACATTGATATATATACACCTAATGGCCCCATTATTAGAGCCCCTGCCCTTTCACGTTTAGAGATTCCCTGCATGAAAATTAGACCTGCAACTTAATTCAGGTTACAAGTTTTCCGTGGATCAGTTTCAGTGTGAATCCACATTACATGGGAAAATCCAGCGATATGAGTGATTCCAACAAGGCCGGGTCATCGGTGCTCGACCAGCCGGAGACTGGATGTCACTGCCAATCACTTGGGAATTTTCTCGTGTAACGGTGTGGAAAGTATACCAAGAATGGGTAGATCCAGGAAAGAGATCCATCAAAAAAAGATGCTGTTGATGGAAACAACTCATTGCCGAAAGAGGATGTCAGGAATGATGTCAGAGGAACAAGCACTATGTAGTCAAGCAAACTGTGGCTGAATACAATGTTGGTGCTCCAGCTGTTATGTACAAATGTACAACTCTTCATTCTTTAACCAGGTGGGCTATAACAGCAGATGACCAGTTCCAGCAACACTGTGTCTACGAGAAACGGAAAGGCGAGACTCTAGTGGGCAAAAGACTGAAAAATTGTCTGAGTTATGTCTGAGAAATATATCATGTTGTAAATCATGTGATTGTGCTATGTACATGTGTTTGCAAGAGTGCTAGGTGGGAGAGTCTTAAGAGAGACATGCAAGAGTCTGGATGAGGAGTCTGGGGAGAGTCTACAAGTCAGTTGGAGGCAGTCAGAGTTAGTAAGTGGGAGAAACTGTGCCTCTTCAGTGAGACCCCAGGATGGAAGAAGCTGAGAGATGGTTGACTACTTGCCCTGGGCCCACTTCACCCAGGAAGCCTCAGCCTTACTTGGACATGCTGAGTGTGAGAGAGAAGCCGCCACACCACCCTGAGTGCCACTTCCAAATGTGAGTGTGTACCAGTAGAGAGCTGGAGAGAGTGAGTAAAGAGAGTAGCCTGGAGCAGAACACCACAAATTGGCACTGTGGCTTCGTCTGCCAGAGAATCCTCCCTGTCACACCACTATTCTGTCTTGGCACCGGTGTTATACTGGCGGATGTAACGTTTATGGACTGTTTACTATATTTTATTCAAGTAAACGATTTTTACTGACCATTCCCGGTTTTGCTCAAAATGTTATCCCTGCGTGTGGACTATGTGTTACATCTTCTGGATTCACTGCAGAGAACGGAATGGTGGCGTCATGTGTGACAAGGAACTGCAAGTTGCCGTTTCCCTGTGACCTCCCCCAGCAGTACCATGGAGGGGTCCCAAGCTACCCTCAGGGGAGGAGATGGTAGAGCCACCAGTGACAAGGTCTTTATCTCCCCCGCCATCTCCTCGGTTGTGGGCCCGCTCCTCAGACACTGCGCTATGACCGCCCAATAGACAAGAGTTGTAGCCAGCCCCTTCTGCTCCGTTCTCCTGCGTGTTGAGGCGCTGACAGCGGGAGCCTGCTTTGCTGATGGACTAGGGTCTTGAGCAATGGACCCCAGCCAATTAACTATTGATGACCTATCCAGAGGATACATCATTAATAGTTTTATCTGGAAAACCCCTTTAATAGTTTTATCTGGAAAACCCCTTTAATGGTTGTCATTATACAGTACTTCTATTATCCATAGCGCACAGTTTACTATATTAATCCACTATACTTTTAATGTTTTGCTACGGCACAATTTCGCACAATAATGAAGACTTTCAGATTAAAAATAGAAGAGTGACAAGACTGTTATCTGGAAAGGCTAAGCTTTCATAAACTGGGTTTCATGTTATTCTCACATTCATTGTTAGAACATCGTGTTGCTATATCTAGCGCTATTGCAAATATTTTTTATAATGCGTTTTTCTGTTTATGTGAAATTCGGAATCTGTGTGCAAAAGGTACAATTTATTAAATGTCATGGATGGGTCATCTGACCGGTAGTTTGAGCAAGAAATCCGTATCCCAATGATTCTGAAGGCTGAAAGGTTAATTCATAACAGATGCTACCTTGAAGGAAACCATTACAGGCAATGCTTTTCAATCAATGAGATTCTATTATGAGCAATAGAGCCAATTTCTTTTAATCAATGCACCTTTATTACTACATCTACAAAAATAATCTCCCCGCAGCATATAAAAGTCATTCTTTTTTTCAAAAGTTCTAACATGGATTTTTTTTTAAGTTCTCACCAAACTATTTTCCACTATTAAATAATATGATCTTTTTAATAACTGTAATTTTTATTGAGTTTTTCCAAATACACAATAAGATAAAAATCGGAGAAAAAAAAAAATAAGAGCGGTGTAATAAAGAAAATCTATAGAATGTAAACATCCAAGCAATATATGTACTGTACAATATCATACAATGTCAATATGGGACAATTATGTAACCTGCTTCACATCCTGTATCTTCTTGACCTGAGAATGGATGTCTAGGGACTATACTTTTGAACATAGGATTTAAGCAATATACACTGACATGCCAAAAGTCAAGAGATGGCAAAAAAATATCAGTGCTGCTCTAGTAGTAGGCTACATTCAAAAAGGGCGAGAATCTTGCGCAAGTTTTGGGGATTGCAAGACGCACAAAACTCGCACAAATGTGAATTCTATTCTTTTGAATGCCTTATTTACATGAGAGATTTTTTTCCCTTGCAGCAATTCTGCAAGGATAAACATTGCAGCATGTTCTATCTTTTGAGGTTCTGTCGGAACGCTTTGCCCATTGTTTCTAAGGGGACCTTAAGAGACATTGCATAGCACTTGCATGGGTCTGTTGCCTCGGACCCCCGCCAATCAGATGTTTACCAAGCCAGCACACTGAGAGGATTTCTACAGGAAGCCGACAGCTCTGTTCCCACTTCAGTGGCCAGACTTGGAAATTACAGGACAAGTTCCCATTCATTTCAATGGGAACTTGGGCTGCAATACCAAGCCTGGCCACTGCTACAGAAATACATCTGTCTGTTTCAGCTCAGAGCCAACCCAGCAAACAGCTGATCCCAATGGTGGACCCTCGTGATCTACTATTGATGACCTGTCCTGAGATTATGCCACCAATAGTTCATAATTGGACAACGCCTTTAAGGTTTGCTACATCTCTAAAATTACACATACACTATACAGTATTTCTTTTATTCCAGACATTTTTAAACTGCACAAAAATTCAGTTTTGATGTGATATGAGAAATCTTGAGTTCATATTACGGTCACAGATTATCAGTCAAGCTTTTAAGTATTGCAACAATTTCTGTAATAATCCTGGCCTGAGTGCTTAGGAACTAACAGGAAAGTCTTCTTAGTAGAGTTTCTCGATATATGTTCTAAGAATCTATATGACACTACCTTATTAATAGAGTTCAGACTTTAAGTAGCTTTCAGGTAAAGCAACTGAGTAAGTAGGCTTAATACAGGTTACATGTGGTTGTCGATAATACAATGAAAGAGTAACCTGGTGAGTCACTAAGAGACTTTGTGTTTGTTTTACCAATAACCATTGCACACCATACAGAAAGCAGATCTTAATGAAGTCTCAAATACTGATTGACCTCTAAGGAGCCAGTTAATTTATAGAGCACGAACAGAGAATCACAGTAAGGGCATTTCTTTCTTGGACATTCATGGCAAGCATTCCTTCTTGAGGGAGCTTGGTTCCACCTGCATGAATAGTAGGCTTCCGGTACCCTATCGGGAGTATGGACTGTCCATTGGAAGCTACTACAACCAGCCACTGATCTGGAGGCTGTACTAGAAAATTAAAGTCCCAATGTCTCTCTAAGGCAGCCTTCTTTATGGTGACCTGTGACCTGATTTTCAGGATCTACAATTGTTCCACCCAAGGGGTGGTCCTCTGCCTTGGGGAATGCTCTTTTTTTAGTTGCCAGCATCAGCATTCCACATATATTCTTCAGTGGCAGTATCTACAAATAGGCTTCTCTTGTTTGTTGAACCGGTCTTTGAAACTCCTCCCTGGTGGATGGTGGTATTCCTGGTTGGGGCTGTTAGCAGGATAGTTTGTAGCCTGGGATGCAGTTGCTGGCTTTTGTGAATGAGTTTCCAGGCATTCTATCTTCTGGAAAACTTTGGCTAGTCTGCAGCCAATTCAGCCATTTGCTTCTGAAGTTTGATGATAGAATCTAAAGGTGCAGTGCAACAGGCCAGATCGCGGAAAGTGCGATGGTGAGGGCAGTCACGATGGCACCACTGCTCCCCTCCAATGAAACGCAGCTTGGCATTACACTGTGGTACATTGGGGTTGCACCTTGGCAGGGCTCCCTATAAAGTGCTACCCGCAGAGTCAGGTAGGGTGAGATGGTAATTCCCAGTGGAGTGCTACCCATGGAGTCGGGTAGGTTAAGATGTTGTTTTGTCATGACATTAGTCCGTATATGGGTAGGGACCCATTCCGGTCAAAAATAATAATTGTAAAAATGAGAGAACTAAACAAAAAGGTGGTTGCCAACCCTTCCCCTTGGAGAGTGTTGTGTGGTATCTCATTGCAGATGTTGAGTTGGTGGGAAGGAACTCCAGGTGTTGGGATTGAGGATGCAAGCAGTAAAACAGTTTATTACTTAAAGTGGTTTTGTCCCTTAAATATTAAAAATATTCTTGCAGAACACCTAGTGCAGGGGTGTCATTTTCACAAAGGGCCACATCAGCCTTATGGTTGCCTTCAAAGGGCCAATTGTAATTGTAAGACTGTATAATAATAGTAGCCCGCATAATGGTCACAGTAGTAACAGTGTCTCCCATAGTGGCCCAGTTGTAATAGTGTTCCAATAGTGGCCACAGTAGTAATGGTGTCTCCCATAGTGACTCCAGTAGTAATGGTGCTTCCATAGTGGCTCCAGTAGTAATAGTGACCCCCCATAGTAGCCCAAGTAGTAATAGAGTTCCAAATTGGGGCCCCAGTAGTAAGTGATTCCCATAGTGCCGCCAGTAGAAATATTTTCACCAGTAGTAACTGTGCCCCCAGTAGTAATTATGAACTCCATAGTGACCCTAATAGTAAATATAACCCCCATATTGGCCCCAATAGTAAAAGGATTACCCATAGTATACCCAGTAGTAATAGTGACTCCCATAGTGACCTCAGTAATAGTAATGACTCCCATAGTGCCCCCACTAGTAATAATAGTGTTCCAATAGTGGCCCCAGTATTAAAAGTGACCCCTATAGTGACCCCCGGTAATAATAGTGACCCCCAGAGTTGCCCCAGTAGTAATGGGGCCCTCCAAAGTGGGCCCAGTAGTAATAGTGTCTTCTGTATTAGCCTCAGTAGTAAAAGGTGACCCCCACTATTAATAAGTGACCCTGGTAGTAAGTGTCCCAGTAGTAATAGTGTCCCACATGGTGTGTTCAGTAGTAATAGTGTTCAGTAGTAATAGTGTCCCCCTATATTGGCCCTAGTAATAATGAATAACCCCTATAGTAGTTCCAGTAGTAATAGCAACCCCCGAATTGGCTTCTACCAAGCCAACATCTCTACAGGCATTCCACTCACCCAGGACGGAGAACGCAGACATCGAGGGGAAGAGGTCTGCTGGACCAGAGCTGCAGGCTGGCTGAGTTGAATGCCTGCTAGTTAGCTACGTGGTTGACGGGCCAGATATGTGTGACCTAGTGGAATTTGTGCCACAATGAATTGATGCGGTTCTGAAAGACAAGGGACGTCCAATGCAGTACTAGATTTGGGTCTCTAATAAAGTGCCTGTTCAGCTTATTTTGTGTTCATGAAGCACAAAAATTGACTGGTATAGGAGAGGGAAAAGGGCCAAGAAGAACCTGAATGATATATTCATTAAACGCTGATGAAACATGTGTCTTCCTCTTCATTCATCTCAACTTTCATCAGAATTCTCCACAATAGCAGTGAATTAATACAGGACTATATCAGAAGAGAAATAATTATATCCAGAGATTATGCCTATACAGATCAATGGAAGGGAGATAAATCAGATTTTCATGTCACGCGTATCACACAGATAAAGAATGAGGTAAAATGATTTTCAATTTAATTAACTTCTGAAACTTCTGAATGAGATAATATACATGTCTTGTATTAGGAGATCTAGTAATATGTTGCGGTTATACGGTATAATCTAAGATAATCTTAATAAAAATGATCCACATTTTTTCTTGTTGGTGCTCTAAGATTGTTGAGTTTCCAGTTGTAGTAGGAAAAGAGAATTTAAACTCGAGTCAGAAGGAAAGAATTGAATGTAATGGAGGCACTAAGGCGACCCTCCGGTCCTGGGGATGTTTGTTCAAGGACAGAAGGGGGTGGTATATTACCTGGTGTCATCCTTTCTCCCAGTTCAGACATTAATCCATTTGTATATATTTTTTTCTTTTAAATAATTTTTATTGGATTTTATAATAAACGACCCCCCCCCCCCCAGAAAGTTTACATATTTGTTGGTGTGAATACAATTCTGTACTGTGGCATAAATAGTTTAAACATAGAATGCGTTGCTGAAGTATATATTTTTTTCTGACGGGGTAAATAATGAGTTATTTTGATAGATCGCACTTTTATTGATGCAGCGATACTAAATATGTTTTTTTTTTTGCTTTAATTTTTTTATTATAAATATGGGAAAAGATCATTTTTTCAAACTTTTGTTACTTTTTATTTTTTAGGTCTCTGGCTAGAAATCACGTCAGTACTGTTATACCTTGATGCAGTGGCGTAGCAAGGTGGGTGAGAGAGGGGCACTGCTCCCTAACGCCGGTTAACCCTCACCCGCCAGTCCTGTCATGAGGGGACACACAGACCTGCAGAGCGGGCAGCTTCCCGGACCTCCGATGATGTCATGTGTGGGAGGAGTCAGGGATTACATGGCCACGGGGGACCTCAGTACATGTAGTACTCTACTGTGTTCTGTGTGTGTGTGTTGGAGCTGTGGGGGTCAGGATGGATGGATGGATGGAGTGACTGAGTGAGTGAGCGAGTGAGTATGGCTGTGGGGGTCAGGATGGATGGATGGAGTGAGTAAGTGGAGCTGTGGGGGGTCAGAATAGATGGATGGATGGATTGAGTGAGTGAGTGGAGCTGTGGGGATCAGGATGGATGAAGCAGAGCTGTGTGTGTGATGTCTGGGGATAAGGATAGATGTAGTGGAGCTGTGTGTGTGATGTCTGGTGATCAGGATAAATGTAGCAGAGCTGTGTGTGTGATGTCTGGGGATCAGGATGAATGTAACAAAGCTGTGTGTGTGATGTCTGGGGATCAGGATGGATGTAGTGGAGCTGTGTGTGATGTCTGGGGATCAGGATGTAGTGGAGCTGTGTGTGTTATGTCTGTGGATCAGGATGGATGTAATAGAGTTGTGTGTGTGATGTTTGGGGATCAGGATGGATGTAGCGGAGCTGTGTGTGCAAGGTCTGGGGATCAGGATGAATGTAACAGAGCTGTGTGTGATGTCTGGGGATCAGAATGGATGTAGCAGAGCTGTGTGTGCAATGTGTGGGGGTCAGGATGAATGTCCGGCCGGTCCTGCAGCAACAGTGTCAGGAGCTGAGGAGGAGAGTGGAGGAGTAGTAAATGCGGTACAACGAGGTATGTACCATCTACTGCATGTAATCTTGTATATTTAGGTGATATACGTTATACCAGCTGTACATATAATTATGTACAGGACATATCCATGTTACATCAGCATCTCTATATACAGGGGATGTATATCTGCTATATATAGTAATATGGAACATGCTGGGGTAATCTGGGTATCTCCTGTATATAATTATATATATGTACAGCTGGTATAAGCTAGGCATCCCCAGTATATAGTGATGCCCAAAGCTCAAATAATATGTCAAAATAAGCCACACTGTAGCCCCGCCCCTGACCACACCATAGCCACACATCCTAACCACACACCCTTTTGGTAGGGATGCTGCACCATAAAAAAAATTCCCATGGCTGTCCCAAGGCTGAAAAGGTTGGGAAACACTAGGGTAGGGGATAGCTTGGTGATCACAGGGGGTCTCACTGCTGAGACCCCTCCAATCTTGAGAATGGGAGATTGTGTCCTACACTCAAATTATTCCTGGGAATACTGCACCTGCTGCAGTGAAGAGGAGACTGAATGGAGTGCTGGTTGCACAAGTGCTCCATTTACTTTCAATACGACTGCAGAGATAGCTGAATGGCACCCAATCGGCTATTTCATTGAAATGAATGAGGTGCCAATCGCACATGCTCTGCCGCTGCTCCATTCACAGTTACATTACTGTGTGAAGAGAAGCGACCCTCTGTAGTGACAAGCAGAGTGGGACACGGGAGTCCAGTTCTTGAAATCTGCGTGGGTTTCAGTAGAGACCTCACTGATCAGCAAGTTATTCCTTATCCTTAAGGGATAACTTGTAATTGTGGTGCTGTTGGGAGGGGCCACAGTCAGGTAATAGTTTCCAACCCGGAGGGTTCCCCAAGGTGCAGTGGGGACCCTCCAGGATAACAGGCAATAGGGTCTACAATAGGAATACCTCTGCTGCCTCCACTGACTGACAGCGCTGGGGAACAGCTCTCCTCCATCTGAGCTGAGGCCAATATGTATATCTATGACAGTCTCCCTGCTCAGTTTTCCCTAGGCTAGATAGGATTGTTGGTCACACCCCTGTAGCATAAGGGATTGCGGCCGATGCCGTGGAATTAATAGCCTATCCATAGTAATGAACCACAGATGACTTTATTAGGTGGCAGTTTGTTCATATTCTGGAGGTACAGCAGGCTTAAACGTTGCAAACAATTACTAAATTCAATAATAGTCCCCCTTTTCCGGGACTTGTTTCACACATGGTGCAATTACAGTCTTTCTCATGTCCCACAGCCCAAAGTCTCTCTATTTAGCAGTTGCTCAAGTGCTCAATTCCACTCCTCTAGGTCCTGAGCCTCAGTACTCACTATGTGATGATATGGGCAGGCATGGCAGGCTAAGAGCACATGGCAGGCGTGAGTATACATATGTCCTCTAAGAATACATCCACTGGTTGCTGTCAACCAAAGGTATCTCTGAATTTCTAGAATTCTTCGTAGAAGACCCGTTTCACTGTCCGGGACCGAGTGCCTGATGCAACTACCAATTGCTCACCTGACTTACAGTATGTCTGCTCGCTTATACTCACACTGAATCTACTCCGGCCCTATCTGGTTCTTGCTGCCCCTGACATGTGTTCTTTACCACCAATCACATTAATGCTGCAACACAAGGTACATGAACTTTGCTTTGGACGTAGGTCAATAGATGGGTGCAAAACACAGCGTGCAAAGACTTCACTTCTCATCATCACTTCTGAACTGTATAACATTTTCATGTCTCTATAACATTTCACCCCAGGCTCTACAATACACCACTTTTAGTCACTACATTCTAACCACCATCCGCTGACTTGGGTTACCTCTAAGCATTTTTGTTGATTAACCCTCTCTTTGATTATTTAGCACCTGAACCTAGAACGGTTGACATAGCTACTGCCAAAAGTGCTTAGAATTCTGCTCTATTTTATTACTCAGCTTATTCTTGACCTGGACTTAGTCTTCTAATTTGACTTGTACATTCACTCTGTATGCTCAGTATTTACTTAACTTTCCACATTTTATGTTTTTCCTGTTTTCCAAGGAAGTCGGTGGGTGCTCTGTGGAGTCTTCTTGAAGCCAAATCTAACCCTCTATGGTGATGGCAAGGGGGAATTCCAAGAGCTCTCAAAGACTCTGCCAAGTAGGGCGACAAGTACAACCACTGTGGTGTAGTGGCCAGAAGTCAATATTGCTGGTCCCTATACATGTGTCATACATGTAATGTCTTTTGTAGGTGTGCTGTGCAAAAGTTTCTTGTCATTCTGTTATGTGTATTGCACAGCTGCAGCAAATGATAATAATAATAATCTTTATTTGTATAGCGCCAACTTATTCCGCAGCGCTTGAGAATGAGAAATTAAGTGTTTGCGAGAGACTGGGAGATGCTTGCAATGTATCAATTTGTCTTGCCATGTGGTGTGAGTGAAGATATAAATATGAATGCTTTTTAGCTTTTTGGTTCTTCAATTCTGGGAGTTCCATTGAGAGTGTCAGCCACATGGGAGTACCTTCAACTCCCATGTGGTGAAGAGTGGAGGAGGAAGTGGAGTAGTGAGCCCCAAAAGAGAGAGAGCATGTTGGTAGTGAGTTATGGCCAAATCCCCATGCAAACGTACTTTAATCTTGCTGTTCCTTCGCAGCCACCCTGTGCCTAGGGATCACTGTGTAGAGGTAGTATAATATTGTTGTTTGCCTGCATGTCAGTTCTGTTTAAATTGTACCTTTCACTCCTTGTTTATGTGAAGTAAAGTTTTGTCAGGCCCTGACTGTTTTCAGGGACCTGAGGTATGTTACTCCAGTCTGTGGCTCAATTATTTACCACTGAGGGTCTTTCTAGTGGGTAACGGAATGGTGGCATCACCCGTGACAACCCCTATACCTGTTCGCAAAGTTATTGGGCATCCCTTTCTGAGGGGTGCCCGGAAGAGGCTCAGCGCTGCCCTGGCTGAGGCTATGTGCATCCCTCCGGGAGGAAGCGTGGTAAGTGCCACCTGTGACCAGTGACCATCTTGCCCTCCCAGCTCCTCAACGTATGCCCTGCATCTGGAGTCAGCCTACGGGACGCTGCAGTAGCTTTTTAAGACAGATTAGCTAGACTTATTCAATAACAATTACTAGATAACTACTTCCATCGACATTTAGGTAGGGAAAAGCATCTGAAACATCATATTAACATCGGCCTCAATCAGCAGTTCTTGCTTCTCGACAGAATTCAACAACAGGATATGTACAACTCTTCCTGCTTACTTCAAGATATTTATTAACGAGTCTAATTGAAACAGAATGCTAATCAATACAGATGGGAGATAGGTGTAAAGAAAGCGCTGGAAGCATTTCCAGACAATACTCTACATATTCACTTGTGGAGCTTCACATGTAAATTTTGGTAAATATTAGTAATCTGCAAACCCCAAAAAAGAAAGTTAAAAAAAAGCCCAGACTGTTAAAAGATGAAATATTCATAATTTACTGAATTTTCCTAGAAAATGTTTAAAACATGCCGCTAATCAGAATTTAAAATTCAAGTCGGAAATCTCTTGACAAACTCAGCAATCAGAGACATCGGCTCACTGCATGCATCAGCTCTGTTTTTAACTCTGCATCTAAACTAAGTAATGCTAATGACCATGAATTTCCTTATGAATTAGGACTCAAAACGTAGTGTACTGTAGCTAATGGATGGCAAAATTGAAGGAAAGAAGAAGATTGAGCAGAAAACCATATGTTCATAGATGTCTTTATAAAGACCAGAAATCAGGATTACGGTGGTTTCACACGACAATTTTGGGAAAAAGCAAGATTTCATGGCAGTTTTTCATGTACTTTTTTGAGCCATTGCCAGAAATGGATTCAAAGGGAATAGGAAATATAGAAGGAGGATTTCTGCTTCCTGCTGGATCCACTTCTGACATTGGTTCAATATGTGCCTCAAAAACAGTAGAGACATTTTTTTCCAAAAATGCTTCATGTAAGATCTCACAGGCAGTGGGTTCGGGATTTCTGCAATTTTCCGGGTCAGTGGGAACCTGGTGGACACTGAGCTGTCCTGTTTCTCCAGCAGGGAGCAACAAGTTGAGCTCCATGAGAAAGGTCATAGCCTCCTTTTTGTCATGTGTGCACAGTTAGGACAAAGAGACCTATAACCTGGTTCCACTGAGAGCAAAGTCTTTAAGTAGACCCAACTGGCAGCGATGGCCCAGAGACCCTGGGGGTAGCTCACATGATTGACATGAATCATCAGTTCGAAATAAATAACTGGTTTTATAGTAAACTGTAGAGGAAAATGAATGCAACTTGTGACCTGGTAATCTGGGGTAATTAAAGTGGTTTTTCAGTCCAAAGCTATTGATGACCTTTCCTTAGGTCAGCTGATGTGAAGGAGCAAATCAGCTGATGTAAAAGATCTTGCAGACATCCGGAAGTTTCAAAATGCTGTTTGATCTTCAGTGGCCCAGTATGGCATTGTAGTTCTCTCCCATGCACTTCAGTGGAAGAGAGCAGCATTATTATACTAGACCACTGCAGAATAGATGGTGTTTTGATACTTCTAGCCAGTTACAAGTTCCTTTACATCAGCTGATTGGCGAGTACCCTTGTCAATCTGCTCTTGATAACCTATCCTGAGGATACAGTAGGTCATGAAAAGCCTTGGACCCCTTTAACATAACCCCCTTCTTTAATACAGGGGAGTCTTCAGCTTGGGACCTCCACCTCTATATAATCATTGCCAAGAACCAGTAAAAACGAGTGGCTCTTTCTTTGGTGGACTTGAGGGGGCCACCTATTACATTGTCTGACATTCATCTTCATCTGTAAAAAGGGGTTGTCTGAATGATGCAACTCATTGAAAGTTTTGATCAAAGTAGTAAATAGTAGTCTAAGCCCTGGCAATAAATTACCTTGGCAATAGAAAAAAATATTTAGAATTTAGCTTTAGATGTTACTTAAGAAAATTAAAGTATTTGTCACTATACATTACTGTTCCTCACCTATCACTGGGCGCTGTTATCCTCCATGTGTTGCACACCATGCTGTGCTCATTCTGCCTATTTCCTCTCTGCCTGTAGGGCTAGCGCTTGTTCCCACCCCCTTTCTTAAAGGGTTACTGCACACTTCCTAATCTAGTCACCCTCCAATCCTGTCCTTGTAACTCCTATATTTGACATCTATACCTTAGGGTGGATGTCTAAGCAATTGGTTTTATTAGCCATTGCGATAAAGTCACTGTTAGGGCGCCTATCCACTGGCGATTTTTTTTCCTTTGTGTTTTGCGTTTTTTCTGAAGAGCAATTAGTATATAATGTGTTCTTATCCACTTGCGTTTTTTTTTTTCGGTCCGTTGCAATTTTTCACATAGGAACTGTCAGTTGCATATGTGTCCTTATTTTTCTTTTAATGCACCCATGAATGTCAATGGAAATTAACGGAAAACGCGCAAAAAGCCGCAAAAAATGCCGCGGAAAATGCGGCGTTTTTCACGCACGAAAATCGTCAACGCCAGTGGGTAGGCGCCCTAAGTTGTATTGTGGTTTGGACTCCTGCTTGACTCCTGACAAGTCTGACTTTTGTGCTCCCTGACCTCGGCTCTGCTTACTGGACATTGTTATTTCCTGCTGCCTGCCCTGACCATGTGTCTGGACCTTGTTATTGAATCTTTGCCACCAGCTTTGACCTCCGCTACATTTCTCGATAAGCCTTTGTTCACACCATCAGTTTCTGTGCCTCAGCCCTGTGGCGTATCAGCAGCCTCAGTATTGGGACGAGTAATGGCTCAGGGGCTCCACAGCAAACACATATGCAACCCTATGACTATACAGTTACAGAGAACCCGACCCTTTCACGATTGGAGCTTCCCTATATGGAAATTAGACCCGTGACCCAGGAGTGCAACATGAAATCAAGTCACAATTTTTACATGGATCATTTTCAGTGTAAATCCACACTAGATTCCTGATGGTGGTGGGAGGGCATGAGGGTAGTCATGGACATCTCAGGCTGAATTTCTGTGAATCACGATGGTTTAGGGATGCCCTGAAATTTGCTATTCTTCTCTTTACAGGCCTTAAGCTAAATAGCTATAGGCCATTCCAGTGAGCTTCAAACAGCACTCAAGTGGCAGCTGCATCCTCTCTGCAACATTGTCTGGCACGAACTACGCCCCACTTAGAACCAGTGCATCTATTTATGGTGGCTAAATGCCCGAAATGTCTTCCCACCCCACGTGACTCCCCATGGCCAATCACAGCCCAAACCTTTCCACTCCATGGGGAGTCTAAAAAAAACAGTTACTGTTATGACCGGTGGCTCTCAGGGTCTCTGTGCCCGCACCACCGATCCTATCACCAGAGCTGATCAGGTTCGGCGCAGGGGAGCCCCGGTCTTGGTGACCTCCCCTGGCCGTCAAGGTCCCGGACAATGGCTCTGGGCACACACTCTTGTGCTCAGGGGGCAGCGACTGGGTAATCGAGTTGTTGGGAATCTGGCTGATGCTGTCCCCATTGCCATGACATCCTGATTAGCATGTTCTGTACTTGCTGCGGATGTATGGGTCTCTGCACTCGCTGCCTTATGTCTGGGTCTGGCTGCTGGCAGGCTCCCTGCCCCAATCAGCTGCTGGGGCGGGAGTTCTGACAGCATGTAAACGTGCCTGTTTCCTTCCAGCATTGCCAGTGTATGTTTGTCTCCAAGCTACACCCGCGTTATTCTGATCTGATTCCCCGTTGTGCCTCTCTGCGTTTGGACCTGACTTTGACCTCGCCTGATCCCTGGTACCGCTTATTCTCCTGTTGCCGATCCGGACTTCCTGACTTGCCTCTGTGTCTGTTTGTCTATGTATTTGTTCATAAGTCTGACCCCTTGCCCCGCTTCTCTAGTGAGTATAGGGACTGTTACCCAGTTGTCGCCCTGGGGCCTAGCCCAGGGGGGCAAGTAGGTAGGGACAGGGGTTGTTGGTAGCTTTTAGGGACTTCCAGTGCCCGGACCCCAGTCTCCTGACAGTTATATTACAAGACCACTAAAAGTTGTACTTATACAACACATAGCAGAAATATAATTGTAAACAGGAATACTAAAAGAACATAACAGGTACTGCATATAACACTGCAAAAAATACTGTGAGCCCATTACTTGTTAACCCAAAGCTGGGTCCAGGATTTCCATGTCAACCTGGTGGGGTTTTCTCATGTAACAATGTCGAGAGTATACTCAGAATGGTGCAACTGAGGAAAAGCATCCAGCGAAAGGGGATCCTGTTGACAGAAACAACTTGCCACTGAAAGGGTTCAGAGGAGGATGTCAGGAATTGTTCTCATGAACAGGCAGCGTACAGTCAAGCAAACTATGACGCTGGTGCTCCAAAAAATTTGTCCAAAGACACAACTCATCATTCCTTAGCAGAGATGGGCTCTAACAGCAGTCGACCAGTTCCAACGCCATTGTGGCTTAGGAAAGCAGAAGCGTGAGACCCCAATAGGCTAAAAAGTGCAAAAATTGTATCAAGGAGCAATGGAAAAACATTGTCTGGTCAGATGACTCTAGATTTTATTGTACCATGTTGACGAGAGGGTCAGAATTTGGCTCAAGCAGCAGGAATCGAGCTTGGTGGTGGAGTAGTGTTGGTTTTTGGTGCAATTCGTGTTTTCTGATACCTGGGTATGGAAGCCATGTTGAATTTTGAAGTTCTGAAGGCTAAAGGAGGTCCAACTAGATGGGGGATCTCTAATAAAGTGTCCATTCAGTTGTGCATAGGTTTACACACACATATTCTTAGAGTTGTCCATGTTTTTCAATAAAGCTGAGGTAAGAGTACGTCATAGTGTTTTGGCATACGTATGGACCATAGTAGTCTAGAGGGACATTAGACATCAACATCACGAGAGTTTTGTGGCAAACACGTTGAGCAGAGTTCCCCAAGGCTTGCGTGTACCTAGCCCATACGATATCTCTTACATCTCTAGATGGCAAATTGGCCTTGTGTTTTAAGGTGTTTCCATTTACTGAGATAAATTGCTTATCCTAGCAGTGCAGACATAGTGAGATATTACACCTCATACAATATGTATTTCACAAAGTTCTAAATTATAACTTCAGCACAAAAATGCAATGACAAAAATTATAAGCAAATCCCGGCAAATATATATTTCAGTGGAGCATATTATAATTACGTCTCTTTGAAAGCCGTGAAATTTGGTAAGTTTTGCTAAGGTTAGGAAAGTGATAACATTTGAGCGGGAAATAATTATACATTCCGTTTAGCATTTCCACTCTCTATTAACCCGCTACTATGGACGTTGACCTTCTTATCACCAACAAAGCAGACTGCAGCTGCGTGAGATTAACTGACCCAAGTGAAGAGTCTGCCACAGTGTAAATAATCTGCCCGCAACTTCATGCAACTTGTACAAAATGTATTAATAAAAATAATAGTCCTAAATATGCGCCCAGAGTAAATGGTAAAAATGTCACATTTCCATATATGTTTACTTTTTTAGCCAGTTTTGTATCTTGTGATGGTTAGTAATGAATTATTGGCATTTTATTTTTTTTACAAAAATGTAAGTTTCGCATTGTTTCTGTAAAAACACAAATGTCCCCCATATATTGTCCATTTCAGGCAACTGCTGCCACATCAGAAGTACCCACCTGATTCCGTATAGCTTCTTCGCATCGGCGTGATTTAGTCCTGTTATGCGGTCGCATAATGGGACAAAACCAAACCATTGATTTCAATGGTTTTGTTTTCACTAGTGGTGTTCTCGCCCATTAATTCTATGGGCCATAAAAGATAGGACTTGCCCTATCTTTCTCGCACGTAGTTAATGCTACATGCGGGAAAGATGGGCAGGACCTGTCTTCCTGCTATTTTTTCTTCAAACTCACACGCTATGGCCGGAGTTTAACACCCTCCCACTCCTGGACGTATATTTACGTCCTGGAGTGTCGGGGTATGTATGCAGAGAGGTCACTCAAAGTAAAAGTTATTACTGTTGTGCCAACTGCAGAGGTTGGCACTCCTATATCTGTACCCACTGCTTCCATTCCTGCGCTCCACAGACAACATCCTACCCTGAATGGGGCGGAGCTGCAAATACCCGACACGGACAAGAGTGGCGCAGTTTCTTGAAGAAACCAGCCATGTCTTTGCCATCTCATTTGCTCCTTTAAGTTTCTTTTAAGATTTGTATCTCCTAACTTTCAATCCTTTTTGTAATCAGAGAATCTTACGCTACTGGAATTTTGCTGTTTTTGCACAAATTATGAATCCGTCACGATGTGCAATTGTTTCTATTATTTAATTTCCTAAGACTGAATTGCTGAAAACATAATTGTATTTACAGTTTCCTGTGATACAGTTATCTTAAGAACGCATTAAACTGTTTGACACCTATGAAAATTAAAAGCACAGCATATTTGCAGCGCGCCCGTGTCTAATTATAATGATATACGGACATCGTTTTCAATAAAAATAGCTTATTAAATAATGCATTCATTTGTTTTCGTATCACAGCCTCGACGATCATCATTATACGCAGCCTGTGCTTTATCTCTACTCTTCTGTAAACCAATCCTCCTAATTAATGTAACTGCTAGTCGAAATCCCATTTCTGCTTTATCTTCTTACATTGCTAAGGAGTGATATATATGAATGTGAGGTGCAATATATATGTATCTAAGGAGTAATATATGTGTATCTAAGGAGTGATATATATGAATGTGAGGTGCAATATATATGTATCTAAGGAGTAATATATGTGTATCTAAGGAGTGATATATATGAATGTGAGGTGCAATATATATGTATCTGAGGTGTAATATATATGAATCTGAGGTGCAATATATATGTATCTGAGGTGTAATATATATGAATCTGAGGTGCAATATATATGTATCTGAGGTGTAATATATATGAATCTGAGCTGTAATATATATGAATCTGAGCTGTAATATATATGAATCTGAGGTGCAATATATATGTATCTAAGGAGAAATATATGTGTATCTAAGGAGTAATATATGTGTATCTAAGGAGTGATATATATGAATCTGAGGTGCAATATATATGTATCTGAGGTGTAATATATATGAATCTGAGGTGTAATATATATGTATCTGAGGTGTAATATATATGAATCTGAGGTGTAATATATATGAATCTGAGCTGTAATATATATGAATCTGAGGTGCAATATATATGTATCTAAGGAGAAATATATGTGTATCTAAGGAGTAATATATGTGTATCTAAGGAGTAATATATGTGAATCTGAGGTGCAATATATGTATCTAAGGAGTAATATATGTGAATCTGAGGTGCAATATATGTATCTAAGGAGTAATATATGCGTATCTAAGGAGTAATATATATATATATATATATATATATATATATATATATGTATCTAAGGCCTCATTCAGATGAGTGCTGTCCATGCGCATTAGAGGTGCGCACAGGACACGTTCACATGAATGACTGTTAGACGCACTAAATTCACGCATTTAACAAAAATAGGACATGCGAGTTCAAACTTGCATCCAAGCTCCGTGGTGCGCACAAAGATAGGACCTGCTCCTATGGGAGCTGGAAAGCACGCACCTCGGATCGTGTGATGGGGCTACTTCGAGCAGCTGGAAATAGCCCGTTCACGTGATCTTTAGAGCAGTATAGCCATGAGCTATGCACACTGCTACACTGTGGGCTGATAGCGTCTGTGTGAATGAGGCCTAAGGTGTAATATATACGTATCTAAGGTGTAATGCATATGTTGTTGTTGCTAACCGTTTAGTCATTCATGACCCTTGCCGACCCTAAAGGCAAGCTCCCTCCATGTTTTTCGGTTTTGCACTGCTTCTTTCATTTGTGTGATATCCATGCCAGTATCAGCTCTGACAGTATCAGCCATCATGTCCTTTGGCTCCGGGTCATCTTTTGGGACTGACTGATCTGTCCAAGCATTATAGATTTTCCTAGCGACTCTGCTCGCATTACATGGCCAAAATCTGTGAGCCTGAGCCGGTCATCTTCCCTCCAGTGATATATCAGGTTTTATACGATTCAGGACTTCTCTGTTTGTTACTCTCGCCATCCAGGGTATATACAGCAGATTTTACCAGCACCACAGCTCAAACGCATCAATCCTCCTTCTAAAACCTTCCCTCGCAGTCCAGCTTTCACCTCCATACACGGCTGTGTATACTGATATCCCTACTTTTTCAGATTTTGTACATGTTTAGCATCGCGCTTCGCCCCAATGCTATTCTAGGTTTTATCTCTGCTGTAAATTTCCAGCCTGGTCAATTTTTGGGCCAATGAAGTATCTAAGGTGTAATATATGTGAATCTAAGGAGTAATATATATGTATCTAAGGTGTAATATATGTGAATCTGAGATGTAATATATGTGAATTTAAGGAGAAATATATGTGCATCTAAGGCCTCATTCACACAAGCGTTGCACTTTTATGCCAGCTGCATCATGGCTAAAAATCACAACAATGAAGAATGATCGAGTCCAGAGTTTAATTAGTGTTTTCCCATCCTTTCACACAGGCGTATTTTGTGAAAAATATGCTGCAGTCCGGAATTCCATCGATCGGTAGATATCCTCGGAATGACTTCTCATGCTTAAAGAGAGCCAGCTGTCTTCTTTTCTGAGCGCTGGATGCAGCGAAACTCTCTTCCTCTCCCTTTTTTCAGCACTCATAGGAGTCTATGGGAGCTTCCAGCGATTTTTGTCAAAACATAGGTCAAGACATGCTTTTCATGGTCACGAGTTTTAGCCCGACGTGTTATCACAGCTTAATAGCCCAGTCGAAATGCTTATGTGAATAAGGTGTAGTGGCCCGAAGTTGTGGTGTAAATGTATTTGACTGACTGTTGTGGATGAGTTCTGTGTGTGTCCCTTTAACTGCTTGAGTGATGTGACTGAAAGGCTTGTGTAGTTGAGGGACGGAGTTTAGAGAGAGGAGTTGAGAAAATGTAGTCAGAGGTGGTGGACGTTCCCGTGCAGAGCTAGGTGTAGAGTAACGGCCTCCTGCCACTGCCAAAGGAAAGGAAGCAACTTGAGAAGCCTGAGAACCAAATAGAAAACTTGAGTGAATGCTGTTAATGAGTCGGGATCGCATACCCACTGACGGTCTATCAGATGACTGCAACTGAACACGTCTGGAGTTCAGAGGGTGGAAGAGAAGCGAATATCTGTAAAGAAGATTATGTCTGCACAATTTACTACTTGGACAATCCAAGCTGAAAAGTTGTCAGTAAATTACAACTGTGCGCCTCCGGTTGAGTTCCTGGAAAACGTATTATTGGACTGTAAACTTTATCTGTGTGAATAGCGGCCTAAAAGACCTGATGGCATCACGTGACATTCAGATTCTTTAATTCTACGTTTATGTACTGTGAGCAACTGGACTAGGCCAAGCTGGCACTGCTGATAGGAAAGATCACAGAGCCACCAGTGACATTCCATCTTTTTTTCCCCATGGTCGGCCCCGTTGTGGCGGGCCTCCCGCTCCAGTCACCGCAGTATGCCCTGGCATCACAAACAGGATAAAACCTCCGCACCTGTCATGCTAGAGTCAGTGAGATTGGACTTTTTATTGCCTACAAAGATCTTATTAACTTTAATGAGAATAAGGGCGAGCACCCACTGGCGTTTGCGTTTCCGCGGGAAAAAACGCAGCATTTTCGCTGCGTTTTTCGCTGCATTTTCGCGGCTTTTCCATTAATTTCCATGGAGAAAAATAAGGACACATATGCAACTGACAGTTCCTATGTTAAAAACGCAAACGCAACGCAAAAAAAACGCCAGTGGACAGGAACACATGTTATCTCTATGCCTGTGCAGGAAAAACGCAAAACGCAGGTAAAAAAACGCCAGTGGGTGCTCGCCCTTATGGCTGATAAAATGCCTGTGGTTGCTAAAATGCGTTATCAGATGGACAAGGACTGTGTGGTGTTGCTGGGAAAAGTGACTTTGTTGGACATTCATGTTATGCCTTAAAATACAGATACTGTAATAGGCACACAGGATGGTGCCCAGCCAATACCTTTCCCGCCGCCTGAAGTCTGGGAGTGGTGTTAATAAAGTAGGGAGGAGGGAAGCCCCCGCCACGGAGCTAGAGGAGGGAGGAGCAGCCTCGAGGAGGAGTCTGAGAGGAGCTCCACAGATGTAGTGCAAGTTGTGCAGGAATTGGAGGCAAACCTAGAGAGAGAGCAGATAGCAGACTGGAGTGAAATGTGATTTGTGCCGGCTGGTTACCCTCCTGTGGACCCTCATTGGTACTTTGGGGGACAAGGAAGCACCACAGAGACTTGTATCCCAGATTTATCCATTGCCTGCGGGATCCTCTGAGGACTTGTGTCAGATTGCTGCGGAGCTTGCCCTCCATGCTATCATTGTGCCCAGCTGTGACCAAGGAGTGCGACAGGGGGCTTTGAAGTATTCCCCGTAAGAAACTACAGTTTCTCTATAAAGGTGCCTTTATGGAGCAAAGGTTCTGCACAACTGCTGTGAAAAAGGCAGATAGGCAGAAAGACTTGATTGAGCCTGCCCGGGAGGAGGCAGAGGACATCCAACCTGTCCCGACAACTCAAAAACTGCATGCATTTATTTTGTCAGAAGGGGTCTTAATGCTGGAGTATCCTCCCTGAATTTTGTTGCCCCGGGACAATCAGGATGCCTGACAGGCTGTTCCTGCGCATCTGTGTACCTTTATAAAAGAATATGGAGATCAGAATTTCACATTTGTATTCCGGGATGTAAGGACTGAGGGAGAGAGACTGCAAAGATCGAGAAGTTCAGGGGCTGTGGAGTCCTGAGCCATCCGTGTGTTCCTCTATCGGAATCAGATCATGGGAAAGTGGTCCTACACCTACTGGTTTCACAACAACAGACTCTGAGGCAGAGGAACCTATCGTTCCGTCAAGGACTCTTAGAGTGGAGTGGGTTTAAGAGGTTCCGAAAGAGACATTTGGACTTTGTTTTTGTTTAAAATTTTGACTAATTTTGCTATGAGAAGTTTAATTAAGAAAAAAAGAAAGTCAAAATGTGTTTATTTGCCATATAAATATGCTTCACTGTGCATAATTCTGCCAAGAAAATGTTTGCCAAGAATTGTTAGCAACGTTAAAAGCTATTGTGCTTGACTTGAGTGTAAGAGGAGTGTTACTGCTTAAACCGGAGGTATGCATGCTGAGTTGAAGTGAATCTGTAAGTGAGAATCTCATTAGTGAGACAGTTAGTAGTGAAGCTTTTTAGCGCACACCTCTCCCCATCTCTGTTTCTTTAAAAAGGGGAGCGAAGTTTATGCCACTCTCACCTGTATTTTTCCTAACAGATACCTTTCGCTATTTCACTGTTACCACCAGTGTACAATTAAATGTCAGACTTTGGGGAGAAGAATGATGTACGGGCCCCATAGTTTATGCTGTAGTATCTCAAGTTCCGCTTGACTAAGCGGAATAGAAAAGCAGACTAGGCTTTCCTTATGCTCACAGTGCGCTGTCATAAAATAAAGGTTAACACTGGAAGTGCCATTCTGGAGGACCCTGGAATGGGTTTAATGCTCTGCTGTATAAACCAAAAGGGGTTGTAGAGTAGTGGTTCTGCCATGTTCTCATCTGTCTGGGTTAGTGTTTGCTAAAGGGTTCAACCTGCTCTTTAATGAGTGGTTGTAATCCTGGGGCAGGAGGTTAGTGCTTTGGGGGAGTTTCATCTCGGCCATTTGTCTCTATGTTTAGAGAGTGCCAGGGTCAGCTTCCTTCAAGTAGAGGGGAAATGCAGTGGCCCGAAGTTGTGGTATGAATGTATGTGACTGACTGTTGTGTATGAGTCCTGTGTGTGTGTCCCTTTTAACTGCATGAGTGACATAATTAAAAGGCTTGGGTAGTTGTGGGGTGAAGTTTAGAGAGAAGAGTTGAGAAAATGTAGTCGGTGGTGGTGGATGTTCCTGCGCTGAGCTAGGGGTAGAGTAATGGGTCTCTTGCCACTACCCAATGAAGGGAAGCAACTTAAGAAGCCTGAGAGCCAAATAGAAAACTTGAGTGAATGCTGTTATTGAGCCGGGAGTGCATGCCCCACGAATGGTCTTTCAGATAACTGCATCTGTAGCCGTCTAGAGTGTCTCCTAGAAAGCCTGTAATATTGAAGATGTGGAATAGAAGTGAATATCTGTAAAGAGGATTGTTATGTCCACAGAATTTACTACTTGGAGAATCCAAGCTGAAAAGTTGTCAGCAAATTACAACCATGCACCTCTGGTTGAGTTCCTGGAAAACTTATTATTGGACTGTGGACTCTTTATTTCGCGCTGTGTTATTAGCGTCCTAAAAGAGGGGCTGGCATCACGTGACATTCAGATTCTTTAATATTATGTCTACGTACTGCGAGCAACTGGGCTAGGCCAAGCTGGCACAGCTGATGGAAGAAATCGCAGAGCCACTCGTGACATTCCATCTTGTTTCCCCAAGGAGGCCCCTGTCATGGCAGGCCTCCCATTCGGGTCGCCGCAAAGGCCTTACACTAGTTCTACATAGACGATCACGATTTTGCCACGAGAAAAAGAGGAGGAACAGGAGTATATGGTGTGTGGCAGAGACAGGCAGAGCCTCCAACTGGCGGGTCCACAGCCCCAATGTGGCCGGGTCTATGTTGTGTTGTTCCATTTTAGACAGTGGTGTTGGATACGTGGATAGCAGTAGAGTTTGGGGGATACACAGCAAGGTAGGAGGCAGTGGAACATAAGTAGAGGTGCAGAATATTTTGGGGTGGATGAGGGAACTTTTAGCCAGATGTGAGAGGGGTTCTGCGGCAGGGGTGCAGAGCGAATCGTCTCCAGTCTCGGCTTGGTTGACATGTAATTGACACCCCACTTTAAAAAAGACATAGACAAACTGGAGCAAGTTCAGGGAAGAGTTACCGAGATGGTAAGCGACATGAGTCTGCAAATCATGTCCTATGAGGAACAGTTAAAGGATCTGGGAATGTTTAGCTTGCAAAACAGAAGGCTGAGAGGAGACTTAATAGTGGTCTTCAAATATCTGAAGGGTTGTCACAGTGCAGAGGGATCAGCCCTATTCTCATTTGCACAAGGAAAGACTAGAAGCAATGGGATGGACCTGAAAGGGAGGAGACACAAATAAGATATTAGAAAAAAACTTTCTGACAGTGGGGGGGGATAAGTGAGTGGAACAGGTTACCATGGGAGGTGGTGAGTTCTCCTCCAATGGAAGTATTCAAAGGCTGGAAAAATATCTGTTTGGGATGATTTAGTAAATCCTGCACTAAGCAGGGGGTTGGACCCAATGACCCTGGAGGTCCCTTTCAACTCTACCATCCTATGATTCTATGACACCGTTAGCATCGCATGCGGGTGTGAGCGTGGCGTGTGGAAGCCCAGTAATGGGCACAGAGGGAGTGCAAGTGGCTGGGGTGATGGTTGTGGTTGTTTCGCCGACTGGAAAACAACAAATTTGGATATGGCTTTAATGAAGGACAAGTGAGTTAATACAACACAATTTATTAATAAATGATAAAAATAAAAGAAAGTTACATAAAAATAGGTGATATTGCGTAAATGTTTACAATTCTCTAAGGTAAAATACATACAGCAAGTGATAAGACATAAACTCACTTTACAAAACAAAAGACTTGCAAAGAAACACTTACAACATAAATCCCTTAATAAGTAGGAGTCTTCCTTAAACACTTCTGTCTGGAGTCAATCTATTATTTTCACTGGAGAAGCAACAGTGAAAAGCAAACAGGTTTCATGTACCAACACTGTAAGAGATTGTCTTCTCCTTACAGGTACAAGATGCTTCTGATCTGCATTACAATTTGTCTCCTATTTTATACACTGTAATTGCTTAGTCATATGCCATGTGCTCCAAGCTTTGCAACCAAGATGTTATCAATCTGAGACACCCCCCCCCTCACCATCTGAAGTAGCCAGCTTCATTGATGAAAGGTTCAGAATCAACAAGACTTAATTCCCTAGACAATGATGATGATATCACAGGATTAGCAAGATTCAACAGATTCATAGTTGTACAATGCATATGGACAGAGTTTAAAGAACTCTATGCAAATGGAATTGTAGTTAATACAATTAACATTGTTAGGGTAACTGTGGTTAATACAATTAACATTGTTCTGGATAACAAAGCCTACACCAAACAGGTTTAACGTCCACATGAGTGTTCATAGCATTTCGTATTTAAGATACAAAATGGAGGATAAAGGAACATAAATAGCCATTTATATAGGCTTGCATTACAATAAGATACAAAATGGAGGGCTACCAATAGCCAATTATATTTGTGCCACAGAGGTACAGACAGAGAAGGAAGGGGAACATATTTACTTGGATAATAGGGTGAAAGGTGAGGGTAATGTCTCTTACGAAGATCCATTGGGGGCACATTTAAAAAAGGAGGTTAGGGAAAAAATATGGCAGGACATGTGCGTAGGGATATTTTCACTCCTCCCTTTAGAAAAGTTTAATTTGGATAAAAGAAAGAGGAGGGAATATAAAAAGGAAAAAGAGGATGAGAAAAGATGGCATTTGATTCCGCAGACTTTTACAAATTGGCTGCAGGCTTTCTCTATTTTATCGGGTGTGATCGGGAAAAAAGCACCGGAAAATTGTTCTCCACTTTTTTGTTATCTAGATGCTATTGGTGAAGCCTATAGGGTCTATAGGTGCCAAGCATGGCTGCAGTATGATGAGCAATTTTGGCAAGCAAAAGCAGTGCGGCTGAGCATTTATTAGGGTCACAAGGTATAGGCCTGTCATTACAGGTGATGGGCTCAATCCGTTATGGACAGCCTTTTCACAGGGGAGCTGGGGTGGCAGGAGGCCAATATGGACAAGTGAGGGGAACAAATTGGGGGTCTACTGACATTTAAATGAGGGCCAGTGCAAGTTTGGGGTAGTTGCAAGTTAAACATATATGCTCACAGTGCAGTGGTGCATCGCACAGCGCAGCCAGATGTTTTAAGAGAGGAAAGGGAATAGTGCCAGCAGGTGATGGAAAAAGAGAGGACACCTGTGAGGCTAGAAAAGATGCTGCCTAACCTAAATAGGTATCCAGATGGCGTGAAAGCGGAATTGTTATGGTTAGGTTTTTGCGACAGTATTAAAATTCTGACACCGGTTACATAACTAAGAATCTTCGGTCTGCCATGATGTGTCCGGACATTATTTCGGAGAAATTAGGGATGGAAGTGCATTTAGATCAGATGGCAGGGCCATTTAAGGACCCTCCGTAATCAGATTTGATAGCTTCACCTTTGGGAGTTGTACCTGAAAAAGAGCCGAACAAATATCGTTTGATCCACCATTTGTCATATGCAAAGGGAGCATCGGTCAATGATGGCATTGATCCTGAACTTTGTTCAGTGGTTTATACATCACTTGATGTGGCAGTGAGTTGGGTGAGAAGGTATGGGAACGGGGCTTTGTTGGCAAAGTGGATATTGAGCTGGCATTTCGCCTTCTACCAGTGGGAAGGAAGGTATTTTGTGGATAGGTGTTTGCCATAGGATGCGCAATCTTCTGTGCATACTTTGAGGCATTCAGTTCATTTTTGGAATGGGTGATAAATGAGGCAGCAAGCATCGGCTCATTAATCCATTATTTAGACCAGTGGTTCCTAACATGGGCGTTATTGCCAGGGGTGTTCTGTGTTTGCTTTGTTGATTTTTTTTTTTTCGTCTAGTAACTACATTTTTCTAAAAAATAGTAGTGATACCTCTGTTTTTGGCGATAATTCGTCCGAAAACAATCGGTAAAATCCGAAACCGACGAAAACCAAGGCAATTATTTCCATATGAATCACTTACATGTAATGGGAGTTGTGTGCAGCCTGCGCGCCTCTATCATGTAATGTTTGACTTTTCTAACTCCATGACTCCGCTACAGATCAATCACATTTCATAACACTGGGTAACCTACAGCACAACCTAACCCACTGTATTCCATAATGCCGCTGATTGGCTGGAACCACTTCAAATTTTCCTTGTGTGGGTCTCTGAGAGTCGTAGTCTTAGTGGATGCCAAGTATCTTTTCAGAACACTGATATAAGCTACAACTCCCAGAGACAGCATTATGGAAACAGTGCGTTAGGTTGCTCTTCAGTTATCCAGAGTGATTGATCTGTAGTGGAGTTATGGAGTTATAAAAGTCATACATCATTATATGATAGAGCAACATAAGCAGTGCATTCTTGAAGCATACTTTATAAAAAGAGCTGAGAAGAAGAAATGCCGTCAATATTTAAATGAACACTTGAGATATGGATTCATCCCTTCTCCCACAAATGGACAGCTTCCCTTGTACCTCGTTTGTGAAGAGGCATTTTCGAGTGAAGCTATGAAGCCTTTTAGAATGAGTGATTACTAGAGATGAGCGAGCACCAAAATGCTCGGGTGCTCGTTACTCGGGACGAAATTATCGCGATGCTCGAGGGTTCGTTTCGAGTAACGAACCCCATTGAAGTCAATGGGCGACTCGAGCATTTTTGTATATCGCCGATGCTCGCTAAGGTTTCCATTTGTGAAAATCTGGGCAATTCAAGAAAGTGATGGGAACGACACAGAAACGGATAGGTCAAGCGAGGGGCTACATGTTGGGCTGCATCTCAAGTTCACAGGTCCCACTATTAAGCCAGAATAGCGGCAAGAGTGCCCCCCCCTCCCAACAACTTTTACTTCTGAAAAGCCCTCATTAGCATGGCATACCTTTGCTAAGCACCACACTACCTCCAACAAAGCACAATCACTGCCTGCATGACACTCCACTGCCACTTCTCCTGGATTACATGCTGCCCAACCCCCCCGCACGACCCAGTGTCCACAGCGCACACCAAAGTGTCCCTGCGCAGCCTTCAGCTGCACTCATGCCACGCCACACTCATGTCTATTTATAAGTGCATCTGCCATGAGGAGGAACCGCAGGCACACACTGCAGAGGGTTGGCACGGCTAGGCAGCGACCCTCTTTAAAAGGGGCAGGGCGATAGCCCAAAATACTGTACAGAAGCAATGAGAAATATAATCCTGTGCCACCGCCATCAGGAGCTGCACAAGTAGGCATAGCAATGGGGAACCTATGTGCCACACACTATTCATTCTGTCAAGGTGTCTGCATGCCCCAGTCAGACCGCGTTTTTTTATAAATAGTCACAGGCAGGTACAACTGGGAATCCCCAACTCCGCAATGGGAATTCCGTGTGCACCCACAGCATGGGTGGCTCCCTGGAACCCACCCGCTGTACATAAATGTATCCCATTGCAGTGCCTTGGACAGCAGAGCTAACGTCAGATTAAATGCAGGTGGGCTTCAGCCCAAACTGCATGCCCCAGTCAGACTGGGGTTCTTTAGAAGTGGACACATGTAGTTACAACTCCGTGTGAACCTACAGCATGGGTGGCTCCCTGGTACCCACTGGCAGTACATAAATATATCCCATTGCAGTGCCCAGCACAGCTGATGTAACATCAGCTGTAATGCAGGTGGGCAAAAAATTAATTGGATTACACTGTAGGCGAGGGCCCCCAAAAATTGGTGTACCAACAGTACTAATGTACGTCAGAAAATTTGCCCATGCCCAACCAAGAGGGCAGGTAAAACCCATTAATCGCTTTGGTTGATGTGGCTTAATTTGTAACTAGGCCTGGAGGCAGCCCAGTTAAAATAAAAATTGGTTCAGGTGAAAGTTTCAACGCTTTAATGAGCATTAAAACGTATAAAAATTGTTTACAAAAATTATATGACTGAGCCTTGTGGACCTAAGAAAAATTGCCCGTTCGGCGTGATTACGTGAGGTTTCAGGAGGAGGAGCAGGAGGAGGAGGAATATTATACACAGGTCCACGTTTTTGATGGTGATAGAGAACGATGCTTCCATCCGCGGGTGCAGCCTAAGTATTGTTTAGGTATCGCTGCTGTCCGCTGGTGGAGAAGAGAAGACTGGGGAAATCCAGGCTTTGTTCATCTTGATGAGTGTAAGCCTGTCGGCACTGACGGTTGACAGGCGGGTACGCTTATCTGTGATGATTCCCCCAGCCGCACTAAACACCCTCTCTGACAAGACGCTAGCCGCAGGACAAGCAAGCACCTCCAGGGCATACAGCGCGAGTTCAGGCCACGTGTCCAGCTTCGACACCCAGTAGTTGTAGGGGGCAGAGGTGTCACCGAGGACGGTCGTGCGATCGGCAACGTACTCCCTCACCATTCTTTTACAGTGCTCCCGCCGACTCAGCCTTGACTGGGGACCGGTGACACAGTCTTGCTGGGGAGCCATAAAGCTGGCAAAGGCCTTAGAGAGTGTTCCCCTGCCTGTGCTGTACATGCTGCCTGATCTCTGCGCCTCCCCTGCTACCTGGCCCTCGGAACTGCGCCTTTGGCCACTAGCGCTGTCGGATGGGAATTTTACCATCAGTTTGTCCGCCAGGGTCCTGTGGTATAGCAACACTCTCGAACCCCTTTCCTCTTCGGGTATGAGAGTGGAAAGGTTCTCCTTATACCATGGGTTGAGCAGTGTGTACACCCAGTAATCCGTAGTGGCCAGAATGTGTGTAACGCGAGGGTCACGAGAAAGGCATCCTAACATGAAGTCAGCCATGTGTGCCAGGGTACCTGTACGCAACACATGGCTGTCCTCACTAGGAAGATAACTTTCAGGATCCTCCTCCTCCACCTTAGGCAATACACGCTGAAAGGATGACAGGCAAGCAGCATGGGTACCCTCAGCAGTGGGCCAAGCTGTCTCTTCTCCCTCCTCCTCATCCTCCTCATGCTCCTCCTCCTCCTCCTCCTCCTCAACGTGCTGAGATATAGACAGGAGGGTGCTCTGACTATCCAGCGACATACTCTCTTCCCCCGCCTCTGTTTCCGATCGCAAAGCGTCTGCCTTTATGCTTTGCAGGGAACTTCTCAAGAGGCATAGCAGAGGAATGGTGACGCTAATGATTGCAGCATCGCCGCTCACCATCTGGGTAGACTCCTCAAAGTTTACAAGGACCTGGCAGATCTCTGCCAACTAGGCCCGCTCTTCTGTAAAGAATTGAGGAGGCTGACTCCCACTACGCCGCCCATGTTGGAGTTGGTATTCCACTATAGCTCTACGCTGCTCATAGAGCCTGGCCAACATGTGGAGCGTAGAGTTCCACCGTTTGGGCACATCGCACAGCAGTCGGTGCACTGGCAGATGAAACCGATGTTGCAGGGTGGCAGCGTCCATGTGGGACTTGCGGAAATGTGCGCAGAGCCGGCGCACCTTTCCGAGCAGGTCTGACAAGCGTGGGTAGCTTTTCAGAAGGCGCTGAACCACCAAATTAAAAACGTGGGCCAGGCATGGCACGTGCGTGAGGCTGCCGAGCTGCAGAGCCGCCACCAGGTTACGGTCGTTGTCACACACGACCATGCCCAGTTGGAGGCTCAGCGGCGCAAGCCAGCGGTCGGTCTGCTCTGTCAGACCCTGCAGCAGTTCGTGGGCCGTGTGCCTCTTATCTCCTAATCTGAGTAGTTTCAGCACGGCCTGCTGATGCTTGCCCACCGCTGTGCTGCCGTGCCGCGCGACACCGACTGCTGGCGACGTGCTGCTGCTGACACATCTTCATTGCGAGACAGAGGCTGCGTAGGAGGAGGAGGAGGAGGAGGGTGGTTTAGTGGAGGAAGCATACACCGCCGCAGATACCACCACCGAGCTGGGGCCCGCAATTCTGGGGGTGGGTAGGACGTGAGCGGTCCCAGGCTCTGACTCTGTCCCAGCCTCCACTAAATTCACCCAATGTGCCGTCAGGGAGATATAGTGGCCCTGCCCGCCTGTGCTTGTCCACGTGTCCGTTGTTAAGTGGACCTTGGCAGTTACCGTTTTGGTGAGGGCGCGCACAATGTTGCGGGAGACGTGGTCGTGCAGGGCTGGGACGGCACATCGGGAAAAGTAGTGGCGACTGGGAACTGAGTAGCGCGGGCCGCCACCGCCATCATACTTTTGAAAGCCTCCGTTTCCACAACCCTTTACGGCAGCATCTGCAGGCTGATAAATTTGGCTATGTGCACGTTTAATGCTTGAGCGTGCGGGTGCGTGGCGGGGTACTTGCGCTTGCGCTCCAACACTTGCGCTAGCGAAGGTTGGACGGTGCGCTGACAGACATTGGTGGATGGGGCCAAGGACAGCGGAGGTGAGGGTGTGGGTGCAGGCCAGGAGACGGTAGTGCCTGTGCCCTGAGAGGGGGGTTGGATCTCAGTGGCAGGTTGGGGCACAGAGGGAGAGGCAGCGGTGCAAACCGGAGGTGGTGAATGGCCTTCGTCCCACCTTGTGGGGTGCTTGGCCATCATATGTCTGCGCATGCTGGTGGTGGTGAGGCTGGTGGTGGTGGCTCCCCAGCTGATCTTGGCGCGACACAGGTTGCACACCACTGTTCGTCGGTCGTCTGCACTCTCAGTGAAAAACTGCCAGACCTTTGAGCACCTCGGCCTCTGCAGGGTGGCATGGCGCGAGGGGGCGCTTTGGGAAACAGTTGGTGGATTATTCGGTCTGGCCCTGCCTCTACCCCTGGACACCGCACTGCCTCTTGCAACCTGCCCTGCTGCTGCCCTTGCCTCCCCCTCTGAAGACTTGTCCTCAATAGGCATAGCAAACCAGGTGGGGTCAGTCACCTCATCATCCTGCTGCTCTTCCTCCGAATCCTCTGTGCGCTCCTCCGTCGGACTTACTGCCCTTACTACTACATCACTACTACCTGAGTGATAGACAACTGTGTCTCATCGTCATCGTCCTCCTCACCCACTGAAAGGTCTTGAGACAGTTGCCGGAAGTCCCAAGCCTCATCCCCTGGACCCCGGGAACTTTCAAAAGGTTGGGCATCGGTCACGACAAACTCCTCCAGTGGGAGAGGATTCAGAACCCTTGCTGGCCATTCTGGGCAGGGGCCCGGGAACAGTTCCTGGGAGTCTGCCTGCTCCTCAGAATGGGTCATTGTAATGGAGTGAGGAGGCTGGGAGGAAGGAGGAGCAGCAGCCAGAGGATTCAGAGTTGCAGCAGTGGACGGCGCAGAACTTTGGGTGTTCGATAGATTGCTGGATGCACTTTCTGCCATCCACGACAGGACCTGCTCACACTGCTCATTTTCTAATAAAGGTCTACCTTGTGGACCCATTAATTGTGAGATGAATGTGGGGACTCCAGAAACGTGCCTCTCTCCTAATCCCGCAGCAGTCGGCTGCGATACACCTGGATCAGGAGCTCAGCCTGTGCCCACAGGAGCTCGGCCTGTGCCCACCCTGACTTGGGCCTCCCCGTCCTCGGCCGCGTCCACGTCCTCTAGGCCTACCCCTACCCCTCAGCATGGTGTATTACCAGTAGTGCAGAAGCAGAACGCTGTAATTAAATGTGCCGCTTATTGGCCTGTGGTTGGAGGCTGGCTTCGCTTACGGAACGCACAGCAGAGCCAGGAAATAATTTTGCGCACGCCTGCTGTAACACTTGGCTGCGTATGAATTAGGAGGACAACTACCCCCAGCACAGACCCAGTTCACTGAGGACAGTCACTGGCAGCCCAAATAGATTTTTTTTCCCAAATGTTTTTGGAAAGGCCCACTGCCTATATTCAATAAATATGTCTTCTGTCCCTGCCTCACCACTACTGGCCCTGGAGTATGTAAAATAACTGCAGACTGTTGCACTGTGGACTGGAATTCAGCGGTGATGTAACAGCCAACACAGAGCCAGGAAATAATTTTGCGCAAGCCTGCTGTAACACTTAGCTGGCTGCGTATGAATTAGGAGGACAACTACCCCCAGCACAGACCCAGTACACTGAGGACAGTCACAGGCAGCCCAAATAGATTTTTTTTTCCCAAATGTTTTTGGAAAGGCGCACTGCCTATATTCAATAAATATGTCTTCTGTCCCTGCCTCACCACTACTGGCCCTGGAGTATGTAAAATAACTGCAGACTGTTGCACTGTGGACTGGAATTCAGCGGTGATGTAACAGCCAACACAGAGCCAGGAAATAATTTTGCGCAAGCCTGCTGTAACACTTAGCTGGCTGCGTATGAATTATGAGGACAACTACCCCCAGCACAGACCCAGTACACTGAGGACAGTTACAGGCAGCCCAAATAGATTTTTTTTTCCCAAATGTTTTTGGAAAGGCGCACTGCCTATATTCAATAAATATGTCTTCTGTCCCTGCCTCACCACTACTGGCCCTGGAGTATGTAAAATAACTGCAGACTGTTGCACTGTGGACTGGAATACAGCGGTGATGTAACAGCCAACACAGAGCCAGGAAATAATTTTGCGCAAGCCTGCTGTAACACTTAGCTGGCTGCATATGAATTAGGAGGACAACTACCCCCAGCACAGACCCAGTACACTGAGGACAGTTACAAGCAGCCCAAATAGATTTTTTCCCCAAATGTTTTTGGAAAGGCCCACTGCCTATATTCAATAAATATGTCTTCTGTCCCTGCCTCACCACCACTACTGGCCCTGGACTATGTATTATTACTGCAGGGCGCAATGCTTTGCACGGCCGATATAGAAAAAAAAAATGCGCAACACTGCAAAAAGCAGCCTCCACACTACTGCACACGGTTAGATGTGGCCCTAAGAAGGACCGTTGGGGTACTTGAAACCTAAAATACTCCTAACACTCTCCCTATAGCAACTCCAGCAAGACAGCACTTTCCCTGATCTCTGTCAGAACGCATCTGTGGCGAGCCGCCGGAGGGGCCGATTTATATACTCGGGTGACACCTGATCTCGCCAGCCACTCACTGCAGGGGGGTGGTATAGGGCTTGAATGTCGCAGGGGGAAGTTGTAATGCCTTCCCTGTCTTTCTATTGGCCAGAAAAGCGCGCTAACGTCTCAGAGATGAAAGTGAAAGTAACTCGAACATCGCGTGGTACTCGTCACGAGTAACGAGCATCTCGAACACGCTAATACTCGAACGAGTATCAAGCTTGGACGAGTACGTTCGCTCATCTCTAGTGATTACCTTGCAAAAATGCATTCAGACAAAGTGAGTAAGCCTATTTCCTTTTTCCAAGGTTTAAAGTCAAAGTTTGAGAAACGCAGCACTGTAGACAAGCCATTTGGAAAATCTGCTCTCAATGCTCCCTGTTCCCTATAAAGTCTCTTTACTAATAGCGCAATGTGGCAAATCACATACTATTGGTGAAGCACTTGTGTTACCTGCAGTTAAAGAGATCATCATTACTATGCTGGGGCCTGACACATGTGCCATAGTGAAATCGATTCCTTTGAGTAATACTAATTACACCTTTTTAAGCAGTATTGAGGAGATGGCTGCTGATGTGGAAGAAACACTTTTAGACATGTTAAAGAACACAGAATTTGTAATGCAAATTGATGAGTCAACAGTTAGAGACAATGAAGCATTGCTACTAGTTTACAATCGTTTCAATAATCAGAATGAAGAGGTAGTGGGGGAACTGTGGTTTACCAGAAATTTAACCACCGACACAAAAAGCTCCTCTATATCCAAAAGAGTAGAAGAATTTTTCCAGGAAAAAAAATCCCTTTAACAAATGTACTTGCTTGTGCAACCGACGGAGCTACATCCATGATTGGTTGATATCACGGATTTATAGCTCATTTAAAATCTGCTACACCTAGCAGTCCACTAAGTGATCAATCGGCAGCACCATGTTGCTAAACATTTATGTGAGAGATTGCATAATTCCCTGTGCTATCAATACTGTTAACAAGATAAAAGTGCACTCTTTGAATGAACGTCTTTTCCGCAAGCTCTGTCAAGACCATGATGACAAATTCGAATGTCTACTTCTACACACCAAAGTGAGGTAACTGTCAAGAGCAAAATGCTTATGATGCTTTTACAAACTTTTTGACACAGTAGTCGTGTTTCTTCGGCTGATTGACCCAAGCCTTTGGGAAGCAATCGAACTACAATGTTTTGACTTTGCCTATCTCGCAGACATATTTGACAAACTCAACGAGGTCCACACCAAGCTACAAGGAGACAAAATTAATTTCATTAAGGCTAAAGGTATAATCTCTTCCTTCATTGGCAAACTGGACCTTCATACCAATAACCTGAGTCGATGCAAGCTCTGTCAGTTTCTGAGCATTCAAGAAATTGAAGACAGAGACAAACTTCAAGATGCAAACTTAGACATTTTTTGCTCACACCTCAAACAAGCCAAAGAATACATGCAAACTAGGTTTCATGATCTGTGTACCCTTGAAATATCAAAGTGGGTACTCAATCCATTTTCAGCAGACACAGGAGAATTTCATCCCAGATTACAACAGCAGTTGATCGACTTGAAACATGATAGTGAAGCCCAATGACTTTTCCAACAATGTGGCTGTGAATGTTTATGTGTGAAAGTGAAGAATTCCTATCCTATCCTGTGGCAGGAAGTTAAGCTGCTCGTGTTAGCTTTTCCATCTATGTACTTAGTGGAGAGGGGCTTCAGCGTGGTTCGGCAGCTCCTGACAAAAGCGAGAAACTGCAGTTGACGAAGGTAGAACCAGATATCACAAAATTGACGTCCGCTCATCAGGCCCAAGGCAGCCATTAATGACACAGATTAAATGTGACAAACATTATTATTATTAGTTGAATTTCATTGTTCTTGCATTTTAATCAGTCTTATGATCATTAAAGGGGTTGTCCTGCGAAAGAAAGTGGGGTTATACACTTCTGTATGGCCATATTAATGCACTTTGTAATGTACATCGTGCATTAATTATGAGCCATACAGAAGTTATTCACTTACCTGTTCCGTTGCTAGCGTCCTCGTCTCCATGGTGCCGTCTAATTTCAGCGTCTAATCGCCTGATTAGACATGCTTGCGCAGTCCGGTCTTCTCCCTGGTGAATGGGGCCGCTCGTGCCGGAGAGCTGGTCCTCGTAGCTCCGCCCCGTCACGTGTGCCGATTCCAGCCAAACAGGAGGCTGGAATCGGCAATGGACCGCACAGAGCCCACGGTGCACCATGGGAGAAGACCCGCGGTGCATCGTGGGTGAAGATCCCGGCGGCCATCTTGCTAAGGTAAGGAAGAAGTCGCCGCAGCGCGGGGATTCGGGTAAGTAATAAACGTTTGTTTTTTTTAACACATGCATTGGGTTTGTCTCGCGCCGAACGGGGGGCCTATTGAAAAAACAAAAACCTGTTTCGGCGCGGGACAACCCCTTTAAGGTTTATCTTGCATTTTCTTTATACGTTGTATGTTTTTATCAAATGATAATTAAAGGTGGTATTATTGCTTGCTTCCTCAAAAAATTGTATTCTGCAATAAAACCTACTTATTATTGTATCTGCAATTAACCAGTTTTAAAATATTTAGCACCTACATTTTAGCAACTAAAATTCAGCTGAATAAAATACTTCAATTTTTAGGGACATGTTTTCCCAATTAATGCTAATCTGATAAACACTATCAAACTTTCCAAAAAAAAGTATTCACATTTTTATTTGTATTTTTAACTTTGTAAACAAGGTAGACTTTGACTGAGTTTAAACTAGTAAGGCTCGGGGGGCGCTGGCCACCATCCCAATACCCAAAGGGGGCGCTGGGCTGAAAAAGGTTGAGAACCACTGATTTATACCATTTTTTATGTGTGGGACTGGCAAAGGTGCCAATTAGAGATGAGCGAGTATACTCGCTAAGGCTAACTACTCGAGCGAGTAGTGCCTTAGCCGAGTATCCTCCCGCTCATCTCTAAAGATTCAGCGGCAGGGAGAGCAGGGAGGAATGGAGGGGAGATCTCTCTCTCCCTCTCTCCCCCTCGCTCCCCCCTGCTCACCGCCGCAACTCACCCCTCACCCGCGCTGGCAGCCGAATCTTTACAGACAAGCAGGAGGATACTCGGCTAAAGCACTACTCACTCGAGTAGTTAGCCTTCGCGAGTATACTTGCTCATCTCTAGTGCCAATGTGTGCCTTGTTGTTAGCTACAGTTGAATGGGTGGCTCATCGTTTCGGGGTGCCGTTAACCCGGGAAAAAACTGAAGGACGGGTGACATGTTTTGATTTCCTGGGCTTTACAACTGATTCAGAGGTCATGGAATGTATAAAAAAATATGGAACTTGCACATTGATTTACGTCGGGCTAGGCAGGTCAACAAGATTACTCTTCGGGAACTACATTCACTTTTGGGTAAGCTTAATTTTGTACGTTGAGGTATGTACATTTTTTTTTTGCAGAAGATTGGCGGCTGCGAAAGAGGGAACGAAATTGCTGCATCATTTTATTCGTTTGGGGAGGGAGCTCAGGGAGAATTAGGAAGTTTGCTTTTTTTTTTGCAGCAGTACAATGGAAAATCGCTGATGTTATCGGGAGTAGTGGAGAATTTTGATTGTGAGCTTTTTATGGATGCTGCAGGCAGCATGAGTTTTGGGGCTTATTTTCAAGGGCAATGGTTTGAGGAGAGTTGGCCAGAGGAATGGAAAGAGTCGGGTTTATTAAAAAAAATTTAGAGCTGTTGTCAAGCTTGACAAAGTCCAGCACAGAAGATCGAAACGTCGCTACTCTCTGTGATGTAGAGGTATTTGCCTGTAATCTGATGGATACATAAAGTAATTTGCACCAATAACCTGCTGCCTGACGCTTCTTCATTGATTATCTGTATCTACAAGGGATTTGGATCTGGTCCCGGTTGGGCGTGCATATCATTCATTTAGAATAAAGCCCCCCCGGACTGGTGGTGGTGAGTACTGCTGATACATTTCCTTTTTGAGTGTTTTGGGGACAGACAGGTACAACTCAGCTATGGCAAGTCTGTGCGCACTCGCAGTGTGGGTGGCTAGTAGAGATGAGTGAGCACCAAAATGCTCGGGTGCTCGTTACTCGGGACGAAATTTTCGCGATGCTCGAGGGTTCGTTTCGAGTAACGAACCCCATTGAAGTCAATGGGCGACCCGAGCATTTTTGTATTTCGCCGATGCTCGCTAAGGTTTTCATATGTGAAAATCTGGGCAATTCAAGAAAGTGATGGGAACGACACAGCAACGGATAGGGCAGGCGAGGGGCTACATGTTGGGCTGCATCTCAAGTTCACAGGTCCCACTATTAAGCCACAATACCGGCAAGAGTGCCCCCCCCCTCCCAACAACTTTTACTTCTGAAAAGCCCTCATTAGCATGGTATACCTTAGCTAAGCACCACACTACCTCCAACAAAGCACAATCACTGCCTGCATGACACTCCGCTGCCACTTCTCCTGGGTTACATGCTGCCCAACCGCCCCCCCCCCCCCCCCGCACGACCCAGTGTCCACAGCGCACACCAAAGTGTCCCTGCGCAGCCTTCAGCTGCCCTCATGCCACACCACCCTCATGTCTATTTATAAGTGCGTCTGCCATGACGAGGAAATGCAGGCACACACTGCAGAGGGTTGGCACGGCTAGGCAGCGACCCTCTTTAAAAGAGGCGGGGTGATAGCCCACAATGCTGTACAGAAGCAATGAGAAATATAATCCTGTGCCACCGCCATCAGGAGCTGCACATGTGGGCATAGCAATGGGGAACCTATGTGCCACACACTATTCATTCTGTCAAGGTGTCTGCATGCCCCAGTCAGACCGCGTTTTTTTAATTCATAGACACAGGCAGGTACAACTCCCTATTGTGAAGTCCCTGTGGACCGACAGCATGGGTGGCTCCCTGGAACCCACCGGCGGTACATAAAAATATCCCATTGCAGTGCCCATCACAGCTGAGGTAGTAATGTCGTGCTTAATGCAGGTGGGCTTCGGCCCACACTGCATGCCCCAGTCTGACTGGGGTTCTTTAGAAGTGGAAACAGATGCATTTATAATTCCCTGTGGACCCACAGCATGGGTGGCTCCCTGGAACCCACCGGCGGTACATAAATATATCCCATTGCATTGCCCAACACAGCTGAGGTAGTAATGTCGTGCTTAATGCAGGTGGGCTTCGGCCCACACTGCATGCCGCAGTCAGACTGGGGTTCTTTAGAAGTGGAAACAGATGCATTTATAATTCCCTGTGGACCGACAGCATGGGTGGGTGCCAGGAAGCCACCGGCGGTACATAAATATATCCCATTGCATTGCCCAACACAGCTGAGGTAGTAATGTCGTGCTTAATACAGGTGGGCTTCGGCCCACACTGCATGCCCCAGTCTGACTGGTAATATGTACCTTAACAGTAACCACGTTGGTGGTAATGTGGTGGTGACTGCGGACCTGGTAGCGCGGTTTTATGTAGTTGGTTTTCGGAATGTGGCCAGGATTAAGTGGGCCGTGGCGGGGGGATGGTGGTGGTGCTCTCTTGTTGTGTCGTTAAAGGTAAAATTCTTGGACTGCCACCAGACGGACCAAGGCAAAGGTATTTGCCAAGAATGTTTTCATTGTTGGAGGAGGAGGGGGATGTTTTGGAGGCACTATGTGTCCTCTACACGTGTCCGTGGTTATATGCACCTTAACAGTAACAGCGTTGGTGGGAAATGGCCTCGCCGCCATCATGTCTTTGTGAAGCCTCTGTTTCCACACCCCAGTGACATACCATTAGCAGCGGTATAGGCAGAGCCCACAATTATTAACATTTCAGCGGTAGCATTAGGAACAGGTCCCACTAACATATCACTAGCAGCAGTATAGGGGGAGCGCAGTCTTAGTTCCATTTCAGTAATAGTAGCACTCAAGACAGGCCCCAGTTACATTCCCATTGCAGCAGTTGAGGGAGATAACAGTCTCTTTCACATTTCAGTAGCTGCAGTATAGACAAGGCCCCAGTTACATTTATGTAGCTAAAGTGTAGGCCAACCACACACACCTTTCTGTACCATGAGTGCAGGTGAAGAAGATAGAAATTACAATGATTACACTGTAGGCGAGGGCCCAAAAAAATTGGTATACCAACAGTACTAATGTACCTCAGAAAAAATTGGCCATGCCCAACCAAGATGGCAGGTGAAACCCATTAATCGCTTTGGTTAATGTGGCTTAAGTGGTAACTAGGCCTGGAGGCAGCCCAGTTGAACGAAAAATTGGTTCAAGTTAAAGTTTCAACGCTTTTAAGAGCATTGAAACGTATAAAAATTGTTTAGAAAAATTATATGACTGAGCCTTGTGCCCCTAAGAAAAATTGCCCGTTCGGCGTGATTACGTGAGGTTTCAGGAGGAGGAGCAGGAGGAGGAGGAATATTATACACAGATTGATGAAGCAGAAATGTCCCCGTTTTGGATGGTGAGAGAGAACGATGCTTCCATCCGCGGGTGCAGCCTACGTATTGCTTAGGTATCGCTGCTGTCCGCTGGTGGAGAAGAGAAGTCTGGGGAAATCCAGGCTTTGTTCATCTTGATGAGTGTAAGCCTGTCGGCACTGTCGGTTGACAGGCGGGTACGCTTATCTGTGATGATTCCCCCAGCCGCACTAAACACCCTCTCTGACAAGACGCTAGCCGCAGGACAAGCAAGCACCTCCAGGGCATGCAGCGCGAGTTCAGGCCACGTGTCCAGCTTCAACACCCAGTAGTTGTAGGGGGCAGAGGCGTCACCGAGGACGGTGCTGCAATCGGCTACGTACTCCCTCACCATCCTTTTACAGTGCTCCCGCCAACTCAGCCTTGACTGGGGACTGGTGACACAGTCTTGCTGGGGAGCCATAAAGCTGGCAAAGGCCTTGGAGAATGTTCCCCTGCCTGCGCTGTACATGCTGCCTGATCTCTGCGCCTCCCCTGCTACCTGGCCCTCGGAACTGCGCCTTCTGCCACTAGCGCTGTCGGATGGGAAGTTTACCATCAGTTTGTCCACCAGCGCTCTGTGGTATAGCATCATTCTCGAACCCCTTTCCTCTTCGGGAATGAGAGTGCAAAGGCTCTCCTTATACCATGGATCGAGCAGTGTGTACACCCAGTAATCCGTAGTGGCCAGAATGCGTGTAACGCGAGGGCCACGAGAAAGGCATCCTAACATGAAGTCAGCCATGTGTTCCAGGGTACCTGTACGCAACACATGGCTGTCCTCACTCGGAAGATCACTTTCAGGATCCTCCTCCTCCTCCTCCTCAGGCCATACACGCTGAAAGGATGACAGGCAAGCAGCATCTGTCCCCTCAGCAGTGGGCCAAGCTGTCTCTTCCCCCTCCTCCTCATGCTCCTCCCCCTCCTCCTCAACGCGCTGAGATATAGACATGAGGTTGCTCTGACTATCCAGCGACATACTGTCTTCCCCCGCCTCCGTTTCTGATTCCAAAGCGTCTGCCTTTATGCTTTGCAGGGAACTTCTCAAGAGGCATAGCAGAGGGATGGTGACGCTAATGATTGCAGCATCCCCGCTCACCATCTGGGTAGACTCCTCAAATTTTCCAAGGACCTGGCAGATGTCTGCCAACCAGGCCCGCTCTTCTGTAAATAATTGAGGAGGCTGACTCCCACTGCGGCGCGCAAGTTGGAGTTGGTATTCCACTATAGCTCTACGCTGCTCATAGAGTCTGGCCAACATGTGGAGCGTAGAGTTCCACTGTGTGGGCACGTCGCACAGCAGTCGGTGCACTGGCAGATTAAACCGATGTTGCAGGCTCTGCAGGGTGGCAGCGTGCGTGTGGGATTTGCGGAAATGTGCGCAGAGCCGGCGCACCTTTCCGAGCAGGTATGACAAGTGGGGGTAGCTTTTCAGAAAGCGCTGAACCACGAAATTAAAGACATGGGCCAAGCATGGCACGTGCGTGAGGCTGCCGAGCTGCAGAGCCGCCACCAGGCTACGGCCGTTGTCACACACGACCATGCCCGATTGGAGGCTCAGCGGCGCAAGCCAGCGGTTGGTCTGCTATGTCAGACCCTGCAGCAGTTTGTGGGCCGTGTGGCTCTTCTCTCCTAAGCTGAGTAGTTTCTGCACGGCCTGCTGACGCTTGCCCACCGCTGTGCTGCCACGTCGCGTGACACCGACTGCTGGTGACGTGCTGCTGCTGACACATCTTGATTGCGAGACAGAGGTTGCGTAGGAGGAGGAGGAGGAGGGTGGTTTAGTGGAAGAAGCATACACCCCCGCAGATACCACCACCGAGCTGGGGCACGCAATTCTGGCGGTGGGTAGGACGTGAGCGGTCCCAGGCTCTGACTCTGTCCCAGCCTCCACTAAATTCACCCAATGTGCCGTCAGGGAGATATAGTGGCCCTGCCCGCCTGTGCTTGTCCACGTGTCTGTTGTTAAGTGGACCTTGGCAGTAACCGCGTTGGTGAGGGCGCGTACAATGTTGCGAGAGACGTGGTCGTGCAGGGCTGGGACGGCACATCGGGAAAAGTAGTGGCGACTGGGAACCGAGTAGCGCGGGGCCGCCGCCGGCATCATGCTTTTGAAAGCCTCCGTTTCCACAAGCCTATATGGCACCATCTCTAGGCTGATCAATTTTGCAATGTGCACGTTTAACGCTTGAGCGTGCGGGTGCGTGGCGTCGTACTTGCGCTTGCGCTCAAACTGTGGCGCTAGCGACGTCTGGACGCTACGCTGAGAGACATTGCTGGATGGGGCCGAGGACAGCGGAGGTGAGGGTGTGGGTGCAGGCCAGGAGACGGTACTGCCTGTGTCCTCAGAGGGGGGTTGGATCTCAGTGGCAGGTTGGGGCAAAGGGGGAGAGGCAGTGGTGCAAACCGGAGGCGGTGAACGGGCATCATCCCACCTTGTGGGGTGCTTGGCCAACATATGCCTGCACATGCTGGTGGTGGTGCCTCCCCAGCTGATCTTGGCGCGACAAAGGTTGCACACCACTGTTCGTCGGTCGTCAGGCGTCTCTGTGAAAAACTGCCACACCATAGAGCACCTTGACCACTGCAGGGTGGCATGGCGCAAGGGGGCGCTTTGGGAACCAGTTGGTGGATCATTCGGTCTGGCCCTGCCTCTACCCCTGGCCACCGCACTGGCTCGGCCTGTGCCCACACCCTGACTTGGGCCTCCGCGTCCTCGCCCGCGTCCACATCCTATAGGCCTACCCCTACCCCTCAGCATGCTGTATTACCAGTAGTGCAGAAACAGAACGCTGTAATTAAATGTGCCACTTATTGGCCTGTGGTTGGAGACTGACTTCGTTTACGGAACCCCAGGAAATAATTTGCCGCAAGCCTGCTGTAACACTTAGGTGTCTGCGTATGAATTTGGAGAATTACTACCCCCAGCAGAGACCCAGAACACTGAGCACAGTGACAGGCAGGCCAAATAGATTTTTTTTCAAGATTTTTTTCAAAAGGACCACTGCGTATATTCAATCTATAATATATGTCTTCTGGCCCTGCCTACACAATTCTGTCCCTGATGTGTGTGTCACGGAACTGCAGTGTTGCACTGTTATTAACTGCAACAGACCGGTGATTTCAGAGCCAGGAAATGATTTGGCGCACGCCTGCTGTAACATTTAGCTGGCTGCGTATTTATTTGGAGAACTACTACTCCCAGCAGACACAGACCCAGAACACTGAGCACAGTGACAGGCAGGCCAAATAGATTTTTTTTCAAGCTTTTTTTCAAAAGGACCACTGCTTATATTCAATCTATAATATATGTCTTCTGGCCCTGCCTACACAATTCTGTCCCTGGAGTATTACTGCAGGACGCAATGCTCTGCACGGCCGATATAGCAAAAAAAAAAAATGTGCAACACTGCAAAAAGCAGCCTCCACACTACTGCACACGGTTAGATGTGGCCCTAAGAAGGACTGTTGGGGTTCTTGAAGCCTACACTAACTCCTAACACTCTCCCTACAGCAGTTCCAACACGATAGCACTGTCCCTCAGCTATCTCACAACGCATCTGAGGCGAGTTGCGGGAGGGGCCGATTTTTATACTCGGGTGACACCTGATCTCGCCAGCCACTCACTGCAGGGGGGTGGTATAGGGCTTGAACGCCGCAGGGGGAAGTTGTAATGCCTTCCCTGTCTTTCAATTGGCCAGAAAAGCGCGCTAACGTCTCAGAGATGAAAGTGAAAGTAACTCGAACATCGCGTGGTACTCGTCACGAGTAACGAGCATCTCGAACACGCTAATACTCGAACGAGTATCAAGCTCGGACGAATACGTTCGCTCATCTCTAGTAATGAACAGTTCACTATGCAGGTGTTATTTACGGGACCTGTGAGCGGCAGGTTTAACTATGCTTTGGGGCCTTGAAGGAGAAGGTGGTAGAGCCACCCGGGACAAAAGTAAGTGTTCTATCCCGCCATCTTCCCCAGCGCCAAGGGTGGTACTTGGCCGCCGCATAAGAAGTAATATGTGTGCATCTAAAGAGTAATATATATGCATATAAGGAGTAACACGTGTGTATCTAAGGTGTAATATTTGTGCATCTAAGGAGTAATATATGCATCTAAGGGATAATATATGTAAATAACTGCATATAATTGATGCGCAGATAAAAGAAAAAAGGAACAATAAAGCAATTGAAAATATATATACAACCATAAAAACTTCACATATTGCACAGTGAACAGCAAAACAAAATACAGAACTCCAGAATTGCAGTTTTTTTTTATGTTACTCCGGCTCCCAAAAACATAAATATGAAAAGAGATCAAAAAGAAATATGCATGCCTATAAAAACTACAACTCATACCGCAAAAATTGAGCTCTCAATGAGCCCAATTAACCATAAAATAAAAATGTTATGGGTCTTAGAAATTGGCAACAGAAAGCAATTTTTGTCTAAAAATAGTTTATTTTTTTAAAAGTAAAAAAAAAAACTAAAAAACTATATAAATTCAGTATCATTGTAATCATACGGACCCCCATAGCAAATTTCATATGCTGCCTGCACACGAGTGGGTCGGATTCCGCATACAGCATCCCGCAGCGGAATCCGGCCCTGGTAGCAGCAGCGTCTGCGCGTACTTGCTTTCTTTTGTACCGCGGATTGACCGCACAGCTCACCATCAGATATGCGCAGTACAGATTTAATTCTTTTCAAACTCCTGCTTTTTCCGCGGATTGGACGGCTTCCATTGACTTAAAGGATGGCAACCATGAAAAAATAAAAATGGTTTTAAAGGGGTTAAGATACTATCTTATAAAGTCCTAAAAAGTTTTCCTTCTTAAATCCAGGTAAATTATACATTTGCATTTCTTTCAATAACTTATTGTATAGATGCAGAATTTTGATCTGTTCTGTTTATTGACCTTGTAGACCTTGAAAGAACCAATCACTGGTGGAGATATATGAGATGAGCAAATACTACAGTATGGAAGATAAAGTGTAAGACGCCAGATATGTCCATCAAAATCCGCCTTTGTTAAGGTTTAACTGATCGAGATACTTATCCCATCTGAATAGCTCTATTGATCCTATTAAAGACAAACAAAACGCCCAAGGCCACACCAACTGGATTAAGCCGAAAATTCCATAGATGTCATGCAGAACAAGGTCGCAAGGTAATAAAGTGCGAGAGCAGCAAACTAAAGAACAATAAATGACATTCAAGCTCAGCATTCTACTTTTATTTTCGCAAGCCACGGGCAAAATGAATATTTTCCTATTGATAACAATAATTAACTTTTTGGAATTTCCTGACTAGTTTCCAGCCATTGTTAGTCATTTGTTAATGGAAGAGTACAATGAATAATGGCAACGACTGGATGGGGAAAATGGCATTGTTTGCCAAATGACAAATGCAATTGTATATTCTCAAGGTCAAGGCCTTAAAATGTAGACAAGGTTAGAAGAAACAGCTGATGGCCTTGGATTTGACTTCCTTTTATACTCTTTGTTAAATGTGTTTTCTTTAGTAAGACTAATTTGACACAAAGCTGAAACCTTTAATATTTACTATTTTCTCCTATTTTATACTCTCGATTGTAATTGCTGTAAAGGATACCCTCCGGGCTTCCCCTGTGTAAAATTCTCTCCCATATATTGCCTAGCATATAGGATCCACATGTTGTATTTGTGACTTCTAGAGGGAAGAGGCTCTTTGGGTGTAAAGAAGAAGAATAGGAAATCACGCCATCTTGAATAAGTTAGTGTGTGTGGGAGGCACAACTGACAGAGTGGACATCCCACACGTTCGTCCTCGGAGGAGCACATCATAAGTTGGGTGACACCAACAACTCTATGAGGGACCAGTGGTTTTGTTCTAAGCATTGTCTACCTAGGAGAAGAAAGAGAGTTCAAACAAGACTGGATTTTTGAGCAGACATGTGGCTTCCTCTGCACTAAACTATTTGAGTGTGTCCTGTTCTCTCACCTATTGATGAGCAAAATAAGAGCAACATTGAATGGCTGTGATTGGCTGACGCCGCGTGAGTTAGCCAATCACAGCCATTCAATGATGTCATAATTAAATAAACTACACATGATGCATTGTAATTAATATATTACATAATATTATAATAATTGCCAGTAGTACAAGATGAAAACTTTCTGGAGACCATCCATACTCAACAACAAATTTATCCAGAGTGGTCACACTCGTAAGAGCCAGGATAAGATGACCTGGTAGCAAAAGTTACCTTAACAGAAAGCTGATAAAGTGGTGCTAATCTTGGAACTTTTGTGAGCTGAAAACCAAGTGACTCCTACAAGTGAGCAATTCTCACTCCCTTGCCCTGTTGGGTCTTGAATTTACACTGGCCGACAGTTGCCCATAATCATTCCATTGAGCGATCACATGGGTGACAATCGGCCCGTGTAAAAGTACTCTAACTGCATCCAACAAGTGTGTGTGCTGTCCCACATCTGTGTTTGGACTTTGATATTTGGCCTTGGCCAGTGTGACCACTTTGGGGTTTGCACCACCTGTGGGATCTTTGTATGTGCTGCCACTTACTGGTATCTGACTGGCCTATGTACCTGGAAACCTAACAGGAGAATGTTAGTCACCTGGGCTTACAAAATAGCAGTTCTGCCAGTCCTTCCAAGTGTCCTGGATTCAGTACCGAATTCTAAGTGATATCACAGGTATCTCTATACCTTTCATAATACAATATATTGTCTCAAATGTAAGACATGCTGCTTCTTGAGTCTAGGTTTAGGCTAATTCACATCTACTTAGGGGGTTTAACCCCTTGAGTGGCGGGTTTCTTACCACCCTGTCGTGCCCATCAGGGCAGGTTTTTTAAATGGTCTAATCATTGAATTTCAACTAATTTTGCAGTTGCGTTCCAAGAGCCATAACTTCTTCATTTTCCCATTGACACGGCCATATGAGGGCTTGTTTTTTGTGGGACAAGTTGTACTTTTTGATGGCATCATTTTTGGGTATATATAATGTACTGCATAACTTTTGTAAAAAAATTTGTAGGGAGAGTGGGGAAAAAAAAAGAAATTCTGCCATTTGTTTTTTGGATTTCATTTTTACGACTTTCAGCATGCAGAATAAATAATGGGATATCATTATTCTCTGAGTCAGCACGATTCCGGCGATACCAAGTTTATACAGTTTTTATGTTTTGCTATTTTTGTACATTTTAAGCATTTTTTTTTAAAGGTTTGCTTTTGTGCCACTACATTCGGAGAGCCGTATTAATTTTATTTTCCCATTGCCAGAGCTCTAGAAGGTCGTGTTTTTTGCGGGATGGACTCTAGTTTATATTTATCTCATTTTTTGGAGCATGTAAAATTTTGATCGCTCTTTATTCCATGTTTTTCTAGTGGCAAGATTAACAAAATCTGTAATTCTGGCATGTTTTTTATTTTTATCTTTCACTGCATTCTCTGAGCAGTATAAATAATGTATTAAAGTAATTCTACAGGCCGGTACGATTATAGCAATACCAAATTGTAATAGTTTATTTTTAGAGATGAGCGAACGCGTTCGTCCGAGCTTGATATTCGTGCGAATATTAGGGTGTTCGGGATGTTCGTTATTCGTAACGAACACCATGCGGTGTTCTGGTTACTTTCACTTCCTTCCCTGAGACGTTAGCGCGCTTTTCTGGCCAATTGAAAGACAGGGAAGGCATTACAACTTCCCCCTGCAACGTTTAAGCCCTATACCACCCCCCTGCTGTGAGTGGCTGGCGAGATCAGGTGTTCGCCTAATATAAAAGTCGGCCCCTCCCGCGGCTCGCCTCAGATGCCGTGTGAGTTAGATGAGGGACAGTGCTGTTTATACCGGAGCTGCTGTAGGGAAAGAATTGGTAGTTAGTGTAGGCTTCAAGACCCCCCAAAGGTCCTTATTAGGGCCACTGATAGCTGTGTGTTGGCTGCTGTTAGCAGTGGCATTTTTTTTTTTCTCAAAATCGCCTCTGCAGACCGTTGCACCTGGCATTAGGGACAGAAGTGCTGCATAGGCAGGGAGAGTGTTAGGAGTGAGTGTAGCCTTCAAGAACCTCAACGGTCCTTTCTAGGGCCATATTTATCCGTGTGCAGTACTGTCCAGGCTGCTGTTGGCTGTGCTGCATTTTTTTTGGGCTTCTCAAAATCGCCTCTGCAGAGCATTCCACCCTCCATTGATACTGCAGGGAAAGAATTGTATAGGCAGGGCCACAACACAGTTATTATTCATAGAATATACGCAGTGCTGCCTTTTGGTGGGAAAAAACTGAAAACAAATCTATTTGTCCAGCCTCTGTCCGTCCTTACGGGCTGTGGACACGTGTGAGCTGCGTGAAAAACATTGCTAAATCATACGCACCCAGCTACGCTTTACTGCTGGCTTCGCCATTTGCTTTCCTTAATTGGGAAAAAAAATACCTGCTCTGCCACAGTTATAATAACTCTGCTACCCTCACGTTCTGTGACACATAAGCAGGGACACAGCACAGTTATTAAACTTCTCCTGTTCATAGAATATACGCAGTGCTGCCTTTTGGTGGGAAAAAACTGAAAACAAATCTATTTGTCCAGCCTCTGTCCGTCCTTACGGGCGGTGGAGACGTGTGAGCTGCGTGAAAAACATTGCTAAATCATACGCACCCAGCTACGCTTTACTGCTGGCTTCGCCATTTGCTTTCCTTAATTGGGAAAAAAAATACCTGCTCTGCCAGAGTTATAATAACTCTGCTACCCTCACGTTCTGTGACACATAAGCAGGGACACAGCACAGTTATTAAACTTAGATAATTCATTCACTAGAGGCAGTGGGGCCTTTCGTTTTCCAAAAAGGGCAAAAATTATATTTGGCCTGCAGTCTTGCGCCAATTTATTTCCTGCCTGTGAAATCAAATCACTGGTAATACAGCATGCTGAGGGGTAGGGGTAGGCCTAGAGGACGTGGACGCGGCCGAGGACGCGGAGGGCCAAGTCAGGGTGTGGGCACAGGCCAAGCTCCTGATCCAGGCGTGTCGCAGCCGACTGCTGCGCGATTAAGAGAGAGGCACGTTTCTGGCGTCCCCACATTCATCGCCCAATTAATGGGTCCACGCGGGAGACGGATATTAGAAAATGAGCAGTGTGAGCAGGTCCTGTCCTGGATGGCAGAAAGTGCTTCGAGCAACCTATCGTCTACCCGCAGGTCTGCGCCGTCCACTGCTGCCAATCCGAATCCTCTGTCTGCTGCTCCTCCTTCCTCCCAGCCTCCTCACTCCACTACAATAACACCTGCTCAGGAGCGGGAGCACTCCCAGGAACTGTTCTCGGGCCCCTGCTTAGATTGGGCAGCAGCGGTTCCTCTCCCACCAGAGGAGTTTATCGTCACTGATGCCCAACCATTCGAAAGTTCCCGGGGTCCGGGGGAAGAGGCTGGGGACTTCCGCCAACTGTCTCAACAACTTTCTGTGGGTGAGGAGGACGATGACGATCAGACACAGTTGTCTTGCAGTGAGGTAGTAGTAAGGGCAGTAAGTCCCAGGGAGCAGCGCACAGAGGATTCGGAGGAAGAGCAGCAGGACGATGAGGTGACTGACCCCACCTGGTGTGCAACGCTTACTCAGGAGGACAGGTCTTCAGAGGGGGAGTCAAGGGCATCAGCAGGGCAGGTTGCAAGAGGCAGTGCAGTGGCCAGGGGTAGAGGCAGGGCCAGACCGAATAATCCACCAAGTGTTTCCCAAAGTGCCCCCTCGCGCCATGCCACCCTGCGGAGGCCGAGGTGCTCTAAGGTCTGGCAGTTTTTCACAGAGACGCCTGACGACCGACGAACAGTGGTGTGCAACCTTTGTCGCGCAAAGCTCAGCCGGGGAGCCAACACCAACAGCCTCACCACCACCACCATGCGCAGACATATGATGGCCAAGCACCCCGCAAGGTGGGACAAAGGCCGTTCACCGCCTCCGGTTTGCACCCCTGCCTCTCCCCCTGTGCCCCAACCTGCCACTGAGATGCAACCCCCCTCTCAGGACACAGGCACTACCGCCTCATGGCCTGCACCCACACCCTCATCTCCGCTGTCCTCGGCCCCATCCAGCAGTGTAGTTCAGCGCACCGTTCAGCCGTCGCTTGCGCAAGTGTTCGAGCGCAAGCGCAAGTACGCCGCCACGCACCCGCACGCTCAAACGTTAACCGTCCGCATCGCAAAATTCATCAGCCTTGAGATGCTGCCGTATAGGGTTGTGGAAACGGAGTCCTTCAAAAGTATCATGGAGGCGGCGGCCCCGCGCTACTCAGTTCCCAGTCGCCACTACTTTTCCCGATGTGCCGTCCCAGCCCTGCACGACCACGTCTCCCGCAACATTATGCGCGCCCTCACCAACGCGGTTACTGCCACGGTCCACTTAACTACGGACACGTGGACAAGCACAGGCGGGCAGGGCCACTACATCTCCCTGACGGCACATTGGGTGAATTTAGTGGAGGCTGGGACAGAGTCAGAGCCTGGGACCGCTCACGTCCTACCCACCCCCAGAATTGCGGGCCCCAGCTCGGTGCTGGTATCTGCGGAGGTGTATGCTTCCTCCACTAAAGCACCCTCCTCCTCCTCCTCCTCCTCTGTCTCACAATCAAGATGTGTTAGCAGCAGCATGTCGCCAGCAGTCGGTGTCGCGCGGTGTGGCAGCACAGCGGTGGGCAAGCGTCAGCAGGCCGTGCTGAAACTACTCAGCTTAGGCGATAAGAGGCACACGGCCCACGAACTGCTGCAGGGTCTGACACAGCAGACCGACCGCTGGCTTGCGCCGCTGAGCCTCCAACCGGGCATGGTCGTGTGTGACAACGGCCGTAACCTGGTGGCGGCTCTGCAGCTCGGCAGCCTCACGCACGTGCCATGCCTGGCCCACGTCTTTAATTTGGTGGTTCAGCGCTTTCTGAAAAGCTACCCACGCTTGTCAGACCGGCTCGTAAAGGCGCGCCGGCTCTGCGCACATTTCCGCAAGTCCCACACGGACGCTGCCACCCTGCGCACCCTGCAACATCACTTTAAGCTGCCAGTGCACCGACTGCTGTGCGACGTGCCCACACGGTGGAACTCTACGCTCCACATGTTGGCCAGGCTCTATGAACAACGTAGAGCTATAGTCGAATACCAACTCCAACATGGGCGGCGCAGTGGGAGTCAGCCTCCTCAATTCCTTTCAGAAGAGTGGGCCTGGTTGGCAGACATCTGCCATGTCCTTGGTAATTTTGAGGAGTCTACCCAGGTGGTGAGCGGCGATGCTACAATCATTAGCGTCACCATTCCTCTGCTATGCATTTTGAGAAATTCCCTGCAAACCATAAAGGCAGCTGCTTTGCGCTCGGAAACGGGGGCGGGGGAAGACAGTATGCCGCTGGATAGTCAGGGCACCCTCCTGTCTATTTCTCAGCGCGTACAGGAGGAGGAGGAGGAGCATGAGGAGGATGAGGAGGAGGGGGAAGAGACAGCTTGGGCCGCTGCTGACGGTACACCGGCTGATTGCCTGTCATCCTTTCAGCGTGTATGGCCTGAGGAGGAGGAGGAGGAGGAGGAGGATCCTGAAAGTGATCTTCCTAGTGAGGACAGCCATGTGTTGCGTACTGGTACCCTGGCACACATGGCTGACTTCATGTTAGGATGCCTTTCTCGTGACCCTCGCGTTGCACGCATTCTGGCCACGACGGATTACTGGGTGTACACACTGCTCGATCCACGGTATAAGGAGAACCTGCCCACTCTGATTCCCGAAGAGGAAAGGGGTTCGAGAGTGTTGCTATACCACAGGACCCTTGCGGACAAGCTGATGGTAAAATTCCCAGCCGACAGCGCTAGTGGCAGAAGGCGCAGTACCGAGGGCAAGGTAGCAGGGGATGTGCGTAGATCGAGCAGCATGTACATCCCAGGCAGTGCAACAGTCTTTAAGGGCCTGGCCAGCTTTATGGCTCCCCACCAAGACTGTGTCACCGCTCCCCAGTCACGGCTGAGTCGGCGGGAGCACTGTAAAAGGATGGTGAGGGAGTACGTAGCGGATCGCACGACCATCCTTGGTGACGCCTCTGCCCCCTACTACTACTGGGTGTCGAAGCTGGACATGTGGCCTGAACTAGCGCTGTATGCCCTGGAGGTGCTTGCTTGTCCTGCAGCTAGCGTCTTGTCGGAGAGGGTGTTTAGTGCGGCTGGGGGAATCATCACAGATAAGCGTAGCCGCTTGTCAACCGACAGTGCCGACAGGCTAACACTCATCAAGATGAACAAAGGCTGGATTTCCCCAGACTTCTGTTCTCCACCAGCGGACAGCAGCGATACGTAAGCAATACGTAGGCTGCACCCGCGGATGGAAGCTACGTTCTCTCTCACCATCCAAAACGGGGACATTTCTGCTTCATCAATCTGTGTCTAATATTCCTCCTCCTCCTCCTCCTGCTCCTCCTCCTGAAACCTCACGTAATCACGCTGAACGGGCAATTTTTCTTAGGGCCACAAGGCTCACTCAAATAATTTTTCAGAACAATTTTTATAAGTTTCAATGCGCTTAAAAGCATTGGAACTTTAACTTGAACCAATTTTTGTTACACTGGGCTGCCTCCAGGCCTAGTTACCACTTAAGCCACATTAACCAAAGCGATTAATGGGTTTCACCTGCCCTCTTGGCTGGCCATGGCCAATTTTTGGGATGTACATTAGTACTGTTGATACAGCAATTTTTGTGGGCCCTCGCCTACAGTGTAATCAAATTAATTTTTAGCCCACCTGCATTACAGCTGACGTTACCTCAGCTGTGTTGGGCAATGCAATGGGATATTTTTATGTACCGCCGGTGGGTTCCAGGGAGCCACCCATGCTGTAGGTGCACACTGAGTTTTTAATACATCTGTACACTTCTAAAGAACCCGTCTGACTGGGGCATGCAGTGTGGGCCGAAGCCCACCTGTATTACGCACGACATTACTACCTCAGCTGTGTTGGGCAATGCAATGGGATATTTCTATGTAACGCCGGTGGCTTCCTGGCACCCACCCAGGCAGTGGGTCCACAGGGAGTTTAACCTACATGTGTCCACTTGTAAAGAACCCCAGTCAGACTGGGGCATGCAGTGTGGGCCGAAGCCCACCTGTATTACGCACGACATTACTACCTCAGCTGTGTTGGGCAATGCAATGGGATATTTTTATGTACCGCCGGTGGGTTCCAGGGAGCCACCCATGCTGTAGGTGCACACTGAGTTTTTAATACATCTGTACACTTCTAAAGAACCCGTCTGACTGGGGCATGCAGTGTGGGCCGAAGCCCACCTGTATTACGCACGACATTACTACCTCAGCTGTGTTGGGCAATGCAATGGGATATTTCTATGTAACGCCGGTGGCTTCCTGGCACCCACCCAGGCAGTGGGTCCACAGGGAGTTTAACCTACATGTGTCCACTTGTAAAGAACCCCAGTCTGACTGGGGCATGCAGTGTGGGCCGAAACCCACCTGCATTAACCCTTTCCAGTCCACTGTGTGACCTTTGAAGACATTAGGGTTTAAGGCTGTACAGCTCCGTTGTTGGTAGACGTCCGTCGGGGTTCTCTTACTGTATATTGCCAGCCTCTCTGCTGTCGGAGCCTATCCTACGTGTCAGCTCATGCAGTACTGGCTTTAGCCAGCATATAGCGCCGTTGTATAACAGCAGAAAAAGAGTAAGCCCCCTAGGAAAACCATATACAAATTGGATTGGAAAGGGTTAAGCACAACATTACTACCTCAGCTGTGTTGGGCAATGCAATGGGATATTTCTATGTACCGCCGGTGGCTTCCTGGCACCCACCCATGCTGTAGGTGCACACGGACTTTTTACTACATCTGTACACTTATAAAGAACCCCAGTCAGACTGGGGCATGCAGTGTGGGCCGAAGCCCACCTGCATTAAGCACGACATTACTACCTCAGCTGTGTTGGGCAATGCAATGGGATATTTCTGTGTACCGCCGGTGGGTTCCAGGGAGCCACCCATGCTGTGGGTCGACAGGGACTTCACAATAGGGAGTTGTACCTGCCTGTGTCTATGAATTAAAAAGCCCGGTCTGACTGGAGCATGCAGACACCTTGACAGAATGAATAGTGTGTGGCACATAGGTTCCCCATTGCTATGCCCACGTGTGCAGCTCCTGATGGCGGTGGCACAGGATTCTATTTCTCATTGCTTCTGTACAGCATTGTGGGCTATCGCTCCGCCACTTTTAAAGAGGGTCGCTGCCTAGCCGTGCCAACCTCTGCAGTGTGTGCCTGCGGTTCCTCCTCATGGCAGACGCAATTCTAAATAGACATGAGCGTGGTGTGGCATGAGGGCAGCTGAAGGCTGCCCAGGGACACTTTGGTGTGCGCTGTGGGGGGGGAGGGGGGGCGGTTGGGCAGCATGTAACCCAGGAGAAGTGTCAGTGGAGTGTCATGCAGGCAGTGATTGTGCTTTGTTGGAGGTAGTGTGGTGCTTAGCAAAGGTATGCCATGCTAATGAGCGCTTTTCAGAAGTAAAAGTTGTTGGGAGGGGGGGGGCCCACTCTTGCCGCTATTGTGGCTTAATAGTGGGACCTGTGAACTTGAGATGCAGCCCAACATGTAGCCCCTCGCCTGCCCTATCCGTCACTGTGTCATTCCCATCACTTTCCTGAATTGCCCAGATTTTCACACATGAAAACCTTAGCGAGCATCGGCGAAATACAAAAATGTTCTGGTCGCCCATTGACTTCAATGGGGTTCGTTGTTCGAAACGAACCCTCGAGCATCACGGGAAGTTCGTTACGAATAACGAACACCCGAACATTTTGGTGTTCGCTCATCTCTATTTATTTTCTTTTTCACGACTTTTTCACACTTAAAAAAAAAAAAGTAATAAAAGTTTAAATCACCCTCCTTTTGCCATATTTATAATAAAAAAATCTAAATCCTAAAAAAAAAATACAAATTTGGTATCGCCGTGTCCATAAATGTCCAATCTATCAAAGTAGTGCATTACTTACCCCACACGGTAAATGTAGTCCGGGAAAAAAAATAAAGAACACCACAAATGCACTTTTTCAGTCACCCGGTCTCCCAGAAAAAATGCAATAAAAAGCGAACAAAAAGTCTTATGTATTCCTGATTGATACTGACGTAAACTACAGGAAATCCCACAAAAAATGAGCCCTCACCTAACTACGTCAACGGAAAAATAAAAAAGTTATTGCACGCAGAAGATGCAGCAGAAAATAATTTTTAAAAAATTAAATGTCTTTGAAAAAAATACAAGTACTACAGCAAAAAAAAACTATACAAGTTTGGTATCGTAGTAATCGTACTGACCCATAGAATAAAGTTATCAGGTCATTTTTGTTGCAGTTTGTGCGCCGTAGAAACAAGACGCACTGAAAGATGGCGGAATGTCATTTTTTTTTTTCATTTTACTCCACTTAGAATTTTGTAAAAGTTTTTCAGTACATTATATGGTACATTAAATGGCACCATTGAAAAATACAACTCGTCCCACAAAAAACAAGCCTTCATACAGCGACGTCAAAGGATAAATAAAGGAGTTATGATTTTTTAAACGGGGGAGGAAAAAAAGAAATGGGGGAAAAAAGAAAAAAAGGGGCCATGTCATTAAGGGGTTAAATAATGTACTAACTTCCTTCTCTGGGTCATTACGATGCAGGGATACCACATGTGTGATTTTATTTTACATTTTTTACAAAGTAAAGGGAGACAAGTGTTTTTATTTTTATTTTTTTTAATAATTTTTTAACTTTTTTTTTTTTTTTTACTTTTTTTAAATTTTTGTCCCTTTAGGGGACTTTCACAGGGACCCATCAGGACTCCCTGATCACTTTCTGGGGGTCTGATGGTGACAGCCCTTTACATGCTGCAGTGATAGCCCTTTACATGCTGCAGTCACATAGTAAAGGGTTAACATAGCGGAGATCAGAGGTTTTCTCTGATCTCTGCTGTAAGAGCTGTTGCCTGGCTGTCCTCTAACAGCAAAGCACCAGCTCTCCCTGCCACAGAGACCGTTGGCTTGCTTCTGACAAGCCGATGGTCTCTATGGCAACCTATAAACAAAGCAGGAGACTTAGAAGCAGGAGATTGCCGGCAGATTGGCAATATCTTCCTGCTTCTCAATGTCCTGCTTTGTTCTATGTGGGACTGTGCAGGCAGAGCACACTGTCACAGCTTGTGGCATTGTGCTCTGCAGCTCCCATAGTGATACATAGCCCGGAAATCTTCCGGGCTATATCACTATCGGCAATGGAGCTCATCCCGGAAAATTTCCGGGCATGCCACTCAAGGGGTTAGTTTAGGGTCTCCATCACAGGTCCCATTACATTACTGTAAAAGAACGCAATCTGGCTTATGCTAGATCTAGCACTGTAGTTCTTTTTCTTGTGCTGCTCCTATAAAGGCTCCTTCACACAGGGCATATTAACACGTTTTTTTACGCACACAAGAATTGCATGTGCAATATGTATAGAGTAGAACCTATTGATTTCAAAAGTTTCATTCATGTTTGCTCTTTTTTGCGTGTGTTTATGTGCATTTGCACACCAAAAGGTCTTGTTGAAGTGTACAGGGGTTTTCGCAAATATGCACGCAATATGAAAAGGGATGCACGAAATATAGAGCAAAGCCACGGGGGAAAGCCCTTTAAATCAAGATGGGGTATGTCCCAAGCCCATGTGAACATGATTTAATCATTTTCTAAATTTTCATTTTATGCCTAGAAAACCCCTTTAACTTTCTAATTACACCTTCCCTTTAAGTTATACACTTTATCATGATTCCTATTCAATGCAATCTCATGTCATACAGTTAAAAAAAAACGTATATGCTAAATATATGCTAACATGAAAGTCTGTGGATGACAGATGGCATCGGAAGAAGCATCTGTTACAGCTATCCAGTAAAAAACGTATACAATAAACATATATGGTTTTTACCATGGGAGTCCATGAGTGATGGATGGCAGATGAATGACATCTGTGGAAGGTTAAAAGGGTTGTCTCGCAAAATCAAGTGGGGTTATACACTTCTGTATGGCCTTATTAATGCACTTTGTAATATACATCGTGCATTAAATATGAGCCATACAGAAGTTATTCACTTACCTGCTCCGTTGCTAGCGTCCCCGTCGCCATGGTTCCGTCTAATTTCGGTGTCTTCTTGCTTCTTTAGACGCGCTTGCGCAGATCAGTCTTCTCCCTTCGGCTCCGCTCGGCAGCATCTGCGTTTTGACTCCGCCCCCTTGTACGCGTCATCGCGTAGCTCCGCCCCATGACGTGTGCCAGTTCCAGCCTCCTGATTGGCTGGAATCGGCACGTTACGGGGGCGGAGCTACGCGATGACGCGTACAAGGGGGTGGAGCCAAAACGCAGATGCTGCCGAGCGGAGCCGAAGGGAGAAGACTGATCTGCGCAAGCGCGTCTAAAGAAGCAAGAAGACACCGAAATTAGACGGAACCATGGCGACGGGGACGCTAGCAACGGAGCAGGTAAGTGAATAACTTCTGTATGGCTCATATTTAATGCACGATGTATATTACAAAGTGCATTAATATGGCCATACAGAAGTGTATAACCCCACTTGCTTTCGCGAGACAACCCCTTTAATAGATTTTTTTTTTAATTTACGTGTCACGCAGTTCCTCTCCTTCTGGCGTGGATTATACCTTGTTGGACTGTAAATAAGTTAAAGTAAAGGTGTGTGATCTACACCCCTTGATAAATTCCCTGAGCGGTCTAGTTTCCAAAATAGAATCAGTTCTTGGGGGTTCCAAATCTACTAGTACCTCGGAGGCACCTCAAACATTACACGGGGTCTGGAAGTTATTCCAGCAAAATCTGCATTCAAGAATCCAAATAGCGCTCCTACCCTTCTGAGCCCTGCCATGTACCCGAACAGCAGTGTATGTCCACATATGGGGCATTTCTAAAAACTGCAGAATCCAGGTAACACATTCTGAGTTTTGTTCCTCTGCTAACACCTGCTGTTTTATAAAAAAAATTGGTTTTAAATTGAATATATGCAAAAAAAAAATGGAACTGTTCTAATTTCTGATGCACTTTTCTTTAATTCCTCTAAAACATCTAAAGGGTTAATATAAGAGATGAGCGAGCATACTCGCTAAGGGCAATTACTTGAGGGAGCATTGCCCTTAGCGAGTACCTGCCCGCTCAGAAGAAAAGATTCGGCTGCCGCTGCGGGGGAGCGGTGAGTTGAGGGAGTGAGCAGGGGGAAGCCGGGGGGAGAGAGAGATCTCCCCTCCGTTCCTCCCCGCTCTCCCCCGCCGCTCCCCGCTGGCACCCGAATCTTTTCTTCCGAGCGGGCAGGTACTCACTAAGGGCAATGCTCGCTCATCTCTAGTTAATATTAATAAACTTCCTAAATGCCATTTGGAATACTTTAAAGAATTGCTTTTTTTTGAACATTAGATTTTTATTAGAGAAGGCAATTGAAAGTACATAATATACAAGATTTTGCATTGATTCTTATAGAAGGATACAGATGAGGGAGACATACATTGCTTAATATTCATATCCTTTTCTTAACAGCATCATTCACAATTACTCATTTAGGTATTTATGAGTTTCCTTATGTTTATAAACTGCCCTATTAATAATTCCTTTGGTGAGAAGCATTCACTTTTAGTCGGGCTTCACACATTTAAAGGGGTTGTCTCATGAAACCAAGTGGGGTTATACACTTCCGTATGGCCATATTAATGCACTTTGTAATATACATCGTGCATTAAATATGAGCCTTGGGCCGCCTGCACACGGGCGGAAATCCCGCCGCGGGATTTCCCGCGGGATTTCCGCCGCTGAAAGTTTGCATAGGAGTGCATTACAATACGCACTCCTATGCAGACGGCCGCGGTTTGGCCGCGCGAAATCTCGCTCGGCAAACAACCCGCATGTCCTATTTTTGTGCGGGGCACGCACTCACCCGGCCGCCGGCTCCGGTCTGCGCATGCGCCGGCTGCGCGGCAGCCGGCACATGAAAGAGCCGGGGCCGCCAGGCGCGGGTGAGTACGCGCTTGTCTCTGCAGGCTCTCGGGTCGGGTCCCGCGGCGAGAATTCAACCCGCTCGTGTCCAGGCGGCCATACAGAAGTTATTCACTTACCCACTCCGTTGCTAGCGTCCCCGTCTCCAGGGAGCCGTCTAATTTCGGTGTCTTCTTGCTTCTTTAGACGCACTTGTGCAGTCCGGTTTTCTGCTGTGTGCTCGCGCCGGAGAGCTGGCCTGCGCGTCGTCATCGTAGCTCCGGCCCATCACATGGTGCCGATCAGCCAATAAGGTGGCTGTAATCCGCAGTGGAACGCAAGACATCCACGGTGCACCATGGGAGAAGACCCGTGGTGCACCATGGGAGAAAACCGCGGTGCATCACTGGGAAAGGACCGGCGGCCATCTTTAAAAGAAGAAAAGAAGAAACTGCCTGAACGTGGATGCAGGTAAGCGAATTTTTTGTTTTAAAAATAACAAACGGATTGTTTATAATGGGGCACAATGTGGGGGTAGGTAGAAAAAATTTTTTTGATTTCGCTGCGGGACAACCCCTTTAACTTTTATGAGTTACCTTCTAACTTTAATATGGCATCGTAACAGTATCTTTATGCTTTTAATGTTGATGGCACTTTAACCACAAATCCCACATATCTGTGTACTTATTGACTATATTGGAACGGACGGTCAACCATTTTTTTAATGCACAGTGTTCTGCCATTTGGCTCACAAATTCCTCTATGTTCGGAGGATCAAGGGATTTCCAATGTTTTGCAATGATTGTTTTTGCCATCATGAGGAAGTGGCCTATTAAGTATCTGGTAGTCAGGGCATCACTCCGAGGCTAACAGCAGCATTGAAAGTTTCGGATTACTGGGAACTTTTGTTTTTAATCTCTTTTGTAACAGGTCAAAAATACCATCCCAGAAAAATTTCAGCTTTGGACATGCTCAGAAAAAGTGCATCAATGAACCCCCTCAACCACAGTTCCTCCAACAAAGGCCAGCTCCTCCTGTGATGCGTCTGGCTATAAGTTGGAGGGAGTAATACTATTGCATTTGTATTTTTTGCTGTGTTTGTAATATAGCTGCACCCCTGGTGGATTTTAATGACTATCTAAATGCCTTCTCCCATTCCTCTATAGAGCTCTCTTCTCCTAACCCTATTTCCCAGTTTAGAAGGTGCGCCTTATTCGATAAGTTGTGGTTGCCTGTCAACACATCATAACAAAGTCTCTTCTCTGATTTTTTTAAAACTAGATTGACCTGATGTTCGCTATGCAAACATAAAAAGTTTGGAAAAATGGTTGTAAATGTTTTCACCGTCCGTAAGATTCTTCCTCCGTGAACGGAAAATCACGGGGTCTATGCGCTCGTGTGAACTGAAATGCGGATGCTCCATGGGTTTGAATGGGTGTGGAATGCCACGGATCGTCCGCACGGGAGACAATCACGGATTCTGCAATTCAAACCCGGTCGTGTGCAGAGGGCCTTTCTGTCTCTTTTTCTCTATCTATCTATCTGTCTATTTCTCTCTATCATTTCACTGCCTCTGTCTTTACTCACTGCTTGCCATGTATCTCCCATAGTGTCTCTTCTCCCCTCACATTCAGCTTCCCTCTTTGCCGTGTCTCCTCCCTCCCCCTTGCGGCTTCACTGATTGTCATTTGTCTCTCTCTCTCCCTCCCCCATGCAACTGCACTTATTGTCATCAATCTCTCTCCCTCCCCCATGCAGCAGAACTGATTGTCATCTGTCCCTCTTCCTCTTCCCCCACGCAGATGCACTCATTGTCATCTGTCTATCTCCTGTATTCCCCTATGCAGCTTCACTGATTGTCATCTGTCTCTTCCCCCCATCCCCCACGCAGCTGCACAGATTACCATCTGTCTTTCTTCCTCCCCTGTGCAGCTGCATTGATTGTCATGTCTCTCTCTCCCTCTCTCCCCCATGCCACTGCACTGATTGTAATCTGTCTCTCCCCCCTCCCCCATACAGCGGCACTGATTGTCATCTGTCTCTCTCCTCCCCTCCCCCATGCAGCATCACTGATTGTCATCTGTCTCTGTCCTGTTTTCCTCCATGCAGCTTCACTGATTGGCATATGTCTCTCTCTCCCATCCCCATGCAGCTTCACTGATTATCATGTCTTTTTCTGTCCCTCCCCCGTGTAACTGCACTGATTGCCATGTGTCTCTCCCTCCCTCCTCTGTGCAGCTGTACTGATTGCCATCTCACTGTTTGCCGGCTACAGCTTCCTATCAAGGTTTCTTAGCAACGTAATACTGCACTCTTTCGGCTGGCAAAGTAGCACTGCCATAGACTCAACATTGTAACTTCACCTTAGCTGACTGCTCACTGAATGTATTAAACTCAAATGTTATGATGTCATGGCGGTGGTGAGCATGTGCCCCATCTAATCACACCAACATCAGTTTCGGGTTACTGGGAACTTTTGTATTTAATCTCTTTTGTAACAGGTCAAAAATACCCTCCCAGAACAATTTCAGCTTCGGACATGCGCAGAACAAGTGTGTCAATGAACCCCCTTGACCATGGTACCTCCAACAAAGGCCAGCTCCTCCTGTGATGTGGTTGGCTCCCTCCCTCCCCCGTGCAGCTCATAGGGATTCCAGACGTCGGGAGAAGGTCAATATTATGCCATTGGCAAATAAGCCTATTTTGTGTTGCCGGTCTCCTGACAGTATTCCTCTTATTTCAATTGAGGTTCAAATATTTTCTGCTAGTGATTCCATAATGAGGACAAACAGTATGGGGAAAGTGGGCATCCCTGTCTCGCCCCATTGGTTATGGAGAAAGGGTCTGACCTATTACTGTCAATCCAGGATGATGAGGTGGAATACAGGGCTCGGAAGGCTTTATGGGTTCTCCAAAATATAATAAAAAATGGTCTATCCCTGGTGTATTGTTAATTTTGAAAAATTCTTTTGTAGCTAGTTGAATCTCCTCCCTATATTTGTGCTGGTTCATCAAATATGTGTTGTTTCTCCATATTTTATGTGTCAGATGATTATTTTCAAGAGATAGAGTTACTGTTATTGGTGGATGATCTGACCACGATGAAACACCAATCTCTGCGTTTTTAACAGAATTTAACATTTCTCTGTCTACAAGCCACAGGGCAATTCTAGAGATCGACCCATGCCGTGGAGAGTAATAGGAATACTCTATTGCTGATGAGTTAAGGCACCTGAACGTGTAATAAAGTGCTTCTTTCTGTAGCCACGTGCCCAAGAAGGGGCAACTTCTCTGTGCCCACCCTGTGGTGTCCACCGATCTGTCTGGGATTACATTAAAATCCTCACATACAATCACTTAATTTCCTTAGCCAGGCATCTCACTTTTCTCATTGTCTTGTTTTAGTATTGGATCTGTCTAACATTAGTGGCGTAGATGTTAACTATAGTTATCTGTGTATTCCTCAGGGATCCCACCATTATAATACATCTGCCCTTGGGGTCAACAGTTTGTGAGTCAAATGCAAATGTAGTAGATTCCCTAAAAGCTATCAGCACTCCCACCTGTTTCTTAGGGGCACAAGCAGTAACAATCAGTGGGAAGTGTGTACGTGACATTTTTGGACCTGCAGGCTCTGCAAAGTGTGTCTCTTGGATGCATACTATATCGGCATCATTTCTTATAGTTTTTTCCAGGCAAAACTTGTCTTGTATGGAGAATTCAAACAATTGACATTTAGCCATATGATTTTCACATCCATTTTCATATTGGTATGCTAATAATTAGAGATGAGCTTGATACTCGTTCGAGTATTAGCGTGTTCCAGATGCTCGTTACTCGAGGAGAGCACCACGCGATGTTCGAGTTACTTTCACTTTCATCTCTGAGACAGCGCGCTTTTCTGGCCAATAGAAAGACATGGAAGGCAACTTCCTCCTGTGACGTTCCAGCCCTATACCACCCCCCTGCAGTGAGTGGCTGGGGAGATCAGGTGTCACCCGAGTATAAAAGTCGGCCCCTCCCGCGGCTCGCCTCAGATGCGTTGTGACAGAGATGAGGGAAAGTGCTGCTGCTGCTGCTGCTATAGGGAGAGTGTTAGATGTAATATTAGGCTTCAAGAACCCCAACGGTCCTTCTTAGGGCCACATCTGACCGTGTGCAGTACTGTTGAGGCTGCTTTTAGCAGTGTTGCACAATTTAACTTTTTTTTTGTATATCGGGCGTGCAGAGCATTGCGTCCTCAGTCTGCAGTCATTTTACTCAGTATAGGGGCAGTACTGGTGAGGCAGGGAAAGAGGTATACTGGCTATAAAGGCAGTGGGCTTTTTCCAAAAAACTTCCAAAAAATACAATATTAGGCCTGCCTGTCACTGCCTTCAGTTTACTGCGTCTCTGCTGGGGGTAGTAGTTGTTAAATTAATACCCAGCCTTGCGCATAATTGTTGCCTGCCTCTGCAGTGCGTTACGTACGCGAAGTCAGCGTCCAACCACAGGCCAATAAGCGGCATACACCATGCTGAGGGGTAGGCCTAGAGGACACAGACGGGGGCGAGGACGCGAAGGCCCAAGTTAGGGTGTGGGCACAGGCCGAGCTCCTGGTCCAGGTGTATCGTAGCCGACTGCTGCGGGATTAGGAGAGAGGCAAGTTTCTGGGGTCCTCAGATTCATCTCACAATGAATGGGTCCACGCGGTAGACCTTTATTAGAAAATGAGCAGTGTGAGCAGGTCCTGTCGTGGATGGCAGAAAGTGCATCCAGCAATCTATCGACCACACAGTCTTCTACGCCTTCCATAGCTGCAACTCTGAATCCTCTAGCTGCTGCTCCTCCTTCCTCCCAGCCTCCTCACTCCATGAAAATGACACATTCTGAGGAGCAGGCAAACTCCCAGGAACTGTTCTCGGGCCCCTGCCCAAATTGGGCAGCAATCGTTCCTCTCCCACCAGAGGCGTTTATCGTGACCAATGCCCAACCTTTGGAAAGTTCCCGGGGTCCGGGGGATGAGGCTGGGGACTTTCGGCAACTGTCTCAAGAGCTTTCAGTGGGTGAGGAGGACGATAACGATGAGACACAGTTGTCTATCAGTGAGGAAGTAGCAAGGGCAGTAAGTCCCAGGGAGGAGCGCACAGAGGATTCGGAGGAAGAGCCGCTGGACGATAGGGTGACTGACCCTACCTGGTGCGATAAGCCAACTGAGGACCGGTCTTCAGAGGGGGAGGCAATTGTAGCCGCAGCACAGGTTGGAAGAGGCAGTGGGTGGCCAGGGGTAGAGGCAGGGCCAGACCGAATAATCCACCAACTGTTTCCCAAAGCGCACCCTCGCGCCATGCCACCTTGCAGAGGCCGAGGTGCTCAAAGGTCTGGCAGTTTTTCACTGAGAGTGCAGATGACCGACGAACTGTGGTGTGCAACCTGTGTCGCGCCAAGATCAGCCGGGGAGCCACCACCACCAGACTCACCACCACCAGCATGCGCAGGCATATGATGGCCAAGCACCCCACAAGGTGGGACGAAGGCCGTTCACCGCCTCCGGTTTACACCACTGCCTCTCCCCCTGTGCCCCAACCTGCCACTGAGATCCAACTACCCTCTCAGGACACAGGTACGACCATCTCCCGGCCTGCACCCACACGCTCACCTCCACTGTCCTCGGCCCCATCCAGCAATGTCTTTCAGCACAGCGTCCAGCCATCGCTAACACAGCTGTTTGAGCGCAAGTGCAAGTACGCCGCCACGCACCCGCACGCTCAAGCGTTAAATGTGCACATAGCCAAATTTATTAGCCTGGAGATGCTGCCGTATAGGCTTGTGGAAACGGAGGATTTCAAAAACATGATGGCGGCGGCGGCCCCGCGCTACTCAGTTCCCAGTCGCCACTACTTTTCCCGATGTACCGTCCCAGCCCTGCACGACCACGTCTCCCGCAACATTGTACGCGCCCTCACCAACGCGGTTACTGCCAAGGTCCACTTAACAACGGACACGTGGACAAGCACAGGCGGGCAGGGCCACTATATCTCCCTGACGGCACATTGGGTGAATTTAGTGGAGGCTGGGACCGAGTCAGAGCCTGGGACCGCTCACTTCCTACCCACCCCCAGAATTGCGGGCCCCAGCTCGATGGTGGTATCTGCGGCGGTGTATGCTTCCTCCACTAAACCACCCTCCTCCTCCTCCTCCTCCTCTGTCTCGCAATCAAGATGTGTCAGCAGCAGCACGTCGCCACCAGTCAGTGTCGCGCGGCGTGGCAGCAGAGCGGTGGGCAAGCGCCAGCAGGCCATGCTGAAACTACTCAGCTTAGGAGAGAAGAGGCACACGGCCCATGAACTGCTGCAGGGTCTGACAGAGCAGACCGACCGCTGGCTTTCGCCGCTGAGCCTCCAACCGGGCAGCTCGGCAGCCTCACGCACGTGCCATGCCTGGCCCACGTCTTTAATTTGGTGGTTCAGCGGTTTCCAAAAAGCTACCCACGCTTGTCAGACCTGCTCGGAAAGGTGCGCCGGCTCAGCACACATTTCCGCAAGTCCAACATGGACGCTGCCACCCTGCAAACCCTGCAACATCGGTTTAATCTGCCAGTGCACCGACTGCTGTGCGACGTGCCCACACGGTGGAACTCTACGCTCCACATGTTGGCCAGGCTCTATGAGCAGCGTAGAGCTATAGTGGAATACCAACTCCAACATGGGCGGCATAGTGGGAGTCAGCCTCCTCAATTCTTTACAGAAGAGTGGGCCTGGTTGGCAGACATCTGCCAGGTGTTTGGAAACTTTGAGGAGTCTACCCAGATGCTGAGCGGCGATGCTGCAATCATTAGCGTCACCATTCCTCTGCTATGCCTCTTGAGAAGTTCCCTGCAAAGCATAAAGGCAGCTGCTTTGCGCTCAGAAACGGAGACGGGGGAAGACAGTATGTCGCTGGATAGTTAGAGCACCCTCATGTCTATATCTCAGCGCATTGAGGAGGAGGAGGGGGAAGAGACAGCTTGGCCCACTGCTGAGGGTACACATGCTGCTTGCCTGTCATCCTTTCAGCATGTATGGCCTGAGGAGGAGGAGGACCCTGAAAGTGATCTTCCTAGTGAGGACAGCCATGTGTTGCGTACAGGTACCCTGGCACACATGGCTGACTTCATGTTAGGATGCCTTTCTCGTGACCCTCGCGTTACATGCATTCTGGCCAATACGGATTACTGGGTGTACACACTGCTCGACCCACGGTATAAGGAGAACCTTTCCACTCTCATACCCGAAGAGGAAAGGGGTTCAAGAGTGATGCTATACCACAGAACCTTGGCGGACAAACTGATGGTAAAATTTCTATCCGACAGCGCTAGTGGCAGAAGGCGCAGTTCCGAGGGCCAGGTAGCAGGGGAGGTGCGGAGATCAGGCAGCATGTACAGCGCAGGCAGGGGAACACTCTCCAAGGCCTTTGCCAGCTTTATGTCTCCCCAGCAAGACTGTGTCACCGCTCCCCAGTCAAGGCTGAGTCGGCGGGAGCACTGTAAAAGGATGGTGAGGGAGTACGTAGCCGATCGCATGACTGTCCTCCGTGACGCCTCTGCTCCCTACAACTACTGGGTGTCGAAGCTGGACACGTGGCCTGAACTCGCGCTGTATGCCCTGGAGGTGCTTGCTTGTCCTGCGGCTAGCGTCCTGTCAGAGAGGGTGTTTAGTGTGGCTGGGGGAATCATCACGGATAAGCGTACCCGCCTGTCAACCGACAGTGCCGACTGGCTTACAATCATAAAGATGAACAAAGCCTGGATTTCCCCAGACTTCTCTTCTCCACCAGCAGACAGCAGCAGTACCTAAACAATATGTAGGCTCCACCCGCGGATGGAAGCATCGTTCTCTATCACCATCAAAAACGTGGACCTTTTAGCTTCATCAATCTGTGTATTATATTCATCCTCCTCCTCCTGCTCCTCCTCCTGAAACCTCACATAATCACGCCGAACGGACAATTTTTCTTAGGCCCACAAGGCTCAGTCATATTACTTTTGTAAACAATGTTTATACGTTTCAATTCTCATTAAAGCGTTGAAACTTGCACCTGAACCAATTTTTATTTTAACTGGGCTGCCTCCAGGCCTAGTTACAAATTAAGCCACATTAACCAAAGCGATTAATGGGTTTCACCTGCCCTCTTGGTTGGGCATGGGCAATTTTTCTGAGGTACATTAGTACTGTTGGTACACCAATTTTTTTGGGCCATCGCCTACAGTGTAATCCTAGTAATTTTTATGGGCTTCGCCTGCAGTCATGCTACAGCAAGGTGTATGGGGTTGGCCTACACTTTTGCTACATAAATGTAACTGGGGCCTTGTCTATACTGCAACTACTGAAATGTGAAAGAGACTGTTATCTCCCTAAACTGCTGCAACGGGAATGTTACTGTGGCCTGTCTTGACTGCTACTACTACTGAAATGAAACTAATACTGTGCTCCTCCTATACTGCTGCTTCGGAATTGTTACTGTGGCCTGTCTTGACTGCTACTACTACTGAAATGGAACTAATACTGTGCCCCCCCTATACTGCTGCTTCGGAATTGTTACTGGGGCCGGTCTTGACTGCTACTATTACTGAAATGGAACTAAGAATGTGCTCCCCCTATACTGCTGCTTCAGAATTGTTACTGGGGCCTGTCTTGACTGCTACTATCACTGAAATGGAACTAAGACTGTGCTCCCCCTATACTGTGTCTTCGGAATTGTTACTGGTGCCTGTCTTGACTGCTACTACTACTGAAATGGAACTAAGACTGTGCGCCCCCTATACTGCTGCTTCGGAATTGTTACTGGGGCCTGTCTGGACTGCTACTACTACTGAAATGGAACTAATACTGTGCTCCCCATATAATGTTGCTAGTGATATGTTACTGGGGCCTGTCCCTAATGCTACCGCTGAAATGTTACTAATTCTTGGCTCTGCCTATACCGCTGCTAATGCTATGTCACTGGGGTGTGGAAACGGAGGCTTCCCAAAGACATGATGGTGGCGAGGCCATTTCCCACCAACGCGGTTACTGTTAAGGTGCATATAACCACGGACACGTGGAGAGGACATGTAGTGCCTCAAAAACATCCCCCTCCTCCTCCAACGATGAAAACATTCTTGGCAAATACCTTTGCATTGGTCCGTCTGGTGGCAGTCCAAGAATTTCACCTTTACCGACACAACAAGAGAGCCCCCACCACCATCCCCCCGCCACGGCCCACTTAATCCTGGCCACATTCCGAAAACCAACTAAATAAAACCGTGCTACTAGGTCTGCAGTCGCCACCACATTCCCACCAACGCGGTTACTGTTAAGGTACATATTACCAGTCTGACTGGGGCATGCACTGTGGGCCAAAGCACACCTGTATTGTATGTGACGTTAGCTCTGCTGAGCAGGGCACTGCAATGGGATTTATTTATGTACCGCCAGTGGGTTCCAGGGAGCCACCCATGCTGTCGGTCCACACGGACTTCACATTAGTGAGTTGTACCTGCCTGTGTCTATATATTAAAAACCCCGGTCAGACTGGGGCATGCAGTGTGGGCCGAAGCCCACCTGCATTTCATTGGACGTAACCTCAGCTGTGCTGGGCAATGCAATGGGATATATTTATGTACCGCCGGTGGCTTCCTGGGACCCACCTATGCTGTCGGTCCACACGGAGTTGCAACTGCATGTGTCTACTTATAAAGAACCCCAGTCTGACTGGGGCATGCAGTGTGGGCCGAAGCCCACCTGCATTAAACCTGACGTTACCTCAGCTGTGCTGGGCACTGCAATGGGATTTATTTATGTACCGCCGGTGGGATCCAGGGAGCCACCCATGCTGTTGGTCCACACTGACTTCACATTAGTGAGTTGTACCTGCCTGTGTCTATGTATTAAAAACCCCGGTCAGACTGGGGCATGCAGTGTGGGCCGAAGCCCACCTGCATTTCATCGGACGTAACCTCAGCTGTGCTGGGCAATGCAATGGGATATATTTATGTACCGCCGGTGGCTTCCTGGGATGCACCTATGCTGTCGGTCCACACGAAGTTGTAACTGCATGTGTCTACTTATAAAGAACCCCAGTCTGACTGGGGCATGCAGTGTGGGCTGAAGCCCACCTGTATTAAACCTCACGTTACCTCAGCTGTGCTGGGCACTGCAATGGGATTTATTTATGTAACGCCGGTGGCTTCCTGGGACCCACCCATGCTGTCGGTCCACACGGAGTTGTACCTGCCTGTGTCTACTTATAAAAATACCCAGTCTGACTGGGGCATGCAGTGTGGGCCGAAGCCCACCTGTATTTAATCTGACGTTACCTCTACTATCCGGGGCACTGCATTGGGACAAACTACAGGAACAATACAGCGCTAATGAGACGTGCACAGCTACGCTAGCATAGGAGTCCGCTGTAGGCACGCGATTGCTGAGGGTTTGTGCAGAGGCCTATGTCCTTGGTGCAGTGAAAATCCGCTTCCTGCCTAGGATTGCTGAGTTTGTGGGAGGAGGCCTATGTAGTGGGCGCGGTGCAAGTCTGCCATGTTTGGCCGCTCAGATCAATTTTTTGGTTCATGTCTTGGGCTTCCTAGGACCCCCCTATGCTGTTGGTGCAAACTTAGTTCCCTTTGCGGTGTTTGATTTGTCTGGCACAAAGACACTGACTGACTTAGGTAGAGGGCAGAGCGCTGACCGCTTTCCCCTTGCAGTGTGGATTGAGCTATGCGACACCTTGACAGAATGAATAGTGTGTGGCACATGGATTCCCCATTGCTATGCCCACGTTTGCAGCTCCTGATGGAGGTGGCACAGGATTGGAGTTCTCATTGCTTCTGTACAGCATTGTGGGCTATCGCCCCGCCCCTTTTAAAGAGGGTCGCTGCCTAGCCGTGCCAACCCTCTGCAGTGTGTGCCTCCGGTTCCTCCTCATGGCAGACGCACTTATAAATAGACATGAGGGTGGTGTGGCTATGGGGCCAGCGTGTGGCATGAGGGCAGCTGACACTTTCTTGGGTTTTGCCCTTCACAGATATAGATATTAAAACTAAATGACTTTTATTAATTAATTTATAAAAACGTGGGCTCACATTCAACACTTACACTTACAAAAACATCTACTCTCTAGACTTGGACACAATTTTTGTAAACTACGGGACCTTTATTTATCATCCATATATACTAGCGGTACTTATCTCCTTAACAAATCTGGGAGACGTGCTACCCTATACGATCCCTAACCAGGGTTGATCCCTTATATATGTGTTACTTGTTTCTTTGTGTATCGTCTTAATTCGTCTGTAAGTGTTGTATGTGAGTCCACGTTTTTATAAATTAATTAATAAAAGTCATTTAGTTTTAATATCTATATCTGTGAAGGGTCTTTGAGAAAAATATATAGATTTCTATACCACTGTGATTTTTCTTGGGTTTTGCAGATTTTCACAAATGAAAACCTTAGCGAGCATCGGCGATATACAAAAATGCTCGGGTCGCCCATTGACTTCAATGGGGTTCGTTACTCGAAACGAACCCTCGAGCATGGCAAAAAGTTCGACTCGAGTAATGAGCACCCGAGCATTTTGGTGCTCGCTCATCTCTACTAATAATCTGACAGTGGGACTGGTGGTACAAGAGCGCTAAACATGGAAGTCTATCTTTCCATGGAGCCTTTACCTCGGGAGGCTCACAGTTGCAACCAGTTGGACTCATAAATTCAACATTAGAACATGGAAATAGATCCATACGGTGGACATAGCAAGTAAAATTCACTTGCATAGCTAAAGGGGCGGGGTGGGTGTGATTAGTTTGGCTATACTAGGCTTTCACTCGATATTTAAATCTTTACAGCACACTGTCCATGTCTAGTTGAACTTGAGACTCAGATTTCTTTTCCTTTTATTTCTGTGTCTCTGGTCTTTGATTTTTGTGTGTCTGCTGGCGTTTAGGTCTTGTGTCTGCTTGAGATTTTTGGGGGTTTGGATGGGTATCTGCCACGCTTTCATCACAATTTCTGCTTCTGCAGGGTTCTGTAAGACATGGTTGGTGTTTTACTTTGTTATTATTATCTTAGTCAGGAATCCCCATTTGAACAAGGTTGTTTGCTTGTGTCAAGGCTGTTGTAATTTCCATGAAACCTCTTCTTGCTTCCATTGTTGCCTGTGATAGGTCTGTATATAGGTGTACATCTGAATACAGGCTTGGAAGTGTTTTTTGCTTTATTGTGCAACTGTCATGAGAGCTTTCTTGGTACTAGAATAATGTGCAGCGTCCCAAAGGTTGTGGTGTGAATGTATGTGACTGACTGTAGTGGATAAGTCCTGTGTGTGTCCCTTTAATTGCATGAGTGACATGATTGAAAGGCATGGGTAGTTGAGGGGCGGAGTATTAGAGAGAGAAGTTGAGAAAATGTTGGGGGTGGTGGACGTTCCTGCGCAGAGCTAAGTGTAGAGTAACGGGTCTCCTGCCTCAAAATGAAGGGAAGCAACTTAAGAAGCCTGAGAGCCAAATAGAAAACTTGATTGAATGCTGTTAATGAGTCAGGAGCGCATATCCCTTGGGTGGTCTATCAGATAACTGAGACTGAAGATGTCTGGAGTTCAGAGGGAAGAGTGTTTCCTAGAAAGCTTGTAATATTGAAGGTGTGGAAGAGAAGTGAATATCTGTAAAGATTTGTTATGTCTGCACAATTTACTACTTGGAGAATCCAAGCTGAAAAGTTGTGAGTAAAGAACAACCGTGCACCTCTGGTTGAGTTCCTGAAAAATATATTATTGGACTGTAAACGTTTTATTCTGCGCTGTGTGAATAGTGGCCTAAAAGAGCTGATGGCATCACGTGACATTCAGATTCTTCAATACTACAGTTATGTACTGCGAGCCACTGGGCTAGGCCAAGCTGGTGCCGCTGATGGGAGAAATCGTGTAGCCACTCGTGATATTCCATCTTGTTTTCCCGTGGTCGCCCTGTCGTGGCAGGCCTCCCGCTCGGGTCGCCGCAATGGATGCCTACAATAATGTCTCGTGTAATGGATTCATGCAGGAATTTGGGTTGGGGTAATCTATGCACCCTATTGATCATTAAGTCATGTTCAGGAGTGTCCAGTAAGACTTTATCCCTGAGACGTATCTGGTACCCCTGGATCTCAGCCAAAGAGACAGACTCAGGAACACTTCTGAATTTTACATTATTACGCCTATTTCTGTCTTCAAGATCTGTGAGCTTATTTTGTAATTTAGCCACTACCAACTCCAGGGCGTAATGGGTGTCTAGTATTTCATTGTGGAATTTGACCACTTTCTCCATCTTATTCTCTGCATGGTAACTCCTATCACTAATTTCTGAAACTATTGCATTAACTTTGGTAGAAACGCTTTTAAAGTCAGATTATATCATGTCTCTTAATGCTATAATTGCTTCTTTAACCCATTTAGGACCAAAGACAGTAAATATACGGCACCTGGTACTGGGCTTAAAGCCCCGCCGATAGTAAAATTATGGCAGGGCTTTAAGCCTCCTGCTGCAATCAATCATAGGCAGGACAGGTTATCAGCTGTTAGTCACAGCTGATAACTCGGAGGAGAAGGCAGGAGGGTCTTTTAACCCTTTCTGCCTTTTCCTTCTCTGAATACGCACTGCACAATGAGCGCTGTGTACTGAAAAGTGATAGTGGAAGTGTAACTTCCACTACGGGAGCCGTGGGGTCATGTGACCGCCAGGATTCCCTGCTATAGCAGATCTGTATGGTCGTACTAGACTATGACCAGCTCTGTCAGTGACTAATGTCACTACAGGGGATGTTTTCCCTGTAACTGGCTCTTATGGATGCCCCAGCTACAGTGGGAAAGTGTCAAATAAAAAAAAACATGTGAATGTCTCACTGAGGTCTTACATGACGTCATGGGGGGCATAGTAAAAAAAACATAATTACATACATCAGTAAATAAAATTACAGAATTAAAGAACAATATATACATAAGAAAGAAAATCACGCAAAACAGACGTCAACCAAAACCGTCGCTATAAGCTCCCTGTAATCCAAAACAATACATACTATATATCAAAGCGTCCAAAACAAAATGAGGAACCCATTCCCATATTTTATTTTAGTGCGAATATACTAATTAAAAAAAAATAACTAGAAATGTTAAAAAAATCTTTCCTTTTAGCTTTTTACCCCCAATAAAACTAAAAACGGAAAAAAAAGAGACGAGGAACGAGATCAAATTCTACAACTGCCACCACCACCCTAGGTGCCAAGATATTCTCAGGAGCCACTGTCTCACTTTCAGGTGAACCGAAACTCCGTGAGAGGGCATCCACCTTCACGTTCTTGTCCCCTGGAATATATGTAATGACAAAGTTAAACCTGGTGAAAAACAACGCCCACCTGGCTTGACGAGCTGTGAGTCTCTTAGCATTGAGATATAGCAAGTTTTTATGATCAGTATATACGGTAGTAAGATGCCTTGCCCCCTCAAGATGATGACGCCACTCTTCTAGAGCCCACTTAATCCCCAATAACTCATGATTACCCACGTCGTAGTTACGTTCCACCAAACTGAACTTCCGTGAGGAGAACGCACATGGACTATACCCAGGTCTCCCGCTGATTTCCTGAGACAATACAGCCCCCGCCACTACCTCAGACGCATTGACTTCAATGAAGAACGGTCGCCACGTGTCAGGCTGTAATAGTACAGGGGCAGCAGTAAACGCCCTCTTGAGATGACCAAAAAGCCTCCAGGGCCTCTGGCGACCATCTTACCAAGTCGGACCCCTTCTTGGTCAGATCGGTCAGGGGTTGCGCAATAACAGAATAATTCTTAATGAATTTATGGTAAAAATTTGCAAAACCTAAAAACCGCTGGAGAGCTTTCAGGTTATCTGGTCTGACCCATTGGGAGATTGCTGCCACTTTATCAGACTTCATCTGAATCTCCGTGGGTGAAATCACATAACCCAGGAAAGACACTTGTTCAGTGCCAAAATTGCATTTCTCCAACTTGACAAAAAGTTGGTACTCACACAAACGGGTCAGAACCATCCTCAGGTGTCGCACATGTGAATCCCAGTCTGGGGAGTACACCAGAATGTCATCGAGATATATGACCAAGAATACCCCCAGGAAGTCGTGGAAGACCGTGTTCATAAATCCCTGAAACACAGCGGGGGCATTACAAAGTCTGAAGGGCATGATCAGACATTCAAAATGTCCTAACGGGGTGTTAACCCGCGCTCTTCCACTCATCTCCCTCTCGGATGCAAATTAAATTGTATGCCCCTCTTAAGTCCAATTTGGAAAACCAGTGGGCTCCTACCACCTGATTCAATAAGTCAGGAATCAGGGGCAAGGAGCACTGGTTCTTCACTGTCATTTTATGCAAAGCCCGATAATCCACACAAGGCCTCAAAGTCCCATCCTTCTTCTCTACAGAGAAGAGACCGGCCCAGGCAGGGGAACTGGATGGCCGGATATGTTGCTTGGCCAGAGACTTTGAGATATAGGACTTAAGGGTTTCGTGCTCACGCCCACTAAATCCGGCAACTGACTTGCAAAGGTACTCATAGCCTCCATTGGAGGGAAAAAACAAAACCCTGCTGGGCAATTTTAAGGGCCAGTTATTATGTTACAGTATACTGCCCTTGATACGCCAGCCAGGTTGCCCTGATCTCACCTGCAACCCCTGTCCCTGCCTACTTGCCTCCACTCCTGGATAACCCCAGGCGGGCAACTGGGCGGCGCTAGGGACCAAGAAGAGATGCTGGCGTACCTGATGGAAAGGGTAGAATAACGACAGAAAAGGCAGATGTAATAAACTAACACGAAAATACAAAGCAGACCTGAGGCAGATGGAATAACCTGGCAGAAATAGCAAACAAGCTGACAAGTGCAGTAGACCGACAGAGGCAGGCTAGCTTGACACTGAGGGAAACCAATAACTGGCAGTGATTGCAAGTCACTGCCAGACTTATAAACAAAAGCCTCCGCCTGGGGGCGGAGAGAGGGAGAAGCCATCTCCCAACAGACAATATAAAAAGGAAGCTAGTGCACGGCAGCTGCACTCACAGGTGCGTGTGCACGTCGCCGCCAGCCACCAGCACCCCCGCAGCCGGACAACAAGCTGGGGGGACACGCCCCGACCGCAGGACCCAGCACCCCGCTGCCCCGGGAGGAGCCGCAACCGCTGCATGGTAACATTAGGCCTATGGGAAATGTTAATTATTAACTATTTTGCAATGTTTGACTATCTGTCTTACAAAGAGAAAAGCACAGTTTGAAAATTATGAAGTTTCCCAAATTTTCTGTAAATTTTGGGTTTTTTTTCTTAATGAAGACAAAATTTATTGATGCAAACAATTTTCCACTAACATAGAGTAAAATATGTCACGAAAAAACAATATCAGAATCACAGTAAAAACATTCAAAAGTTATTAGCACATAAAGAGACAGATGTCAAATTGGAAAAATAAGGCCAAAATAAGGCCTCGGTCAGACGAGCAATTATTCTTTTTAGTGTAGGAATAGTCACGCAAAAAAAAAAAAAAAATGCGGCTCCATTGAAGGCAATGTGCAGACGTTCATACACGCGCGTTTTTGTGCGTACAAGGGTGCACACATAAATGGGATTTTTGTGGGGGGAAATGTGCATTTTTCAACTGGATTTTTTCTTTAAATTAAAAACTATTGAACCTTTTTGGCGCTATTTTTTAGTCTCTGAAGCTGCTTTAGAGATATGGGGCCTAATAAGCTGAGTTACATGATAGACATGGAGGCCTTTGTCAGGCTTCTGGCTGCCATGGGAACCAATTTGTAGCTTGCAATCGCACTGCAGGGTGTCTATGAATGACAAAAACAGCTCCTCTCCCTGGTATCCAATAGTTTGTGACAGGATCTAAAGTTTATCCATTCCTGGCTGTTAGAGTAGGAGCCTGGGTGTCCATAGTCAGTCAAGCCAACACCTAAAAAGATGTATCTGCAGATTTAAAGCCCATTAGTGAGGTCAGTAAAAAGGTGTATTGCTGTCTCAAAGGCATTTAAGGAACTAATAGAGAGTTCTGAAACCTGAGTCAGGGCCCGGAACTATAAAATATTTGTTGCACAATAGAAATATGTTCATAATTTGAGAGGCCATTCAAGCCGAATTATGTTCCATTTTTTTTTATCCCAGCTTCGGGAATGCAAGGCTTTAGGCACTTGCTATAAGTCTAAGTCTTCTACATTTTTCTCATTTTATTTTAGAACTATTTGCTTAAATGTCATTTTATATTGTCTTCTTTTTATGTTTTATAAGCACTGCATCTTTTTGTATTAAAGCTTAAAACTTTAATAAGCTTAGTCATTGTGGCTATGACCTGTATGGAGAGCCACAAGTGTTTGCAAGTCTTCTGGCTTTTCCAAGTGGTGGCAGAAAGTATTTTGGGATGTATGGACTGTGCTGGGGGGTGATCCATGCTCAGTTTGCAACCTGACTGAAAGGTGAGCACAAGATTAAAGGGGTTGTCCCGCGGCAGCAAGTGGGTCTATACACTTCTGTATGGCCATAATAATGCACTTTGTAATATACATTGTGCATTAATTATGAGCCATACAGAAGTTATAAAAAGTTTTATACTTACCTGCTCCGTTGCTGGCGTCCTCGTCTCCATGGTGCCGACTAATTTTCGGCCTCCGATGGCCAAATTAGCCGCGCTTGCGCAGTCCGGGTCTTCTCCTGTTCTCTATGGGGCTCCGTGTAGCTCCGCCCCGTCACGTGCCGATTCCAGCCAATCAGGAGGCTGGAATCGGCAATGGACCGCACAGAAGAGCTGCGGTCCATGGAGGAAGAGGATCCCGGCGGCCATCTTCACCGGTAAGTATAGAAGTCACCGGAGCGCGGGGATTAAGGTAAGCGCTCCGGTAAGCTTTCTTTAGGTCCCCGCATCGGGGTTGTCTCGCGGCGAACGGGGGGGGTTGAAAAAAAAAAAAAACCCGTTTCGGCGCGGGACAACCCCTTTAAGCAAGTGAAATGGATTAACCCCTTGCAGTAGCACCTATGTTATATGTTGAGAAAGTGCATATGTGACAGTGATATATTACCTTTAAGGTAGGACACATCTGTACATACACAATAATAAATCTGAAGGCTTTACTGCTTGAGTACATACAGAAACACTGAATGAAAAGTTCTGAAATAATGATAAAATGATGTACTAAAAACGGAACATGCTAGTGCACAACTTTTTCTTTCATTTGTTGGTCGGTTTCTCCACTCCAAATGTGAAGGAACCAATTTTCTCTGAACTTTATGAAATAATTTGTGTGGATTGAAAGTTGAAAGTAGCTTAGCATTTCTCCAGTAACAGAGCAAAATAATAAGCATAAAATTGTTCCTACAGTCAACCATCTGTTTCCCTAATCCAAATGCGATGACTATAAGCTCCCTGTTGAAAAATGAAAACATAATTGCTCTTAAAGCAGATTTTCCAAACTTTTAAAATTCCATTTCAGGCCATTACAATATTCTATAGCGAGCAAAGACATAAGATAAAATAACTAACAGTAAAAATATGTCATAACTTCTAACTAAAGTCACGAATGAAAGCATTGTTTTATAGATCTAGTACACCAGTGATTTACTAGTACGGTTCAGGCAGAGTTTCGACAGTTACAATGTAATATGCTGAGGAAGCGCAGTATGCTATTTAATCTATTACAATAATCTACAACTTCATAGTGGTTGTGCGGAATCATAACAAGAGAGGGGGTGAGTGGGCAATACAGCCGACTCCATTGAAAGCAATGGGCTGCCGGCGATCGCGGGATGAATTGTCGGGAAGGGGTTAAATATATAAGCCCTTCCCTGCAATTCATCTAGAAATGTGTAAAAATAAAAAATATATATATACTCACCTGGTCCCGGCAGAACGATGTTAGCCCATTGAATTCAATGGAGCCAGCAATACAGCCGACTCCATTGAAAGCAATGGGCTGCCGGCGATCGCGGGATGAATTCTCGGGAAGGGGTTAAATATATAAGCCCTTCCCTGCAATTCATCCAGAAATGTGTAAAAATAAAAAATATATACATTCTCACCTGGTCCCGGCAGACGGAGTTCAGCACGGCAGGCTGCAGTTCTCCTGAACTACTCTGAACAGCTGTGAGTAGTATTCAGCAGCCGGGGATTTAAAATCCCCGCCTGCTGAATAAGATGCCTCTGATTGGTCACAGCCTGACCAATCAGAGGTATCTCTCACTCACACCCATTCATGAATTCATGAATGGGTGAGTGAGGGCTGCCTCTGATTGACTCAGCGCAGGGACAGCTGAGAGCTGCCCCTGAGCCAATCAGAGGCAGCCCTCACTCACCCATTCATGAATTCATGAATGGGTGTGAGTGAGGGATGCCTCTGATTGGTCAGGCTGTGACCAATCAGAGGCATCTCATTCAGCAGGCGGGGATTTTAAATCCCCAGCTGCTGAATACTACTCACAGCTGTTGAGAGTAGTTCAGGAGAACTGCAGCCTGCCGTGCTGAACTCCGTCTGCCGGGACCAGGTGAGAATGTATATATTTTTTATTTTTACACATTTCTGTATGAATTGCAGGGAAGGGCTTATATATTTAACCCCTTCCCGACAATTCATCCCGCGATCGCCGGCAGCCCATTGCTTTCAATGGAGTCGGCTGTATTGCCGGCTCCATTGAATTCAATGGGCTAACATCGTTCTGCCGGGACCAGGTGAGTATATATATATTTTTTATATTTTTACACATTTTTTATATTTTTACACATTTCTAGATGAATTGCAGGGAAGGGCTTATATATTTAAGCTCTTCCCGACAATTCATCCCGCAATCGCTGGCAGCCCATTGCTTTCAATAGAGCCGGCTGTATTGCCGGCTCCATTGAATTCAATGGTCAGTGCTCGTTTAATCGAGACGAGTACCGCGTGGTACTCGTCTCGAGTAATGAGCATCTCGAGCACCCTAATACTCGAACGAGCATCAAGCTCGGACGAGTATGCTCGCTCATCTCTAATAGAAAATAAAAGTCTATCTTGGAACAATCTCTTTAATTTTTTTTTGGCTATCTACATTTATTATTCTATAATTTATGATGGTTACCTATTTATTCTATGTACCCACTTATTTATCATATATTGCACAGTTAGTATTAATGTAGTACAGATGTAGCAAAGTTTATTTAACTTTAGTAAGATAACTTTCTGTGCTGCAGCTTACCTTTTAAATTTGTAATGGCTTTTCAATGGCATAATATAAGACAAGTTATTGTAGAAAGTTATACTTGCTCTGTTTCTTTATCAATAAAAGAAGTTATCTGCTTCACTATACTATTGGATGTCAGTGTGATGCTCAGGAATGAGGAATGTGCTAGAGGACTGGTAAATGTCATGGTAGATATTCCATCTTGTGGCGGCCTTTCTTACTCAGTCCCCTCACACCAGGCGGTCACCGAACAAAAGGGATAGAGAATAGAGATGAGCGAGCGTACTCGGATAAGCACTACTCGCTCGAGTAATTGGCTTTATCCGAGTATCGCTGTGCTCGTCCCTGAAGATTCGGGTGCTGGCACGGAGCGGGGAGCTGCAGGGGAGAGCGGGGAGGAACGGAGGTAAGATCTTTCTCTCCCTCTCTCCCGCCCGCTCTCCCCTGCTCCTCGCTGCGACTCACCTGTCAGCCACAGCGGCACCCGAATCTTTAGCCCCGAGCACAGCGATACTCGGATAAAGCCAATTACTCGAGCGAGTAGTGCTTATCCGAGTACGCTCGCTCATCTCTAATAGAGAACTTAGAGTGGGATGGATCAGATCCCAGGGAATCGAAATGTGTGAAAATATGGTTGTGTGACTGACAATCTAGCAGAAAGGCATATGTCAGGTGCAGCAGGGATGACAATGGTAATGGTTAATGGTTGATAATGGATAATGGTTGGTAACTGTGCAAACAGGTAAAGGCCCATTTAGACACAAAGATTCTGTGTTCACACGGAAAATCTTATGAAGTCGTCATTACATTAGAGATACCGAGGAAAAAAAATATGTTCACCATTTTGCATGGTTCTTTGCGTTACCCAGTAAACACCACGTGGAGGTAGCCATGCGACGTTTCCTTTATATAAAATGACACCAGGAAGTGAGAGAATTAGATTACATACGTAAACTTTGGACTCTAATTCTTTTGCGCATAGAATTGAATAATTCAGTTGGGACCCATTAACTTTTCCTATTTATGACATAATCAATGCTCGTGACAAATTTCAAGTTTCTATGACATCAGGAAGTGGAAGAATTAGATTACATGCGTAAAATTTGGACGCTAATTCTTTTGCGCTAGAATTAAATAATCGAGTTGGGACCCATTAACTATTCCTAATTATGACATAATCAATGCTCCTGCCAAATTTCAAGTTTCTATGACATTGGGAAGTGAATTAGATTCCGAACATAAAATTTGGACGCTAGTTCTTTTGCGCATAGAATTGAATAATCGAGTTGGGACCTAGTAACTTTTCCTATTTATGACATAATCAATGCTCGTGCCAAATTTCATGTTTCTATGACATCGGAAAGCGAAAGAATTAGATTACGTATGTAAAATTTGGATGATAATTCTTTTGCGCTTAGAATTGAATAATCCAGTTAGGACTCATTAGCTTTTCCTATTTATGACATAATCAATGCCCATGCCAAATTTCAAGTTTCTATGACATCAGAAAGTGGGAGATTTAGATTACATGCGTAAAATTTAGACGCTAATTCTTTTGCGCTAAAGTTAAATAATCGAGTTGGGACCCATTAGCTGATCTAGCTACACAGAATAGCTCCATTATTAGAGACCCCGGCCTTTTTATGATTGAAACACGGATTAGTTGCAAAACATCACCTGGTCCGATGAATCCAGTTTACCGTTGCACCATGCTTATGGGAGGTCGGAATTTGGCGCAACCAGCATGAATCGATGAACTTTCTTGTTGGCTGTTCAGAGCATGTCAGTACCTCCATCTAATTTGTGACAAACAAAGAATCTTCCTGTCTGCAGGGGCCAATATTTCTGCAGAACAACTTCAGCACCTAGTAGGATCTATGTCAAAACAAACTGCTACAGTTCTGAAGGTACATGGGAATACGATAGATATGAGATAGATAGATAGATAGATAGATAGATAGATAGATAGATAGATAGATAGATAGATAGATAGATAGATATGAGAGGGATAGATATGAGATAGATAGATAGATAGATAGATAGATAGATAGATAGATAGATAAGAGATAGATAGATAGATAGATAGATAGATAGATAGATAGATAGATAGATATGAGATAGATAGATAGATAGATAGATAGATAGATAGATAGATAGATATGAGATAGATAGATAGATAGATAGATAGATAGATAGATAGATAGATAGGAGATAGATAGGAGATAGATAGATAGATAGATAGATAGATAGATAGATAGATATGAGATAGATAGATAGATAGATAGATAGATATGAGATAGATAGATAGATAGATAGATAGATAGATAGGAGATAGATAGGAGATAGATAGATAGATAGATAGATAGATAAATACAGTCTGACCGTATGAAGCATTATTAAAATATAAAGCAAAGAATATACTCCATGTGTCCGTATTCCCATGTATCTACCGGTCTTAATCTATGTGAAACTATTGGATCGAGTAGTCTCCAGGACGTGAGTATAATTTCACTGCAGCTGCAAACAGACATACCAACAAGAGGAAACCGAGGTGAGTTCTTTTGTCTATATACAATATACAATTGTGAAGATTTACAGCTCTGAAGGTCAAACGTGGTTCAATGTGCTATACTGGTAGATGGAGATGTCTTGTAAATCAGCCTATCTATCTATCTATCTGTCTGTCTATATCCTATCTATCTATCTATCTATCTATCTATCTCCTATCTATCTAATATCTATCTATCTATCTCATATCTATCTATCTATCTATCTATCTCCTATCTATTTATCTATCTATCTCATATCTATCTATCTCATATCTATCTATCTATCTATCTATCTATCTCCTATCTATCTATCTATCTATCTATCTATCTATCTATCTATCTATCTATCTATCTCCTATCTATCTATCTATCTCTTATCTATCTATCTATCTATCTATCTATCTATCTATCTATCTATCTGTCTATCTCATATCTATATATCTATCTATCTATCTATCTATCTGTCTATCTATCTCATATCTATCTATCTATCTATCTATCTATCTATCTATCTATCTATCTATCTATCTGTCTGTCTGTCTATATCCTATCTATCTCATATCTATCTATCTATTTATCTATCTATCTCATATCTATCTATCTATCTATCTCATACCTATCTATCTCATATCTATCTATCTATCTATCTATCTATCTATCTATCTATCTATTTATCTATCTATCTCATATCTATCTATCTATCTATCTATCTATCTATCTATCTATCTATCTATCTCATACCCATCTATCTCATATCTATCTATCTATCTATCTATCTATCTATCTATCTATCTATCTATCTATCTATCTCATATCTATCTATCTATCTCATATCTATCTATCTATCTCATATCTATCTATCTATCTATCTATCTATCTATCCATCTATCTATCTATCTCCTACCTATCTATCTCATATCTATCTGTCTATCTATCTGTCTATCTATCTGTCTATCTATTTCCTATCTATCTATCTCATATCTATCTATCTATCTATCTATCTATCTATCTATCTATCTATCTATCTCCTATCTATCTATCTATCTATCTCATATCTATCTGTCTATCTATCTCATATCTATCTGTCTATCTATCTCATATCTATCTATCTATCATATATTTGATATTAAAGCAATAAAGGTAAAGGAACAAATTGGAATAAAAAAACAAAGACTGACCTCTGGAGAATCAGGAGATGGAGAACCATCAGAAGAGTTAACCTGATAGAAGATGTAAAAATGTCTCCATACTTGTGAAAGTTTTTTTTTAATTACCTGCTTACAAACATTACAGCTAATCTTCAGTTGATTATCTGTCCGAGATTTTTTAATAAACTTCTCATTAAATGATTTGAGCTGTCATTTTGCTGTCATCTTACTGATAGCAAGACCAATCTGCAGGCAATATGATGTGATGCCGTCTCGATGTCACACATGCCATTTTCAATCAGGTAAAAGTGCTTCACCAGAAACTTGTTAAACAAATGTCCTTCACAATTAATTAGGTGAATTTAGAGACACATAATTAATAACTTCATTCCTTGTTTGTCCAATTTCAATGATTGTATCAAGCCAAATGTGTATCTTTTATGTATTTATATATTTATTCAACAGTACTAAGATATTAATATTTATACATCCCATTCTCCCCGTATCGGCTCTCTTTGTATTTTTGTGTCAATCGAATCTGATGTCACCCATTGAGAGTAAGCGGCGGGGAACGCCCACCTGGCACATTTAGCGCTCTCGAGGAGGCAGAACGGGATGGACGGTTGTCATCTTTTTTCGAGTTCTACAACTAAATAACTTTGTACGGAGTTGGAGCGGCAGGATCTCAGGCTCTATTTTTAGCAGTAAGTTTATCAGAAGCCGAATTCTTTCAGTTTATTGTGAAGATTTTCATTTCACTTGTGCAATTTAAATGCAATCAACATAGCTCACATCTGCAGGGCAATCAAATTAAAAAGTCAACATAATCCAACGAAATACAGAACGAAATGATTACATTTAGGTTAACATTAATTACTTTACAATCTGCACCTGGATCTCAAAGGCTTCTTCATTTATATCTGAACTGTAAAAAAAATATATGTATAAACATATATATATATATATATGTATATATATATATATATGTATATATGTATATATATATATATATATATATATATATATATATATATATATATATGTAACATTAGGCATAATGAATCTTCATAATTAGAGTATGTTCATGTGGGTTTCCATTTTTTTGTCATGTCGCGGGGAGGTGGTGAGCGACGCAAGTTTCAGGATATGATGGAGTCACGGAGGTAACAAAAATACACAACGTTCTATTTAGGAATACAGAAATGATGACTATTCCCGTATGAACGCAAGTAGCAACACTAGTTTCTGGCAATAAAGAATTTCGATTTCACTCAATGGTCATTAAATACTATGCATACTAACTCAGTTCTGTGTCTGTTACTTACTACAAGCGATAAATCAAAACAATGTGAATGACATTTGCAAATGTTAGGGCTAGAGATGAGCGAGCATGCTCGGATAAGGCAGCTACTTGAGCGAGCATCGCTCTTCTCGAGTAACTGCAATCTTGTGCGAGCAGGCTCGGGGGGCGTGGGTGAGTGGGGGGAAGGGGGGAGTGAGAGAGATCTCTCTCTCCCCCGCGCTCACCCTGCCGCCTCCCTGAGCCTGCTCACCCTGCCTTATCTGAGTGTGCTCGCTCATCTCTAGTTAGGGCTCATTCACACGAGTGTATGTGTCTTTACACTGGACGAATTGAGGTCGAAAATTGCATCCATGAAGAATAGCTGCAATCGGGTCCCAAGCTTAATTAGCATTTTCTCATCCATTCACACGGGTCTATCATGGAAAACATATGCAGCAGCACGGAAATTCTTCAGTCAGCAGAAATCCTAGGAATGACTTCGAATATCTTCAGTAGCTTAAATAGTGGCAACTGGTTCCTTTTCAAGTGTTGCATACAGGTAAACTCCCCCCCTCCCATTTTTTCAGATTCTATGGGAGCTTCCTTAATTTTTTCTTTCACGCAGCGGGAAAAACTGGCGACCGAAAATTGCTCATGTGAATGAATGCATTGGATTTATGTGTGAATAAGGCCTAAGACTGGTAACAGTGGATCGCGGACGTGCACCCGTCCGCACTATAAAAACGCGTGAATGGGCACGCAAATCTATTGTTTGCATCCGTTCTGACGGCCCAAGCCTTTGCCTCCCCTTCCTTCCCCCTCAGACGGCCCGAGCCCAGCGCATATATACGCCGAGGCCACAATGCCTTTGCCTCCCCTTTCCTCCTCCGTGCCGGCTCACCTCTTGTCTCCTTCCCTCTGGCTGCTTGCAATGGAAGTGGGCAGGACAGTGACGTGGCTAAGCACCCACCCCCTCCCCGCTCCTTGTCCGCAGCTTAGCTCCACCCCTTCCCGACCCCTCCCATTGCAAACAGCCTGAGGGGAGGAGAGTGGAGGAGAGAAGAGGGAGGGAGTTTAGCAGCCTGACTGCTAAACTCCCTCCCTCTCACCTCCCTTCTCCGGCTGCTGTCATTGGCTTCCATAGGAGCCCATACAGCGGCCAACCTATCTTTGCTGCCCAGCGTAAGAGCGCCCAGCACTAAATTTGCAGGCTGGGCACTTTTACGCCACGGGAATATGCCTGTGTGATCTGATGAATTGGAATCCAATGCATCAGATGGTAGCGTATATCGGCCGGCCGTGAAAACGGCAGCTAATATACGCTCATCTAAATAATCCCTAAGGCAATAACACTTCACCTTTCTCAGTTTGGTTATTCTAAAACACAGCCATGGAATCCACGAAGAAGGTGTGTTTAGATGTCCATAGAAGTGCTGTGTCACACACGCATGTGAACTGGCCTTGCGTGCAAAAAAGTACAGTAGTATGCGCAGACACATGTGCAACACATAGATAATGTACTTCTTATAAGAACTAAACTATTGAAATAAGGGGTCCTATTCTCTGTGTTTAACATGTGCGGATTGTGCGCGTGCAAATACCTGCGCCAACATGTTCATGTAAAGAAGCCCCTATTCACTACGTATTTACGCACATAATTAATGGGTCCTTTTTGTTTTTTTGTGTGTGTTAGGGCTTTTTCACCCGGAATTAGCGCACACAATACACAGAGAATAGGACCCAATTGATGTCAATGGGTTTGTTCTCATTAATGATTTTTTTTTGCACCCATTTCATGCACGTGCAAAAAAATAGGACCTGCGTGTTTGTGTAGCAAAGGTCTCCATATAAGCCCATGCAGGGTGCGCAAATTTGACATATGCTGCACAATTTTGTGAAAAAGAGAACACATGTGGGTCTTATTAGGCTAAATAGCCTTTTAAATCAGGACGGGGAGGTGTTGCGAGCTCATATGAACATGCCCTGTTTGCGCAAAAACATATAGCACTATGCACAGACACATGTGCAAATCAACCTTGTTCACTGGGCAAATACTTTACATTGAGGTGAACGTATTTGTGCATACACTGAAGAAGCCCTAAAAATGCAGCGATTACGGGTGCAAAAAAAAAACACAAGAAGGGCCAAAATACACGTTCACATTGAATAGGCAGAGTTTTGGTCCGTATTAATACACAGAAAGTAAATACGCCCGTGTGAATGAGCTCTAAGGAAATCAATAATTGACTGAAGAAGGTTTATGGGAATGCTGTCCTATCACAAAGTTTATGCTAAGTGGTTTCCCTAGCAGTTCATAGTTGACAATTGGAGAAGGTGGGTTGAGGTCTACGTCTAGAGCTGTTGAATGCCCTTGAAGCCGAGAAACAACTTCTTCAAAAATGTTGTCACTGGGGACAAGACGTGGTATGACCTGTAGAATAAGGTTCAAGCCAAGGAATGGTGCCATAGTGGTTCTCCATGTCCCAAAGCCTGTCAGATCAACACAGAAGCAAACTTGTCAATGTTTCCAAAGTTAATTTTATACTTGGGGTTCAACGATGGCATAAAAGTATTTCATGTAATGATGACTATCTTGAACAGCAGTTTTGTGTACAGGGGACTTCTATGTCATTTTTGCTGTGATGTGCTCATTAATAAAGTTGTGGTGATAGTGGAGGCATTACTTTTTGATTAACCCTCATTCAATTCACATTTTAGCTTCAAAAACACTAGGAGACTGGCTTTGCTAGTGAGAGTCCTTGGGTGAGGTTCAGAAAGGCTATGTTTTCTCCTTAGGGAGAGCACCTAGACCGTGAGTGAGGAGACTCAAAAGGTCATTCATGCTCCTCTGGGTAATATGCAAATAAGGGAGATGGAATAATACCTCCAGTCATTGTTACAAGACTTGTATAAAGAGTCTAACTTTGGCTTGAAGGAATACTGCCTTTCAATAGGTGGCACTGTGGAGGTATTATTCCATCTCCCTTATTTGCTTTTTAGCTTGTGATGTGCAAGTGGTTGAGTATTATCATTACATAATCACTTACAATGAGTGGCAGCTCTCTTGCACTGCTGACAATCTAGATAAGGATTTGACTATATACGTAAAGGTCATTTTACACTGGCAGATTTTCTGCCAGGAAAGATGGCCAATAGCTGAATATGGTGGATGTTCATCCCCTTGTAGAATTGGTCCCTTGACATTTGAAAGTCATGATTAGTATTGAGCAAATGTTTGAAAGGTTGAGTACTGCCGATACTCCTCCTCAAGTTTAAAGCCCATGCAGGAGTTTTACTTAGTCAGATTTAAACCTAGGGCACCATGACTGCAAGACAATAGTGCTAACCACTGAGAAACCTTGCTCCTCATCCTCCTCCTATCTCCTTTTTCTACTCATTCTATTTCTTCTGAAAGAGAAAGCAGGAGCAGGAGGAAAAAGGCTGAAGAAGAACAGTGGTTCAATGCTTAGCCCTGTTACCCTGCAGAACTCAGGTCCTAGGTTCAAATCTGACGAAGGACAACATTTGCATGGAGTTTGTATTTTGTGTTTCTTCTTGTTAAGAAGAGGAAAAAGAAGGAAGCAGAAGCATGACGACTCAGTAGATAATACTGTTGCTTTGCAGTGCTGATGTCCTAGATTTAAATCGGACCAAGCTCATATTGTTCTTCTGTCGCTGTAAGTGGTAGGCAGCACAGAGTTCAGGATACGCGACAGACACCGGATATACAAACAAATAGATTTTTATTACAACTACAAATAGCAGGGAAATATGTTTAAGAAAGGATAGTAAACTGTTGGTAAATGTTGTGTAACTTTAACTTTGTCCTACAGTCCTAACACTAGATAACTATATCAAGACTTAGTATACACATTAGGCAATTTACATTTATTGAAAACAATTACAAAAACGTTCTCCATCTAATGAACTATATCTCGTTTTTGCAGAACTAAATGTTTGCCGCAAAGAAATCATTCGTGCAAAGTTCCAGCACAACTTTATTTTATCTCCGGCAATGTACGATTGCCAAAAAATGTGCTTGTGTCCAACAGTGTAGCATAATCTGTCTCTGTCTCTTTCTTGCAGGTCTGCTTACTGTTTGCCCTTTTTTCCTCATGTGTGTACACTTGGTTTTAATAAAGTTCCATCCTCACTTACATTTCTGCTATTATGTTGTTAATGACTGGTCTCCCAGAATCCATAGAATCATATCATAGTACAGTTGGAAGAGACCTCCAGGGTCATGTGGTCAAACCCCCTGCTCTGTGTAGGAGTCACTAAATCATTCCAGACAGATGGTTGTCAAGCCTCTGTTTGAACACTTTCATTGAAGGAGAACTCACCACCTCTCATGGTAACCTGTTCTACTCATTGATCACACTCACTGTCAGGAAGTTTTTTTCTAATATCTAATTTGTGTCTCCTCCCTTTCAGTTTCATCCCATTGCTTCTAGTCTTTCCTTGTACAGATGAGAATAGGGCTGATCCCTCTGCACTGTGACAGCCCTTCAGATATTTGTAGACAGCTATTAAGGCTCCTCTCAGCCCTCTTTTTTGCAAGCTAAACATTCCCAGATCCTTTAACTGTTCATCATAGGACATGATTTGCATGTCTTTAGTAAAGTGGGGTGCCCAGAACAGGACACACTATTCCAGATGAGGTCTGATTAAGGAAGAGTAGAGGGGAATAATTACCTCACGTGATCTAGACTCTATGCTTCTCTTAATATATCCCAGAATTGTGTTTGCCTTTTTGGCTGCTACATCACATTGTTGACTCATGTTCAGTCTATGATCTATTAGTATACCCAAGTCTTTTTCACATATGCTGCTTAGCCCAATTCCTTCCATTCTGTATGTGATTTTTTCATTTTTCTTGCCCAGATGTAGGACTTTGCATTTCACCTTGTTAAATACCATTCTGTTAGTCACTGTTCAAGCTTTTCAAGATCTTTTTAATACTCTCTCACTCCCCTAGTGTTAGCTATCCCTCCTAGTTTTGTGTAGTCTGCCAATTTGATCAGTTTCCCATCAATTCCCTCCTACAGATCATTTATAAAATGTTGACCAACACTGGGCCTAGGACAGAGCCTTGTGGTACCCCACTTGATACATTCTTCCACTTGGATATGCAGCCGTTTATGGACACTCTTTAAAGGGGTTGTCCCGCGCCGAAACGGGTTTTTGTTTTTTTTTAACCCCCCCCCCCCCCCCCCCGTTCGGCGCGAGACAACCCCGATGCAGGGGTTAAAAAAACAACCCGCACAGCGCTTACCTGAATCCCGGCGGTCCGGCGTCTTCATACTTACCTGCTGAAGATGGCCGCCGGGATCCTCTGTCTCCGTGGACCGCAGGGTTTCTGTGCGGTCCATTGCCGATTCCAGCCTCCTGATTGGCTGGAATCGGCACGTGACGGGGCGGAGCTACACGGAGCCGGCATTCTACACGAGCGGCCCCATAGAAGACTGCAGAAGACCCGGACTGCGCAAGCGCGGCTAATTTGGCCATCGGAGGGCGAAAATTAGTCGGCTCCATGGGAACGAGGACGCCAGCAACGGAGCAGGTAAGTATAAAACTTTTTATAACTTCTATATGGCACATAATTAATGCACAATGTACATTACAAAGTGCATTATTATGGCCATACAGAAGTGTATAGACCCACTTGCTGCCGCGGGACAACCCCTTTAAGTACGATCACTCAGCCAGTTGTGAATCCACCTAACAGTTGCCTTATCAATCCCATATTTGGTCATTTTTTTCAATAGGTATGGTATGAGATACTTTGTCAAATGCTCTACTAAATTCAAGGTATACTATATCCATCACATTTTCCTGATCAACCCAGTCGGGGATTCTGTCATAGAAGAAAATTAGATTAATCTGGCATGACTTGTTTGTTACAAACCCATGCTGGCTCTGGTTAATTACTTTATTTTTATCCAAGTACTTGCATACATGCTGTTTAATAATTTGTTCAAAGATCTTTCCCGGTATAGAAGTCAGGCTTACAGGCCTGTAGTTTCCTGGATCCATCTTTTTTCCTTTTTGAAGATAGGGACAAGATTTGCCCTTTTCAATCTTCTGGGACTTCTGTTCTTCAGGAATTTTCAAAGACTATGGCGAGTGGTTCAGCAATTACCTCCGCTGCTTCCTTCAGTATCCTTGGATGTAATTCATCTGGACCTTGAGATTTGAAATCATTTAAGTTACACTACCGTTCAAAAGTTTGGGGTCACATTGAAATGTCCTTATTTTTGAAGGAAAAGCACTGAACTTTTCAATGAAGATAACTTTAAACTAGTCCTAACTTTAAACAAATGCACTCTATACATTGCTAATGTGGTAAATGACTATTCTAGCTGCAAATGCCTGGTTTTTTGTGCAATATCTACAAAGGTGAATAGAGGCCCATTTCCAGCAACTATCACTCCAGTGTTCTAATGGTACAATGTGTTTGCTCATTGGCTCAGAAGGCTAATTGATGATTAGAAAACCCCATGTGCAATCATGTTCACACATCTGAAAACAGTCTAGCTCGTTACAGAAGCTACAAAACTGACCTTCCTGTGAGCAGATTGAGTTTCTGGAGCATCACATTTGTGGGGTCAATTAAACGCTCAAAATGGCCAGAAAAAGAGAACTTTCATCTGAAACTCGACAGTCTATTCTTGTTCTTAGAAATGAAGGCTATTCCATGCGAGAAATTGCTAAGAAATTGAAGATTTCCTACAACGGTGTGTACTACTCCCTTCAGAGGACAGCACAAACAGGCTCTAACCAGAGTAGAAAAAGAAGTGGGAGGCCGCGTTGCACAACTAAACAAGAAGATAAGCACATTAGAGTCTCTAGTTTGAGAAACAGACGCCTCACAGGTACCCAACTGGCATCTTCATTAAATAGTACCCGCAAAACACCAGTGTCAACATCTACAGTGAAGAGGCGGCAGCGGGATTTTGGGCTTCAGGGCAGAGTGGCAAAGAAAAAGCCATATCTGAGACTGGCCAATAAAAGAAAAAGATTAAGATGGGCAAAAGAACACAGACATTGGACAGAGGAAGACTGGAAAAAAGTGTTGTGGACGGATGAATCCAAGTTTGAGGTGTTTGGATCACAAAGAAGAACGTTTGTGAGACGCAGAACAAATGAAAAGATGCTGGAAGAATGCCTGACGCCATCTGTTAAGCATGGTGGAGGTAATGTGATGGTCTGGGGTTGCTTTGGTGCTGGTAAGGTGGGAGATTTGTACAGGGTAAAAGGGATTCTGAATAAGGAAGGCTATCACTCCATTTTGCAACGCCATGCCATACCCAGTGGACAGCGCTTGATTGGAACCAATTTCATCCTACAACAGGACAATGACCCTAAACACACCTCCAAATTGTGCAAGAACTATTTACAGCAGAAGCAGGCAGCTGGTATTCTATCGGTAATGGAGTGGCCAGCGCAGTCACCAGATCTGAACCCCATTGAGCTGTTGTGGGAGCAGCTTGACCGTATGGTACGCCAGAAGTGCCCATCCAACCAATCCAACTTGTGGGAGATGCTTCTAGAAGCGTGGGGTGCAATTTCACAAGCTTACCTCAACAAATTAACAGCTAGAATGTCAAAGGTGTGCAATGCTGTAATTGCTGCAAAAGGAGGATTCTTTGACGAAAGCAAAGTTTGATGTAAAAACAATGTTATTTCAAATACAAATCATTATTTCTAACCTTGTCAATGTCTTGACTCTATTTTCTATTCATTTCACAACGCATGGTGGTGAATAAGTGTGACTTTTCATGGAAAACACAAAATTGTTTGGGTGACCCCAAACTTTTGAACGGTAGTGTAGCTATCTGTTCCCTCACCATCTCTCTGCTTATAGATAGCCTACATTCTTTTATTCCCCAATAGCACAGGGAAGATCAGTTGATATTCCATCTACCTTCTGAGAGAAAAAAGATACAACATAGGAATTTAAAAGTATGGCCTTCTCCACTTCATTCTTAACCAATTAACCATTTTCATCCTGTAAGCATCCAATAGCATCTTTGACTTTTCTTTTGCTTTTGACATACCCCCCCCCCAAAAAAAAAAATCATTTTTTATTGCTTTTGCCCTCTGTTGCAAGCCTCAATTCATTATTAGTGTTAGATTTTCCTACACTTGCTCTACAGTTTCTGCAGACTGCATTATATTCTTCTTTAGATATTACCTCTCTTTCTATTTAATAAACATGTTTTTCTTCCTTTTTAATATGTGTACAAGTTCTGTGTGCATCCGTCCGGGTCTCTTTAAATGCTTCCTATTCTTCTTTCTTTTAGGGATTGTTAACGAGTGTGCTTTGAGAATCTCATTTCGCAATATTTCCCAACCTTCTTGGACATTTCTGTCCTTAAGAACATCCAGCCATTGAATTCTTCCTCCCATCAGTTCATTAAAATCTGCCCTTCTGAAATCCTACCTTGAGGTCTGAGTTTTCTCAGGTCTTCCTCCCTTTGTTATCCAAAATTCAAGGATAGCATGTTCACTACCTCCTAAGGTTCCAGCCACCCTTACTTCCTTAACCGTTGTTGGTAAGAATTAGGTCCAAGATAGCAGATCCCTTTGTTTTCTCTTTTACCTTTTGAAAGATAAAGTTATCAGCAAGAGCGGATAAGAATTAGTTGGTCCCATTACTTTTACCTGAGAGATTCCCAACAAATGTCTGGATCGGTAACATCTCCCATGATCACTATGTTGGGCTTCTTTGAGAGCTTGGCCATCTGATGTAGAAAGAGTTCATCCATATCTTCTGCTTGTCCAGGTGGCCTATAGTAAATGCCTACAATGGCATCTTTTCTGTTGTTCTCTGAAGCTTGAATCTGCATGGCAATGAATATTTTTCTAAAATACAATGTAACGCCTCCTCCCTTTTGTTAGGTCTGTTTCTTATAAATAAGTTGCATCCTACAAGCCTTGTATCCCAATCATGTGTATCATCCCACCAAGTTTCCGTGATGCCTATGACATCATATTTCTCTTCCTGTGTTAGGAGCTCCAATTCCCCTTGTTTGTTTCCCATGCTCTGCGCATTTGTGTAAAGACATTTTAGTTTGTGATCCGTGTCTCTTGCTCCTTTACTTTCCTCCAGAATTTTTTGTCTTTGTTCTTTCTTTCGACTTCTAATAGCAAAGTTCTTAAATGTATTAATTGGCTGTATGTTTTTACCTGGCCTTTCACTTCCCTTTCTATATTGTTCTAGTTTAAGAGTCTTCTGATTCAATGAGCTTTGGGATGAAGTATCGCTCTGATGTGTTGCTCTGTCTTGTTGCTCAGCGGCCTCTTCCTTCAGATAGCTGTACAAAGTACTTTGCTACTCTCTTTACCTTGTGCTTCAAACAGATTTTAGGCTAGCTCTCTAATTCCTGTTTCCTCTCACAGCCACACATGACCTGTCCTGTCAATCAGTGAATTAATCATGCAAAACAGAATTTTCCTGTCATTTCCTATACTGACCACTAGGTAGCACCAGAAAAATCACATTTATACAAACCATGTATCTGTAAGATTGATTCATTCAGCTTTATTACTGCATGAACCAATTACCTACAGACCTAATAAAGTGGGACTAACCATAGAATGCTCATAACAGTCTGCTGACTCTCTACACTTGATCAGATTTGAGACTAGGAGCCAAGCACCGCAAGATGCTAACCACTGAATTATACTTGTAGGTGGGAATTTTAGTGGGTTTGCTCAAAGCAAACAACCCGAGGTTTGGGTTTGCACCAAAATGAACTGTTAGCAAAGTTTGACCTGAAACAGGGTTCAACTGTTTAGGTTTACTCAGTGCTAACCATGGTCATCCAAAAAGGTGGACCAGCCCATAATAGAGTAGGTGATGCTAATGCATTGATGTTCAGTGTACAATGCTTTATTTATAGTACTGGTCTCCTTATATGGGGAAAAGAGACCTTATGGACTTCCTAAAGTTCCAGGCCCCTGGTATGATTGCATCCAATAAAGTTACATTCCTGAGGGTTCTTATACTTAGGCACTATTTTGTATGGATTTTAGTATACTTTGTACCTCATGGGGGAATGTGTGCTACCAGATGCTACTGCACAGAGCACTATCTATATGTAGAATTGCACAGCCGGGTATCGATGCCCATTATTGTAATGCAAACAACTGTTTGCTATTTATCCTGCACACAAGTGCCTGTGGTGCCCTTGTTATTATGGTATTTTCCAATTAAACATCAAGATGACTTTTTTCGTCTTCTTTAAAAACAATTACGGTAAAGCGGGGTTATGAACTGTGTGTTATTAGTAATAACACTATATTGCATAGTGACCTGAACTAAACCACTTAGTGTGTCAAATGGTTAATATGAAAATTAATTTATACCTTTCTCTGTAAGGCATAATTAAAGTCTAGAGGAAATCAGAAGCATAATTGAAAATGAGTAATGAGCAAAGCTGGATGTTATGGAAAAATTAGTTGTTTAATTAAGAGAGGAAGTCAATGCAACCAGGAAAAATTATGCATGTCACCTACGGTACAATTATATTACATTGATAGTCTTTAACCAGAGAATAGAAAACCGAATAGCTGAACTGTATCAGCAAGTTTCATTGTGGCTGGCAAAAAAATACTTTGCTAAATTAACTAGTGTGCCAAACAATTTAAATTAAGAATACTATCTGTAATAGTGAAAAATTCAACATGTAAATAATATTTTGTTACATTCAGAACAGATGTAGCAAACATTAACTTGACATTTAATGCAGAGCCGATTTAAAGAGGTTGTCCAGTCTTGAAGTATTGTTGACCTATCCTTGGGAGAGGTCGTCAATAGTTGGTTGGTGGGGTTCCACCAATTGGGACCCACGGTGATCAGATGTTATCCCGACCACTGTCAGTGTGTATGGAGACAGAAGCTGATAGCTTCATACACATTGCAGCTGCCTGGGCAGCTATTGAATTCAATGGGAAGTGGAAGCTGTTCTTGCATTACCAACCTTGGCCACTGCGGTCAGCTTCCGACTCCATATATACTGATAGCAGCCCAGTCAGCTGATTGTCAGGGGTCCCGAGCAGCAGATCCTGACTGGTTAACTATCGACGATCTATCCTGAGGATGGGTCTACAATAGTTCAGTCCCCGACAACTCTTAACCATAGGACAAATGCTGTAATTGCATCAGTCCCCCTGGCAGCAGCACAACTTTCAACTGTACGGATGTGATCAGGAGTGGAGCTTAAAAAACAATACACCAAGATATACTCACCTTACTTATGCCCGAACCTCACATTCTCTGCTCATTTCTGGGTTGAGTGGTCTTGTGCCTGTCTAAACGCATAACCATTGGGACATGTAAAAAAATGGGAGAAAAAAATGCAATTGCGAAAAAAGTATAAAAACTGCCTTTTTAAACTAAAAATAAAACTTACATAATTAGAATGCTGCATCTGTAATAACACATACAATAAAATAAACATATCATTTGTGCTGCATCGTGAACATTGTGAAAGCGAAATAAAAATGATCAAGAACTTCTATGTGCCCCAAAGTGATATCAATAAAAATTAAAGCTCGTCCCACTAGAAACAACTCCTTGCACAGTATCATCGACAGGAAAAAAAAGTTCTGAGTACTTGAATGCAGCGATACAAACAGTAAATAACTTTCCAAAATAAAGTGGCGTAAATGCGTAAAAGTAGAGAAAACGTAACCATATATATACCTAAAGTCCGAAAAAAAATCCCCAAAAAACAATGGCCGAATTGCTGTGTTTTGTCCCCCTGTACCTCCAAAAAGTTTTTCAACACATTATATGTACCTCAATATGGTTCTATTAAAGGAGATGTCTCGAGGCAGCAGTGAAATATTTTTTTTGCCCAGTCCCCCTTCTTCAGCATACATTACTAAGTACCAATGTAAATGGCTTTTAAAGCCGGTTCCTACTTACAGTTCTGGCGTTTCATGAACTTATAAAAAGTTTCCCAAAGATGGCCGCCGCTTCTTCTCCCTGCGCTTGCTTCAGCCCGACGTGCTCGCTCCCGAGACGCCGGTCACACTTCGTATTAGCAGGGAGCTGTCCAGTGCTGATCCTTTCCCCCTGCACAAGTAACCCAGGCTTCGTAATAGCAGGGAGCTGTCCAGTGCTGAATTCTCAGCAGAAGGTACTGTAATGCCTCCCTGCAATTCACTTGCCACTGTTTTAGATGAAATAGTTTTTTCACCTAAATATATATGTGTGTGTATATATGCGTGTACACATTTTATATATATATATATATCTATATATATAGATAGATATATATAGTATACATGTGTATGAGTATACGCATACGCGTATTCGTGAGTGTATATACACACACACATATATATATATATATATATATATACACACACATACCCACACGTGTTTTTTTATATGCGTGTGTATATATGTGTATGTGTATATATATATATATATATATATATATATATATATATATATATATATATAATGTGTGTGTGTATATATGCGTGTACACATCTTTTATATATATATCTCTATATATCTATATATAGATATATAGAGAGATATATATATAGTATACGTGTGTACGAGTATACGCATACGCGTATTCGTGAGTGTATATATACACACACATTATATATATATACACACATATATATATATATATATATATATATATATATGTGTGTGTCTGTCTGTGTATATATATATATATATATATATATATATATATATATGTGTGTGTCTGTCTGTGTATATATATATATATATATATATATATATATATATATGTGTGTGTGTCTGTCTGTGTATATATATATATATATGTGTGTGTGTGTCTGTCTGTGTATATATATATATATGTGTGTGTGTGTCTGTCTGTGTATATATATATATATGTGTGTGTGTGTCTGTCTGTGTATATATATATATGTGTGTGTGTGTGTCTGTCTGTGTATATATATATATATATGTCTGTGTGTGTGTCTGTCTGTGTATATATATATATATATACACTACCGTTCAAAAGTTTGGGGTCACCCAAACAATTTTGTGTTTTCCATGAAAAGTCACACTTATTCACCACCATGCGTTGTGAAATGAATAGAAAATAGAGTCAAGACATTGACAAGGTTAGAAATAATGATTTGTATTTGAAATAACATTGTTTTTACATCAAACTTTGCTTTCGTCAAAGAATCCTCCTTTTGCAGCAATTACAGCATTGCACAACTTTGACATTCTAGCTGTTAATTTGTTGAGGTAAGCTTGTGAAATTGCACCCCACGCTTCTAGAAGCATCTCCCACAAGTTGGATTGGTTGGATGGGCACTTCTGGCGTACCATACGGTCAAGCTGCTCCCACAACAGCTCAATGGGGTTCAGATCTGGTGACTGCGCTGGCCACTCCATTACCGATAGAATACCAGCTGCCTGCTTCTGCTGTAAATAGTTCTTGCACAATTTGGAGGTGTGTTTAGGGTCATTGTCCTGTTGTAGGATGAAATTGGTTCCAATCAAGCGCTGTCCACTGGGTATGGCATGGCGTTGCAAAATGGAGTGATAGCCTTCCTTATTCAGAATCCCTTTTACCCTGTACAAATCTCCCACCTTACTAGCACCAAAGCAACCCCAGACCATCACATTACCTCCACCATGCTTAACAGATGGCGTCAGGCATTCTTCCAGCATCTTTTCATTTGTTCTGCGTCTCACAAACGTTCTTCTTTGTGATCCAAACACCTCAAACTTGGATTAATCCGTCCGCAACACTTTTTTCCAGTCTTCCTCTGTCCAATGTCTGTGTTCTTTTGCCCATCTTAATCTTTTTCTTTTATTGGCCAGTCTCAGATATGGCTTTTTCTTTGCCACTCTGCCCTGAAGCCCAAAATCCCGCAGCCGCCTCTTCACTGTAGATGTTGACACTGGTGTTTTGCAGGTACTATTTAATGAAGATGCCAGTTGGGTACCTGTGAGGCATCTGTTTCTCAAACTAGAGACTCTAATGTGCTTATCTTCTTGCTTAGTTGTGCAACGCGGCCTCCCACTTCTTTTTCTACTCTGGTTAGAGCCTGTTTGTGCTGTCCTCTGAAGGGAGTAGTACACACCGTTGTAGGAAATCTTCAATTTCTTAGCAATTTCTCGCATGGAATAGCCTTCATTTCTAAGAACAAGAATAGACTGTCGAGTTTCAGATGAAAGTTCTCTTTTTCTGGCCATTTTGAGCGTTTAATTGACCCCACAAATGTGATGCTCCAGAAACTCAATCTGCTCACAGGAAGGTCAGTTTTGTAGCTTCTGTAACGAGCTAGACTGTTTTCAGATGTGTGAACATGATTGCACAAGGGTTTTCTAATCATCAATTAGCCTTCTGAGCCAATGAGCAAACACATTGTACCATTAGAACACTGGAGTGATAGTTGCTGGAAATGGGCCTCTATTCACCTTTGTAGATTTTGCACAAAAAACCAGGCATTTGCAGCTAGAATAGTCATTTACCACATTAGCAATGTATAGAGTGCATTTGTTTAAAGTTAGGACTAGTTTAAAGTTATCTTCATTGAAAAGTACAGTGCTTTTCCTTCAAAAATAAGGACATTTCAATGTGACCCCAAACTTTTGAACGGTAGTGTATATATATCTGTGTGTGTGTCTGTCTGTGTATATATATATATATATATATATCTCTATCTGTCTGTATATATATATATATATATATATATATATATGTCTGTCTGTGTGTGTATATATATATATATATATATATATCTGTCTGTCTGTCTGTCTGTCTATATATATGTCTGTCTGTGTGTGTGTGTCTGTCTGTGTGTTTGTCCCGGCGGCGGGAGGCTCGGGCAGCATCGGGGGCAGCATCGGGGGCACGGCGGCGGGAGGCTCGGGCAGCATCGGGAGGCTCGGGCAGCATCGGGGGCACGGCGGCGGGAGGCTCGGGCAGCATCGGGGGCACGGCGGCGGGAGGCTCGGGCAGCATCGGGAGGCTCGGGCAGCATCGGGGGCACGGCGGCAGGCTCGGGCAGCACGGCGGCGGGCTCGGGCAGCACGGCGGCGGGCTCGGGCAGCACGGCGGCGGGCTCGGGGGCAGGCGGTGAGCTCCGGGGGCAGGCGGTGAGCTCCGGGGGCAGGCGGTGGGGCAGGCGGTGGGGTCCGGGGGCAGGCGGTGGGCTCCGGGGGCAGGCGGTGGGCTCCGGGGACAGGCGACTTACATGGGCGGCTTCTCGGCTGGGCTTCTCGTCTCCGCTCGGCTGGGCTGCTGAACTTTCTGCACCTTTCTGCTCCAGCGCGCTCCCGAGAGGTTACAGCTCGTCTGCGCATGCGCAGAAGAGCTGTAGCGTCTAACACACTGAAGCGGCTCGCGCTGAGCAGAAGACCGGACTGCGCAAGCGCGTCTAAAAAAGCAAGCTGCCAGCGAATTTAGACGGAACCATGGAGACGAGGACGCTAGCAACGGAGCAGGTAAGTGGAATAACTTCTGTATGGCTCATATTTAATGCACGATGTATATTACAAAGTGCATTAATATGGCCATACGGAAGTGTATAACCCCACTTGGTTTCGCGAGACCACCCCTTTAAGAAAAACAACCTGCCTCGCCTGGGGGCACAACACTTCTAGTTATTCCCTATCCACATTATAGGGAATAACTTTATGAACAGTTGCGCTCTGATCTCTGAGAATTCCACCAATCCCAAGAACGGTGACGCTGATGGTCCCCGAGTGAATGGAGCGGAGGACATGCATGCAAGTCACTACTCTATTAATTTCAATGACAGCGTTAGACATTACTTAGTACAAGCGCTCGGTAATCTACAAGGCTATCAATAAAATGAATGGGGTTCGTACACGTGATTCCTTTACTCCATTCATGCGGGGTCTTTCACGGACCTCTGACCTCAAGATTGGTGGGAGTTCCAGAGGTCAGATCCCTACTGATTATGAAGTTATCCCTTATCCTTTGGATAGGAGATAACATTAGATTTTGATACAACTCCTTTATGTACCAAAGTAATCTGCATCCTTCATGGGGTTGTCTAGTTGTAAAGTACTGATGGCCTATGAATAGTAGGTCAGCAGCGATCCATTACCATTAAAGTTAATGGAAAGTTGGCCTGTAATACCAAGCCTGGCCACTTCAATGGGAAAAGAGCTTTCTGTAGAAGAGTTGTGCTCAGTGCACAGATGAACAGATGACTGATGGGGGTCCTGCATGATGAACCCCCACTGATTTACTCTTGATAACCTATCCTGAGGATAGATCTTTAATAGTTTACACTGGAAAGCCCTTTTAAAGGGTTAAGACAAAAATAATTAACAAACTATACTATCTCAGTTCCTGTTTCATTTTGCTTAAAGGGGGCAAAAACTATTGAGAACCTATCCTCAAGAGAGGTGTCAGGACTCCAAGCAGGAACCTCCTGCACTCCAAGCAATAGCCATTCTTATTGAGCTATCCAGGCCTTTGGACAAATCCCTCTGTACTAGCTCTGCCTGTTCCTGATTAGGACTTCCTATAAAAGCCTCGGCCTGACACTCCTGCATTGTGTAATTATTGTGCTCTTTGCCTTGATCAAGCGTCACCTCCTGAACCTGCTCCTCTTCTGCAAACGTGACTACCTGATAATGACTCCTGGCTTCCATCTGACTACACTTCCTGCCTCATCCATTCATACTGCAAACATGATGACCTCCAGCATCCTCTACAATACTCTCCAGTCCTGCACAGCTACTACACCCACGGCTCCTATCCAGCACTGGAAAGATGTTACAATAGGTTATCAAGAGGTAATTGCCGGGACCTACCGCTCGGGATCCCCGGCGATATGCTGATCGTTCACCCCACTGGACCGACATGCGTCAAATAGGATGAGATTGAAAGTACCCTAGCTGGCTTCACTCCCATTTAAATCTATGGGAACTGGAGCAGCTATTACACTTCCGACAATGGGGATGGACGCGGAAATGTAATAGCTGCTTTATTTCCCATTGATTTCAAAAAGGGCGAAGCCAAGTAGAGCACTTCTGCTCCTATGATACACGTGTGGCCCGCTACACTGAATGAGCCAAAGATCCTGTGCAGTGGGTCCCCGATGATTGACCATTGATGACCTATTTTGAGTATAGTCATCATATAGTTTTCACCTGGAAAATTCAGTCCATATGACAAATATGTTATAATCGTGGACTTCTGGATGGTGCCGAATATATTTTTTAGCGCACTGCATGTAAGACTCAGGGACACTGCTTTGTATCTTGGACACATTTGTGAAACACGGTCATTAATCTGCCATGGCGGCGCCTTGTACAGATGTATTATTTAGCTTTCCTGTGTGAAACAAGCCTCGGTGAGTAATGAAGAACATTACTTCTCATTGTTTTACAAAGAATTTTTACTTAGGAAGAAATTATTTGTATGCCCATCGGAAATGTTTCCGCTGCTTGTCGATTTTGCATTTTACTTCTAGAATCACTTTTGCCCCAAGTGTTTCCTCCAGACCTGCATCTTAATTGTTGTTATTTGGCAGCATGAAATATTGATGACATTGGTCAAAAAGATTGACAGCTGCATGAATTGTTATTAACCAGCCTGTTGGTTGTAGCTTAAAGTTCAATAAATACCAAGATAAAGCATAAGCCCCGGGGAATCCGTGTCTTTTCTAAGCAACTAGAATTAACTATTCAATGACTTTATAAGCCATTGAAGTTTTCTCTTTAAAAGTTGGATGATTGATCTGGAATAAACATATTTATCTTCTGATTCTCTCCCTGTAATAAAAAAATATGTACTAAAAACAAAACAGCGTGATACAACATGAGAAACGCAACGTATCTAACTCAGAGAGTTGTTCCAGAAGGAAACTTTCTCCGACATACTATGTCAAGAATCACTTAGTTGAATGCTCTAGTTAGGGATTGGAATGATATGCCTTGTGTGGCGCAGAGTGTAAGCGCTCAACATCAACCTCAAGGTTGCAAGTTCGATCCCCGCATGATTCAGGTAGCCAGCTGAAGGTTGACTCAGCCTTCCATCTTTCTGAGGTCAGTAAAATGAGAACCCAGCTTGGTGGGGGGTAATAATTGCCTGAAAGTGCTGCGGAATAAGTTAGCGTTATACAAATGCCAAGATTTATATGTCATATTATAGTTCCCTGCATAAAGTGAATGTTTTATCAGAAAATGGCCTCTTATAAATCAAGTTGATATGGAAACAATTTTTGGTGATTTTTTAAAAGAATTTTTGATGTCACGATCTATATTTCAAAAAGCCTACAATTTTAATGCTTACTATCTGATACTTCCTGTTCCGTAGAAAAAAACTTCTCAGCTGTCATCTCATTATCATCACAGGGAGGATTACAATAAAAAGTTACATGTATAACCTAACACAGGATGCACCATTAACAAAAGGTGATTGTCACAGCTTACCTCCTTCCCCTGTGTGCAGAGGTCACGGAGCATGCCCACATCTTCCTCCTATAGATGTCAATGGGTCAGCTCTAGAGATGAGCGAACGTACTCGTTACGAGTACTTACGCAACCGAGTACCGCCATTTTCGAGTACTTCAGTACTCGCGCGCAAAGATTCGGGGGGCGCCGGGGGGCGGGGAGAGGAGTGGCGGTGCGGGGGGTAGCAGCGGGGAACAGGGGGGAGCCCTCTCTCTCTCCCTCTCCCCCCCATTCCCCACTGCTACCCCCCGTGCCGGCACGCCGCCCCCCGAATCTTTGCGCGCGAGTACTGAAGTACTCGAAAATGGCGGAACTCGGGTGCGCAAGTACTCGTAACGAATACGTTCGCTCATCTCTAGTCAGCTCCTTACTGTTGTGTTTATGTGAAAGGTTTATTGATAATGGCATGACTGAGGAAAACATCCAGCTAAAAGAGATCCTGTAGACGGAAACAATTTGTCGAAAGGGGTCAGAGGAGGATGTCAGAAATTGTTCTGGTGAACAGGCGGTGCAAAGTCAATTGCAACCAAATACAATGTTGGTGCTCTATCCAAATGTGTCCAAACACAACTCCCTGTACCGTAGTATGGATGGGCTATAACAGCCGATGACCAGTTCCAGAGCCATTGTGTCTATGGGAAACAAAAAGGCGAGACTTTGTGCAAAAGAGCACAAAAATGATATCACTGTGCAGTGAAAAAACATTTCCTAGTTAGATGAATCCAGATTTCTGTTTCCCCCTGCTGATAGAGGTCAGAATTTGGCACAAGCAGCATGAATCGTATGTTTTCTGTCAGATGTCAACAGTTTAGGCTGGTGGAGTAATGTTGAGGGAAATGGATGCGACAACAAATTGCTGCGGTCCAGACTCTCAATATTAAAACTCAGAATAGGCTGCACTCCCCATTAACAGCTCTGCCAAATGTATTATGCCTATAAGTTTTTGTGCCTGGCCTTTAACCCTTACTGGGATCCTGACTTCTGGATGGCAGAGTATGGGGATGGACATAAAGTGGTTGTACTGAAACAAATTTACTCTGCCTGGTGTAACTTGATAGTTACAAATAGTGCTGAGGAACTTTTGAAAAGTCTGGTTCAGTCAGTTCACCTAACTTTTGCACAATGTTCGGTTCTGTCCAAATGAGTTTGAGCGGAACCTAAAGTTCACCCAAATCTCTGAGACAGGTGTGTTACACTGTCTAAGGGCCGTAAAAGCCCTGTATGACACCTGAGAGTATTATATGAGGCTTTTATGGCTCTTAAACAGTGTTATACACCAATGTTCAGAGCGAGTGTTGAGCGAACCAAACCAGTAGCATCCTGTTTCAGGTCAAACTTTGCTAACGGTGCACTTTGCTTCGTGGTTACAACATAACATATTGCCAGAGCATTTCTTCAATGTAGGCATACCATGTGGTCGCTATGGGGTCCAATTTTCGGGGGGTCCGTCCACGAATAATGACTTTCAATCTGCCTCCCCATGTCAATCAACCAAGCCCACTGTCTGTCTTAACGCAGGCAGTGCGCAGCTATTGTGCATGGTGCTACCTTTACTGTGTCAGTCACAACATTTATGTCACATGATTTCTTCTTGGCTGGCCATCCCACTTTGGGTTTTATCCCCCCCCCCCCCCCAGCTCAACGTCAAGTAGATTTTCAGAACCCTGAGGACACTGCGGACCTGTTGCAGTTACTCCCATCACTGTACGACCCCCCCAAAAACCCCAGAATTACCCATATGCGTAGCTGATCATCTATCCCCTACCATGCTTGTTATCTACGGGTAGATAAAATTCTGATATTAAACATAACAGCCATATCTTCCCCATTGGAACCTACCTGGGAAATATGACCAAAATATTAAATCGGGGTTCCCTCCAGATGATCCCCGCATATACTCAACCTGCCCAAGAAAAAGGTCGACGGGGGTGTGGTTCTGTGGACATTTTTGAAACCAAGTGGCTTCCTTAACCCAAGTAGTCAGATCAAAGGAGAGACAGCAAATTTTGGCTGATCATCTTTCTGCGATACTCCTCACATGTCAGGACTATTGGAAACAACATAGACTGGTATTTGCTAATGTTTTGTCCCTTTTGTTTTATACTGTTTGTGTGTGCTTGTATGCTCCTTACGTTTTAAGTAAATCTCCTTTTGTATATTTGTACCTAAGCACTGCTACCCCCTTTTCGTAGAATAAAGATTTAAACTTTACTAGTCTCCTTGAACACGTTAAGGGATCTATAACTCTGAAGTGTGGTTCTTGTGTGTGTGTGGTGGCTTACCTGCCTGTCGGAAATAGTCAGTGGTGGCAGCAAAGTGTGTTGGGGTGTTTTAGGCCTTGCAGGGTGCAATTTAAGCTCCATCTTGCATGACTACAGGATCCAGGGAGCTAGAACTAAATCGACCTTACAGGTCTTCCTCTGTGTCGATGTTCCAGAGTGGTGACTATTGGACCATAGACTGCTGTCCGCCACAATTGGCTTTAGTGAATGTGTGCTTCTCGTGACACCTGTGTCTCTTTGTTCTGCTATTTTTTCCCGCTCTTTCTTTATATCTCTTTTCCCCACTTTATCTCTTTCTCCTGCTGTCTCCTTTTTCTCTATCTCTCACTCCATTTCTTTTGTCATGTTGTTTCCTCTTTTTTTTCTCTGCGCTCTCTCTTTTTTTCCACAGTTTCTTCAGCTCTTTTTTGCAGTTTTGTCCCTCTTTTCCATTCTGTTCCTCCATCTCCTTTATCCAGTTCGGTCCATCACTTTTCTTCCATTCTCACTTTTTTCTACTTTCCATCTCCATCTCTTCTTTCCCGCTCTTTCTATGTCTCTACTTTTCCACTTTCTCTACGTCTCTTCCTTCCCATTTTCTTTGCGCCTCTTCTTCCCCACTCTCTCTACGTCTCTTCTTTCCCCCTCTCTCTATGTTTCTACTTTCCCAATCTCTCTACGTCTCTTCTTTCCTGCTCTCTTTATGTCTCTTTTTTCCTCTCTCTTTATCTCTTCTTTCCCTCTCTCTCTGTCTTTTCCTTTCCGCTCTCTCTGCATCTCTTCTTTCCCACTATCTTGGTCCCTTTTTCCATCTCTGTCCCTGTAATTTTTTTTTTGGGTGGGGTGGGGGATTGTTTACATTTTTTGCTATGGGGCCCCATGATTTTTATGTATGGGTTTTCATACATATGGCTACACAACATGGTGGTTACTGTCTCAGACGGGCCATAATCTTATCAAAACAGTCATAAATAGCCGTCTACCGATTGGCTTGCAGGCAATTGTTTGGAGCTCGGCATTTCCTGGAGCTTTGTAATAGTGAAATACTCCAATTGGTAAATGGAGTCCCAGGATGGCCACGGAAAAGCAGCCCAGCACCACACTCTAATGAAAACTGCCTAAAAGAAAACAATCACAGCGCAGCTTTCATTTCTTATACTGTTGTGGTAAAAAGCAAGCAGCGCTGTGATTGGTTTCCATGGACAACAAAGATTTTCTATTAGACAGCTTCATTAGAGTGTGGTGCCGGCTACTTTTCCATGGTCCACCCTGCAGTACGTTATATGAACTTACACATCAGTATTAGTGAACGGCTAGAGATGAATGTCTTCTGACAATGTTATCCTACAGCATACAAACTGTGATCCATAGTTAGTGGTTTCCATGTACTCATCTATTAATTCAAATACGAGACATCTAGAGACGGCACATCATAGTAATGGAAAGTGTTTATAAGAAATCTTGAGACGCAGACAGAGATGATCCTGCAAGACTGAGCTGAAGTAATAATGTGAGTGACACTGGAGTGCAGAGCCCCTGGCTACATCTCCTTATCAGCCACCGTATCCTCAGAACAAACATATGGCTAATGCTATCGTTACTTCAATTTCATTTCATCAACACAGATGTTCTGCAGCGTCGAGCACATAAATTCATATATGGTCTCAATATTAAGCAGATTTATCTGTACAAGGAACAGCAGAGATGGATTGTAAGGAGAATACAGACAAATCTCGTTGATCCTGAAAGTAATTTACAACATCATAACTTATATTGTTACATTTATAGCACCAGAAACCAATATCTATCTATCTATCTATCTATCTATCTATCTATCTATCTATCTATCTATCTGTCTATCTATCTGTCTCATATCTATCTATCTATCGATCTATCTATCTATCTATCTATCTATCTATCTATCTATCTATCTGTCTCATATCTATCTATCTATCTATCGATCTATCTATCTATCTATCTATCTATCTATTCATCTACCTATCTACCTTCTGTCTATCTATCTCATATCTATCTATCTATCTATCTATCTATCTATCTATCTATCTGTCTCATATCTATCTATCTATCTATCTATCTATCCCTCTCATATCTATCTATCCCTCTTATATCTATCTATCTATCTATCTATCTATCTATCTATCTATCTATCTATCTAATATTTATCTATCTATCTATCTATCTATCTATCTATCTATTCCTGTCATATCTATCTATCTATTTATATCTATCTATCTATCTATCTATCTATCTATCGCATATCTATTTATCTATCTATCTATCTATCTATCTATCTATCTATCTCCTCTCTATCTGTCTATCTATCTGTCTATCTCTCTCCTATCTATCTATGTATCTATCATACCATTATCGGTACAATTCTATTGAAAAAAAACCTGAAACTTATAAGGTGGAAAAATAAAAATTACAAAACTAAAACAATGTGGTTCCATAAGTGTGAACACCCTAAAGCTGATACTTGGTTATTGCACCCTTTTTGACTATATTTTCCCTTTTTCCTTTTCCCTCTTTTTCCTTCTTCTTTATCCTCCCCCTCCCCATCCCCTTACACTTCCCCTTATTTCTTAACCTCCTTCCCCCTTCCTCCACATCCTCCTCCTTGTTCTTCTTCTTACGCTAATTTTCCTACTTGCTCTTCTTCTTTTCCTTCATCTACTTCAATAATTTTGCCTTAAAAATAGCTAAAAAGTACTTAGTACTCTTGGGTGACCTAAGAGTGTTCTACAGGACTATTATGGGTCTTGGACAGGGTAATACACCAGGTTAGGGGTCCTGGTGAAGTTCTGCTTCGGTTCAAAGTAATTCAGACTGAATTCCACTTTTTGCCCAAATTCTGCAAAGTTCATTAATTCCTCATCATGACATTAAAAATTAGAAAAAAAAATCACCAAATTGAAAAAGAAAATGATTAACTAAAAACTTGATTTAGAAAAGAGGTCATTTTCTGATCACACATTCCACTTCAATAATTTTGCTTCATCAGATAAAGAAACTCAACTAAAACAGAGCAGTAAACCAAATTATACAATGCAAATGTTACATACTCTAACGGAGGAAATCCATCCTGACTATTACTATCCAATGTATTACTTTATGTGAAACACAAATAATAGATTGCATCCAAAATCACTGTTGAGAAAAGCATCGACCAATTGCTTCAATAGTTTCTTCTCATAGTTTATATTGCTACAAGTAGCAATCCATCACAAAGTCCCATACCGCTAAACACAGCTAACAAGCGCATCATCACTCCAGCCGATTGTCATCATGCCATCAGATGCTGCTGAATCATTTTCATTTTGTTCCCAGTGGAAAAATACAATGTTCTCCGGATTCTGACACTCCTTCAAATCAACATAAAAACAGCAGGTACAAATATTCCTTACAGATCCAGCAAGAGCAAATAACTCATAGGCCATATCAATTCAAAGAAAAGTCAGTCATCGCTACGGCCGATACAACACAAAACTAACACTATTTGCAAAGGAATCTAGCAGCTGTAAAGTTTGATATAGCTGACAGTATTGAATGCTAAGATATGTGTGGATGAGGAAAGGAGATACCCTCATGGGATCAATAGCATGCAAAAGCTGCAACATGAAACAAGACAAAAAAAAGAGAATTAGTGAGTAACCCCATAGTAGGTGAGGCTGAACCTACTACCATTTTGGAGTGAATGCTCGGCATAAATCTCTTTAGTTAGGCATCTTATGTTCTTATCGACTATAATTGGACGAAAGAGAATTCTACAGCAGGAGGCAATGAAAGATACACTAAATGGACTTTTCATTAGAGACCCCCATCTAGTAGCATGTTGGACCTCCTTTGGCCTTCAGAACTGCAGCAATTCATTGTGACGTCCATCCACAGGTATCCGAAGACCCAGGGTGCCAAGAAAACATCCCACACACCATTGCTCCACCTCCACCAGGCTGATAGGAAAGAGTCATTGATTCATGCTGCTTGACCCTCACATCAGCATAGTGCAACGGTAATCTGGATCCATTGGACCAGGTGATCATAATGAACAAAAATAGGATTGTGGAATAAGGATAGGGAGAGCTTTGAGCTGCCATGACAAAATGTTCATTGTAATAATATTGCATCTACCGAACCACAAAAATGGTCGAGACCTCCAGGTGACCAGGTCAGATTTAATCTGACATTGTGCAACAAATTTTTAAAAAATTTTCATAACAGAAAGTAATTAATACGTTTCTGTAAAATTAGAACATGCTGATTGCACTGGTAAAATGGAATAATAGCTAGTACGTAAGATGATAACAGTTTGGATGTGCCGTAATATTACTATTCGACTGTTTTTGGTGGAAAATGATGCTTGGAACTTGACTTCCTGCTGTAAGAAACATTGCTTTCCCTCTGTAAGAACCAGAAAAGTCGCCCATCATATTTGGATTGTACTTCCCTTTGTAACGGTCTTCAATGACTGAGATGTCCTGCAGGCGTAATATGCAGTGAAAGGAACCCATTGTTTTTAATGGGTTCGTTCACATGAGCGTATTTTTTTGCACAAAGTACAATCACGTGAAAACATATGCAGCATGACCTTGTTGGGGCGTATTATACACTGCAATAAGCCATTGAAGTGAATGGGTGGGCACAAATACGCAGTGAGTTCTTGCCATACCATCGGAATTGCAAATGATATTCTACTCTTGCCTTTCAGCCACTATGTGAGCTGAGTGTTACATGAGACACAGATGTTGTGCAATCCCACTTCTTATCTTGGTCACCAAGGTTTATTCCAAAATATTTCTGATAGGCCCACTTTACCAAGGATGTTATTTTTCTCCGCTGTGTCTTTGTTGTGAACTGTTCGCAGGCATAGCAGAAATAGTCTAGGTTCGTCAGATATCCGCACTGCTCAGCCATACTGTTATTAAATTTTGAAAAAAAAGTCCCAGTCTAACCAATGACCTGTAAAAACACGGTTCATTAATTACAACTTAGTGGTGAATGATACGCAGCGTAGAGACATGTTCTAAGGAAGAATAAGAGGCCAACTGCATATGCGGCCAACTTATGTTGTTTGGAGCCTGCTGGGGGGCCTGTAATATTGGGGTTGTTGTGAATAATACGCAAAAAAGGCTCAAGTATAACAACGATAAGAAGGGGGTAAAGCGGGCATCCTTGTCATGTGACATTCTGAATTATCAAAGGGTCAGAGAAGTATCCATTCACCTTAACTGTGGTGGTGAGCTTGGACTAAAGAGAGGAGATCCACAAGAGCAGGAGTGGCCCAGTCCTATATGTTTCAATGACTGAGCTAGAAAGCCCCAGTCGAGTTCGTCAAAGGCTTTTTCTGAATTTGTTGACAGGAGTAAAAGAGGGACAGTTTGAGGATGGGAATAAAAGATAACATCCAATGCCCTCATAGTACTGTCCCTCACCTCTCGCCCCGGTCTGAAATCCACCTGGTTGGTGTGAAAAATACCATGCACATGAGGGGTCAGCTAAGGCCAACATTTTGGCAAAAACCTTTACATCTACATTCAAGAGGGTAATCGGGGGCCCAACTATCAAGTTCAAAATTTTCTGTGGGAGGTCTTCCCCAAATTGTATAAAATATGCCCACCATCGTTGTGTTGAGGTTATCTGAGTGCTTGAACTCTGTATAGAGTTATGAGGAAGAAAAAGCTGCTATGTGTGAAAAGTAGAGGGAGCCGTAAGGTGGTAAGGGCTATCTATCATATCGCATCTGAGAAGGGGTGCTATGGTGGTGAACCCCAGAAGTGTTTTGCAACCTGTGCAGCCACACCGGTTGCATACTCCTAAGGCCAGCCATGCACTGAAGCAAGTAACACAACTGCAGCTACACAGGGTTTGCCATCTGTAATCATGGAGACACATACACATGCATAGGAGCTGTATCCATTAAACAGTAGGCTATCTTCAATCTACTACTTGAAAAGTTGCCTCATTTTTTTTACAATGCATTGAAGCATATCCTGAAATGTTTTTTTTTAAGATTTTTCCTGTCTTAATTCTCAAGCAGCAGCAACTTCCATAGACTACTTCCCAGGAATGACGCTGTGTTCATGTTTATTAATTTCTAGCACTTTTCTTATTAATTTGACACCCATTACATTCATCATTCAAATACTACCGTATTTCTACAATACATTAGCAATTCCATTTAAAAAACGAATAATTGCGCAATTTAATTTGGACAGTTTTAGCTCTGAAAGATCTTTCATGGCTGATGAGTTTTAAACCATTTTATTTTGCACATCGTGAAGTAGTCTGTCAAGAAATAATGCCAATTTAAGTCCTAACTATTTGTATGAGCGTTGCAAGGATAGACGCGATGGTAAATTAATCTTCAAGCAGCACAAACCTTCTTAAAATAGGTTTTCAATATGCTTTGGTAATGAACTATTGCTATCTCCACCGAACAGACCTATTTGAATTACTAGGTCCAGAGATGGTTAAAATATTTCTTGAAATTCCACTTCCAGAGATTGAGTCTTCCCTTGAAATAGCAAACAAGACGCCCTCTTTTTAGTTTCATCTCAAGAGACAGAAATCATAAATCAGTCCTGACTTTTACATGCTTTCCTTCCGACTTTCCTCACGATAATCATAACGACAAGCTTCAAGGAATCAATCTATTTCCATAAAGGCATTAGTCTTCAAATTAATCTTACGATATTTATGTTATGTGTTAAAGTGGCAGGAGGGTGCAGGGTGGATTTCAAAACTATTTACTCCTCTTTAAAAATTAGTTCTTGTGCATAATAATAAACCTCCAACCTGCTGGAGCTGCACATGTGCCGTGGTGATAATATATATATATATATATATATATATATATATATATATATATATATATATATATATATATATGAATGTGACCATGAGGTTGGGACTGTACAGATTGTAGAGGCTCCTCTAAGTCATAATTGCATACTCCATTCATCTGCTGCTCTGTCACTCAAGCCTGGGATATCCACATTAATAACCCTAATCATAACCTATTCCTCACATCAAATGATCATCTTCAGGACAACCTTGAATGTATCTTCTCTCCTCAGCCTTTCCGCTTTCTGTCTATTTTTGTCGTCATTGTTTATATTGTAGTTTATGTTTATATATGTAGTTTTTACATCGGATGTATTATGACAGGTTCAAAAAGTTCTTCCAACCCTTTAACTACCAGTCAATTTTCAGTTCCTAACATTTACGTCCTGGAGCGTTGGGGTATGTGTGCAGAGAGGTCGTGGGGTGACCTCTCTGCATACAGCGCAGGCGTCAGCTGTTTAGTAAAGCTGACACCCACGGGCAATGACGCGATTGGCCGTTCGGCCGATCGCGGCTATTAACCTTTTAAATGCCGCTGTCAATTCTGAGATCGGAGGAGCTGTGCAGGTGTCATGGCAGCCGGAGGCCTTCTGAAAGCCTACAGGGCTGCCTTGAGAGACTGCTTATCAAGCCATCCCTGTGGGGTGGCTTGATAGGCTGCCTGTCAGAATGCAGTATGGCATAATGCTATGGCATTATATCATACTGCAGGAGCAATCAAAGTATCGCATACTGTAGTCCCCCAGGGGGACTTAAAAGTAAAGTGAAAAAAAAGCAAAAAAGTTTTTTTAATTGTAAAAAAAAAAAAAGTAAAAAAAGTTTAAATCACCCCCCTTTTGCCATATCTATAATTAAAAAGTCTAAATATTAAAATAAAAATACATATTAGGTATGGCCGCGTTCGTAAAAGTCCGATCTATCAAAGTCGCACATTTTTTTCCCCCGAACGGTGAACGTCGTCCAAAAAAAAAAAGAGCGCCAAAAATGCACTTTTTCAGTCACCCTGTCTCCCAGAAAAACGCAATAAAAAACGATCAAAAAGTTGTACGTATTCTGAATTAGTACTAACGAAAACTACAGGACATCTTGCAAAAATGAGGCATCGCTGAACTACTTTGATGGAAAAATAAAAAGTTATTGCGCGCACAAGATGACCGCAGAAAATAATTGAAAAAAATTAAATGTCTTTGAAAAAAAAGAGAGTAGTATAGTAAAAAATAAACTATACAGGTTTGGTATTGTAGTAATCATACGGACCCATAGAATAAAGTTATCATGTCGCTTTTGTTGCAGTTTGTGCGCCGTAGAAACAAGACGCACTGAAAGATGGCGGAATGTCAGGGTTTTTTTTCGTTTAACTCCACTTAGAATTTTTTTAAAGCTTTTTAGAACATTATATGTTACAGTAAATGGCACCAGTGAAAAATACAACTCGCCCCGCAAAAAACAAGCCCTCATACAGTGACGTCGATGGATAAATAAAGGAGTTATGATTTTTTTTAAGGGGGGGAGGAAAAAATAAAAATGGAAAAAAACGTCTGTCATGAAGGGGTTAAAGAATTCCAACTTTGTTTTATTTGTCCGTTGGCATAGCCATATGAGTGCTTGTTTTTTGCAAAAAGAGTTGTCTTTTTTTAGCATACAATGTATTGAAAAATGTTTAAAAAAAATTACAATAGAATTTTTCAGGGTTTCTGCTGATACGGTGTCCATGGTGTGGTAAAAATTACATGTCAATTTTTTTTTATGGGTCAGTTCAATTATGGCAGAACTATAAATTTTTTAAACTTTTTTCTTTGTTTTACTACTTAAAAAAATTTAAATTCCTTATTTTTAAATACACACCAACATGACTGAAGTGAAAGAAGTGCTACAAAACAGAACTGCGTGGAGAGGGCTGATTCATAAGGTGTCTGAGATCTGGCCTTGACTAAATGGATAAGGACAGAGATGGATTTTTAAATACAAGAAAATGTTTTCTGTCACCACATTCTGAGCCCCATAAGTTTTTATGTTTTTGTCAATGAATAAGGCTGTGTGAGGGCTTGTTTATTGTGGAGGGAACCGTTGCTTTTATTGCCAGCATTTTAGGGTAAATAAAACTTTTTGATCCTTTACTCCTCAATTTTTTTTTTGGGGGGGGGGGGGAGGAGATGAGATGACAACCTCCCCCCACTCCCTACAGCAGTTTCTTGCATTGTTTTTTTTTGTTCGTAATGGTTCTAAATGAAGAATGTTATACTCAAATAAGTCAGGCTTTTACAAACATAGCATTTTGTCGGTAAAATTTGGACATTTTTTAATTTTTTTTATAGCTTATTATTTTTTTAAAATTTTAAACATTTTTAATTAACTTCATTTTCCTTTTTTTAGTTTCTCTAGGGAACTTGGATTTCCAATTGCTTGGTCATGTCTATAATATACAACAATACTAGTGTATTGCAGTATATTTTTGTCTTAACATTATCTTATTAAGGTCTGTCATAGGCAAAGCTTAAGGCCTCATGTCCACGGGGAAAATCGGGCCCGCTACGGATTCTACATGTAGAATCTGCAGCGGGTCCCTCCTGCCCCGCGGACATGAGCGCTGAAAATACGAATAAATAAGAATTTACCTATCCGTAGCGGGCGGCGAAGCTCTGCTCTTCCTCACGGCCGGATCTTCTTTTTCGGCCGGCGGATGAATTCCTGACGCCGGCGGCACGTCGCCGGCACGTCGTCGACGTGCCGCGCGCATGCGCCGGGCACATCCGCCGAGCCGAAGCAAGGGAGATGCGGCCGTGAGGAAGAGAAGAGCTTCCCGGCCCGCTGCGGGTGAGTAAATTCTTTAAATTCCTATTTTAGGCCTCCCGCGGATCCGGACGGCTTCCATAGGCTTCAATAGAAGCCCGCGGGAGCCGTCCCCGCGGGAGACCCCCACGAAAATGGAGCATGGTCCAGATTTTTTCATGCTCCATTTTTTTTAAAATCCCTTTTATTGACGATCCGCGGATATTTATGTACCCGCGGGTGGTCAATGCATCCCTATGGGGTGCGGCAGGTAATCCGCTGCGGATCCTAAATCATATTTTCCCCGTGGACATGAGGCCTAATAGGCTGGAATCCGTGGCAACCCTGGGAGCCTTCCCTAAATCCAGGGCCGTCATTGCAACCATGTGATCACTTCACAAGGGGCTGTCATTTTACATTCTGCAGTAAGCATTGACCCCACATCTATCAAACAGCTGTGAATGGAGCTTGCTCTGATTGAAACAGCTGACACCCACAGCAAACAACTGGAAACCCACCAATAATGTATCTGGCTTGCTCCCGAGCCCGATTTATATCCACTTTGCACAGAGGGCTAATGAGAAGAGGTTAATTAGTTACATAATCCATTAAAAGATACATAAGTCTATCAAACCTTTTATAGATAAAAAGTCTTTGTTGTTCGTTACTTTTTCATCAAATATGTGATGCGAAAAATATTTTTGAGGGGTTTCAGAGAATAAAATCATATAAATACTTTTAAGGCTACACAATTATCTTATACAGCAAAACCTCTACTAAAGTTGGTAATCCGTCCGCAAGCAATCAGCTTTACCTGAAACCGTTGCTACTAGAGGTAATTATTTCTATAGGAATCAATGTAAATCCAATTAATTCATTCTAGACATTCCTAAAAAAACACCGAACCGCATTTAATGGAGAATCAATATGGTCTTTAATACCAATAATAGTAATAAATGAATATAAAAAACTACTGTAAAGAATAAACTAACATTTAACATGTTATTGGACATGTTACTGTGTGTTCTCTGTGGTGTTACATAAGACTGTAGGTCACATCTCCTACATCATCTGTCCTCAGCATTATCAATGTGTTCTCCGTGCTTTTACATAGGACTGCAGGTGATATCTCCTGTACTACAGTACATCATCTGTTCTCAGCGTTATCAGTGTGTTCTCTGTGCTGTTACATAGGACTGCAGGTGAGATCTGCTGTACTACAGTACATCATCTGTCCTCAGCGTTATCACTGTGTTCTCTGTGGTGTTACATAGGACTGCAGGTGACATCTGCTGTACTAAAGTACATCATTTGTCCTCAGCATTTACATAGAACTGTGGGTGACATCATTATCTGTCCTCAGCATTATCACTGTGTTCATTGTGCTGTTACATTAGGGTACAATTGTACAGTACTGTACTAGTGTATTACCCGTCGCCGATGATGGAGAAGGGTGGGTTGCATTACCGTGTTTCCCCAAAATAAGACACTGTCATATTAATTTTTGCTCCAAAATAGGCACAGTGTCTTATTTTCAGGGAGGGGGGTGGGGCTAAGAGTCATCTGGTCCATGGTGTCCCGATGCCTCCTGATGGCCTTCGGCTGTGCTGCGGCAAACTGCGTCCTCCGCGTCGGACATCTAAGCTTCTTCCTGGTGACGGGGCTTTGAATACTCCATCTCCAGCAAAGCAAGCGCTGTGATTGGCTAATTGAGACCCAGCCAACCAATCACAGCCAGTACTTGCCACAACAGCTAGGTGCTGCTCAACCACTGCAGAGACAACCACTGATCCCAAGAATGGGGGTCCCTTGCCTCTTTCTCCTCCTCCTCCCTGCAGGGTCAATCGGTTGTTTTTGTAATGCAAAACAGAACATGTCCTCCACTGAGAGAGACACTTTTTTAATGGTTTGGGAGTGAAGCGGTTAAACTTTATTTGGATGATGCTGTATAAAAGAGAATCAATTTAGGCCTCTTTCACACAGGAGTTGCGCTTTCACACTGCCCGCACCACGGCTGGAAAATGTGAGAACGGGAAAAAGACATGATCAAGTGACGGCAAAAATTTTCATTTCTTGTTTATTCACATGTGGCATATATGCGCCACAGCGCGCAAGACCCTCAGTCAGCATAAATCTTTGGCATGACTTGTAAGGGTTAACTAGAGCCAGCCGCAATGTTTTTGCAGCGTTTGACGCTGCTAAACCCCCCCCCCCTCCTTTTAAGGGTTAACTAGAGACAGCCGCAATGTTTTTGCAGCGTTGAACGCTGCTAAACTCCCCCCCCCCCTTTTTTTGCAGCTCCCATAGGAGTCTATGGGAGCTGCCAGCATACATCATCCAAAAGATAGGGCAACACGTATCTTTTTTGGTTGTGTATAAAATCGGCAGCTGTATTTGGTCGCTGATGTCTTATAGCTCCCCATGCAATGTTTGTACACGGCTTAAAATCGGTCATCTGAATGGCTGCATTGGAATCCAATGCTTCAGATGGTCGCCAATTTTTTATTGCAGCTAAATTAGCCGCGTAAAAACACATGTGTGAATAAGGCTTTAGCGTGGCTTCACACGAGCGTGTTTTGTGCGTACATAGGTGCATGCTGCAGATGTGTTCTTCATCCCCACGGGGACACAGCAGCGGTGGACAGGTCCGTTTTTTTGTTCTTTTTTTTTTTTACACTAAAATTCTTGTTTTTCAGGGAAGGGCTTAAATTTAAAGCCTTTCCCTGAAAAACAATTCAGGTGTGACGGCAGACTGTTGTCTTCAATGCAGCCGCAGGCAGCACTCGCAGCTCCATTGAAGACAATGCGAGCAGACAAACCATTAAGCATCCAAATTCCCTATGGTGCACGCTTGTTCTTTCTTTACAGGCACACACCTGTAAAATATGGACATGTGAACACACCATAGGGAATGCATTGCTTGTAATAGACGCGCGTTTTTGTGCGCTTGTATGCACGCACAAAAACACGCTCGTCTGAAGCCACCCTTAGCCTGAGAAATAAGGTAATAGACATAATGAAAACTGTTTGTGCACTCGTCTCTGCTTGTTAAAAGGCTAAATTCACAACTGTGCTAGGGATTCTGTTTTTCTGCTCCAGTATCGGAGCAGAAAAACAGAATCTCGTGGATGAACAGGTCCGTCTTATAATGGATTCAAACTTTACAGAATGGACCCCATGGACCATTGGGGTCCGTTGGGTTCCTGCGCCTGTCCAGCAGTTTCACCGGACAAAAATGTCCTGCATGCATAACCTTTTTGTCCGGCACTCCATGCCGGATTTGCACTGGAGGCTCTGAACGGAGCCGCCGATGCAGATGTGAACAGAGCCTTATCTAGTTAATACCGTCAGAGCTAATCCTCTCTGACTTTGAGAAGGTCATGTGTTCTGCACTGATATGACTCGAACTGATAAGATCATAATGAAGAGATAATCCTCATTATGATGGAGTGATTTATTGATAGTTCTTAGCTTCATATTTGTCATTATTTCGACCATTAAGCATCCAAAGCCCATAATGCATTGCAGTGAAGGTTCTCAATAAACAGAAAAATGGAAAGATATTGGATGCTCTTAAAGGGAAACCATCACCAGGATTTACCCCCTACAATCCACTGTCACCATCTTGCCTGACTGAAAAGATCTTTCTAAACTTTCAGAAATTAGTCAGTTGTAATGCTTCATATCTTCTTAGGCCTTAGTCAGACGGGCGTTTTTAGCCGCGATTTGCGCATGCGTGCGGTGATTTTATAAAACCATTGCTTTGCAATGGTATCGGACACATGAGCGCTTTTTATGCGCTTGTCCGATAAATTATAGAACAGAAATCGCAGATCGCACCTATCTGCGATCTGCAATTCCTGTTCTCTACTCTATATGCACTCAATGGGGCCGGCGGCAGCAGCGCCGACCCCATTGAGAACATATAGAAGACAAATCATTCTTCTCTGCCACAGCTGTTACAGCTGTGGTAGAGAAGAACGATGTTTGCCCATTGAATTCAATGGAGCCGGCAATACAGCCGCTCCATTGAAAGCAATGGGCTGCCGGCGTGCGCGGGGTGAATTGTCGGGAAGGGCTTAAATATATAAGCCCTTCCCTGCAATTCATCCTAAAATGTGTTAAAATAGAAAAAAATTGTATACTCACCTTTCCGCTGCAGCCGGAGTCCAGCCGCGGCCGCTGTCAGTTCTCCTGAACTGCTTCTCGGCACTATTCAGCCGGCGGGGCTTTAAAATCCCCGCCTGCTGAATGATCTGCCTCTGATTGGTCACAGCCCTGACCAATCAGAGGCAGGATTCACTCACACACCCATTCATGAATTCATGAATGGGTGAGTGACTGCTGCCTCTCAGCGCTGAGCCAATCAGGGGCAGGTCTGACTTACATCCATTCATGAATTCATGAATGGGTGTGAGTGAGACATGCCTCTGATTGACTCAGCGCTGAGCCAATCAGGGGGCAGCTCTGACTCACACCCCCTTCACACCTACTGCAGGACGGCCGCGCGGAGCTCCGGCTGCCGGGAGAAGGTGAGTATTAGAGATGAGCGAACGTGTTCTTCCGAGCTTGATATTCGTGCGAATATTAGGGTGTTCGGGATGTTCGTTATTCGTAACGAACACCATGCGGTGTTCTGGTTATTTTCACTTCCTTCCCTGAGACGTTAGCGCGCTTTTCTGGCCAATTGAAAGACAGGGAAGGCATTACAACTTCCCCCTGTGACGTTCAAGCCCTATACCACCCCCCTACTGTGAGTGGCTGGGAAGATCAGGTGTCACCCGAACATAAAAGTCGGCCCCTCCCGCGGTTCGCCTCAGATGCCGTGTGAGTTAGATGAGGGACAGTGCTGTTTGTACCGGAGCTGCTGTAGGGAAAGAATTGGTAGTTAGTGTAGGCTTCAAGACCCCCCAAAGGTCCTTATTAGGGCCACTGATAGCTGTGTGTTGGCTGCTGTTAGCAGTGGCAATTTTTTTTTTCTCAAAATCGCCTCTGCAGAGCGTTGCACCCGGCATTAGGGACAGAAGTGCTGCATAGGCAGGGAGAGTGTTAGGAGTGAGTGTAGCCTTCAAGAACCTCAACGGTCCTTTCTAGGGCCATATTTATCCGTGTGCAGTACTGTCCAGGCTGCTGTTAGCTGTGCTGCATTTTTTTTTGCTTCTCAAAATCGCCTCTGCAGACCGTTGCACCTGGCATTAGGGACAGAAGTGCTGCATAGGCAGGGAGAGTGTTAGGAGTGAGTGTAGCCTTCAAGAACCTCAACGGTCCTTTCTAGGGCCATATTTATCCGTGTGCAGTACTGTCCAGGCTGCTGTTAGCTGTGCTGCATTTTTTTTTGCTTCTCAAAATCGCCTCTGCAGACCATTGCACCCTCCATTGATACTGCAGGGAAAGAATTGTATAGGCAGGGCCACAACACAGTTACTATTCATAGAATATACGCAGTGCTGCCTTTTGGTGCCAAAAAACGGAAAATAATTAAATTTGTCCTGCCTCTGTCCGGCCTAACGCCGGTGGACACGTGTGAGCTGCGTCTGCAACCTGTAAAAATCAGACGCACCCAGCTACGCTTTACTGCTGGCTTCGCCATTTGCTTTCCTTAATTGGGAAAAAAAATACCTGCTCTGCCAGAGTTATAATAACTCTGCTACCCTCACGTTCTGTGACACATAAGCAGGGACACAGCACAGTTATTAAACTTCTCATGTTCATTGAATATACGCAGTGCTGCCTTTTGGTGGAAAAAAACTGAAAACAAATCTATTTGTCCAGCCTCTGTCCGTCCTAAGGGCTGTGGACACGTGTGAGCTGCGTGAACAACATTGCTAAATCAGACGCACCCAGCTACGCTTTACTGCTGGCTTCGCCATTTGCTTTCCTTAATTGGGAAAAAAATACCTGCTCTGCCAGAGTTATAATAACTCTGCTACCCTCACGTTCTGTGACACATTAGCAGGGACACAGCACAGTTATTAAACTTAGATAATTCATTCACTAGAGGCAGTGGGGCCTTTCGTTTTCCAAAAAGGGCAAAAATTATATTTGGCCTGCAGTCTTGCGCCAATTTATTTCCTGCCTGTGAAATCAAATCACTGGTAATACAGCATGCTGAGGGGTAGGGGTAGGCCTAGAGGACGTGGACGCGGCCGAGGACGCGGAGGGCCAAGTCAGGGTGTGGGCACAGCCCGAGCTCCTGATCCCGGTGTGTCGCAGCCGACTGCTGCGCGATTAGGAGAGAGGCACGTTTCTGGCGTCCCCACATTCATCGCCCAATTAATGGGTCCACGCGGGAGACGGTTATTAGAAAATGAGCAGTGTGAGCAGGTCCTGTCCTGGATGGCAGAAAGTGCTTCGAGCAACCTATCGTCTACCCGCAGTTCTGCGCCGTCCACTGCTGCCAATCCGAATCCTCTGTCTGCTGCTCCTCCTTCCTCCCAGCCTCCTCACTCCACTACAATAACACCTGCTCAGGAGCGGGAACACTCCCAGGAACTGTTCTCGGGCCCCTGCTTAGATTGGGCAGCAGCGGTTCCTCTCCCACCAGAGGAGTTTATCGTCACTGATGCCCAACCATTCGAAAGTTCCCGGGGTCCGGGGGAAGAGGCTGGGGACTTCCGCCAACTGTCTCAACAACGTTCTGTGGGTGAGGAGGACGATGACGATCAGACACAGTTGTCTTGCAGTGAGGTAGTAGTAAGGGCAGTAAGTCCGAGGGAGCAGCGCACAGAGGATTCGGAGGAAGAGCAGCAGGACGATGAGGTGACTGACCCCACCTGGTGTGCAACGCTTACTCAGGAGGACAGGTCTTCAGAGGGGGAGTCAAGGGCATCAGCAGGGCAGGTTGCAAGAGGCAGTGCGGTGGCCAGGGGTAGAGGCAGGGCCAGACCGAATAATCCACCAAGTGTTTCCCAAAGCGCCCCCTCGCGCCATGCCACCCTGCAGAGGCCGAGGTGCTCTAAGGTCTGGCAGTTTTTCACAGAGACGCCTGACGACCGACGAACAGTGGTGTGCAACCTTTGTCGCGCAAAGCTCAGCCGGGGAGCCAACACCAACAGCCTCACCACCACCACCATGCGCAGACATATGATGGCCAAGCACCCCGCAAGGTGGGACGAAGGCCGTTCAGCGCCTCCGGTTTGCACCCCTGCCTCTCCCCCTGTGCCCCAACCTGCCACTGAGATGCAACCCCCCTCTCAGGACACAGGCACTACCGTCTCCTGGCCTGGACCCACACCCTCACCTCCGCTGTCCTCGGCCCCATCCAGCAGTGTAGTTCAGCGCACCGTCCAGCCGTCGCTTGCGCAACTGTTGGAGCGCAAGCGCAAGTACGCCGCCACGCACCCGCACGCTCAAACGTTAACCGTCCGCATAGCAAAATTCATCAGCCTTGAGATGCTGCCGTATAGGGTTGTGGAAACGGAGTCCTTCAAAAGTATCATGGAGGCGGCGGCCCCGCGCTACTCAGTTCCCAGTCGCCACTACTTTTCCCGATGTGCCGTCCCAGCCCTGCACGACCACGTCTCCCGCAACATTGTACGCGCCCTCACCAACGCGGTTACTGCCACGGTCCACTTAACTACGGACACGTGGACAAGCACAGGCGGGCAGGGCCACTACATCTCCCTGACGGCACATTGGGTGAATTTAGTGGAGGCTGGGACAGAGTCAGAGCCTGGGACCGCTCACGTCCTACCCACCCCCAGAATTGCGGGCCCCAGCTCGGTGGTGGTATCTGCGGAGGTGTATGCTTCCTCCACTAAAGCACCCTCCTCCTCCTCCTCCTCTGTCTCGCAATCAAGATGTGTTAGCAGCAGCATGTCGCCAGCAGTCGGTGTCGCGCGGTGTGGCAGCACAGCGGTGGGCAAGCATCAGCAGGCCGTGCTGAAACTACTCAGCTTAGGCGATAAGAGGCACACGGCCCACGAACTGTTGCAGGGTCTGACACAGCAGACCGACCGCTGGCTTCGCCGCTGAGCCTCCAACCGGGCATGGTCGTGTGTGACAACGGCCGTAACCTGGTGGCGGCTCTGCAGCTCGGCAGCCTCACGCACGTGCCATGCCTGGCTCACGTCTTTAATTTGGTGGTTCAGCGCTTTCTGAAAAGCTACCCACGCTTGTCAGACCTGCTCGTAAAGGCGCGCCGGCTCTGCGCACATTTCCGCAAGTCCCACACGGACGCTGCCACCCTGCGCACCCTGCAACATCACTTTAAGCTGCCAGTGCACCGACTGCTGTGCGACGTGCCCACACGGTGGAACTCTACGCTCCACATGTTGGCCAGGCTCTATGAACAACGTAGAGCTATAGTCGAATACCAACTCCAACATGGGCGGCGCAGTGGGAGTCAGCCTCCTCAATTCCTTTCAGAAGAGTGGGCCTGGTTGGCAGACATCTGCCATGTCCTTGGTAATTTTGAGGAGTCTACCCAGGTGGTGAGCGGCGATGCTACAATCATTAGCGTCACCATTCCTCTGCTATGCATCTTGAGAAATTCCCTGCAAACCATAAAGGCAGCTGCTTTGCGCTCGAAAACGGGGGCGGGGGAAGACAGTATGCCGCTGGATAGTCAGGGCACCCTCCTGTCTATTTCTCAGTGCGTACAGGAGGAGGAGGAGGAGCATGAGGAGGATGAGGAGGAGGGGGAAGAGACAGCTTGGGCCGCTGCTGACGGTACACCGGCTGATTGCCTGTCATCCTTTCAGCGTGTATGGCCTGAGGAGGAGGAGGAGGAGGAGGAGGATCCTGAAAGTGATCTTCCTAGTGAAGACAGCCATGTGTTGCGTACAGGTACCCTGGCACACATGGCTAACTTCATGTTAGGATGCCTTTCTCGTGACCCTCGCGTTGCACGCATTCTGGCCACGACGGATTACTGGGTGTGCACACTGCTCGATCCACGGTATAAGGAGAACCTGCCCACTCTGATTCCCGAAGAGAAAAGTGGTTCGAGAGTGTTGCTATACCACAGGACCCTTGTGGACAAGCTGATGGTAAAATTCCCAGCCGACAGCGCTAGTGGCAGAAGGCGCAGTACCGAGGGCAAGGTAGCAGGGGATGTGCGTAGATCGAGCAGCATGTACATCCCAGGCAGTGCAACAGTCTTTAAGGGCCTGGCCAGCTTTATGGCTCCCCACCAAGACTGTGTCACCGCTCCCCAGTCACGGCTGAGTCGGCGGGAGCACTGTAAAAGGATGGTGAGGGAGTACGTAGCGGATCGCACGACCATCCTCGGTGACGCCTCTGCCCCCTACAACTACTGGGTGTCGAAGCTGGACACGTGGCCTGAACTAGCGCTGTATGCCCTGGAGGTGCTTGCTTGTCCTGCGGCTAGCGTCTTGTCGGAGAGGGTGTTTAGTGCGGCTGGGGGAATCATCACAGATAAGCGTAGCCGCTTGTCAACCGACAGTGCCGACAGGCTAACACTCATCAAGATGAACAAAGGCTGGATTTCCCCAGACTGTTGGCCTACAGTTTAGCTACATAAATGTAACTTGTGCCTTGGCTATACTAAGGCTACTGAAATGGAACGAAGACTGCGCTCCCGCTATACTGCTGCTTCAGAATTGTTAATGGGGCCTGTCCTGAGTGCTACTATTGCTTACATGGAACGAAGACTGCGCTCCCGCTATACTGCTGCTTCAGAATTGTTAATGGGGCCTGTCCTGAGTGCTACTATTGCTTACATGGAACGAAGACTGCGCTCCCGCTATACTGCTGCTTCAGAATTGTTAATGGGGCCTGTCCTGAGTGCTACTATTGCTTACATGGAACGAAGACTGCGCTCCCGCTATACTGCTGCTTCAGAATTGTTAATGGGGCCTGTCCTGAGTGCTACTATTGCTTACATGGAACGAAGACTGCGCTACCGCTATACTGCTGCTTCAGAATTGTTACTGGGGCCTGTCTTGAGTGCTACTATTGCTGACATGGAACGGACACGTGGAGAGGACACGTAGTGCCTCAAAAACATCCCCCTCCTCCTCCAACAGGGAAAACATTCTTGGCAAATGCCTTTGCATTGGTTCGTCTGGTGGCAGTCCAAGAATTTCACCTTTACCGACACAACAAGAGAGCCCCCACACCATCCCCCCGCCACGGCCCACTTAATCCTGGCCACATTCCGAAAACCAACAAAATACAACCGTGCTACTAGGTCCGCAGTCACCACCACATTACCACCAACGCGGTTACTGTTAAGGTGCATATAACCACGGACACGTGGAGAGGACACGTAGTGCCTCAAAAACATCCCCCTCCTCCTCCAACAGGGAAAACATTCTTGGCAAATGCCTTTGCATTGGTTCGTCTGGTGGCAGTCCAAGAATTTCACCTTTACCGACACAACAAGAGAGCCCCCACACCATCCCCCCGCCACGGCCCACTTAATCCTGGCCACATTCCGAAAACCAACAAAATACAACCGTGCTACTAGGTCCGCAGTCACCACCACATTACCACCAACGCGGTTACTGTTAAGGTGCATATTACCAGTCTGACTGGGGCATGCAGACACCTTGACAGAATGAATAGTGTGTGGCACATAGCTTCCCCATTGCTATGCCCACGTGTGCAGCTCCTGATGGCGGTGGCACAGGATTCTATTTCTCATTGCTTCTGTACAGCATTGTGGGCTATCGCCCCGCCCCTATTAAAGAGGGTCGCTGCCTAGCCGTGCCAACCCTCTGCAGTGTGTGCCTGCGGTTCCTCCTCATGGCAGACGCACTTCTAAATAGACATGAGTGTGGCGTGGCATGAGGGCAGCTGAAGGCTGCGCAGGGACACTTTGGTGTGCGCTGTGGGGGGGAGGGGGGGCGGTTGGTCAGCATGTAACCCAGGAGAAGTGGCAGTGGAGTGTCATCCAGGCAGTGATTGTGCTTTGTTGTAGCTAGTGTGGTGCTTAGCAAAGGTATGCCATGCTAATGAGGGCTTTTCAGAAGTAAAAGTTGTTGGGAGGGGGGGGGGCCCACTCTTGCCGGTATTGTGGCTTAATATTGGGACCTGTGAACTTGAGATGCAGCCCAACATGTAGCCCCTCGCCTGCCCTATCCGTTGCTGTGTCGTTCCCATCACTTTGTTGAATTGCCCAGATTTTCACACATGAAAACCTTAGCGAGCATCGGCGAAATACAAAAATGCTCTGGTCGCCCATTGACTTCAATGGGGTTCGTTGTTCGAAACGAACCCTCGAGCATCGCGGGAAGTTCGTTCCGAATAACGAACACCCGAACATTTTGGTGTTCGCTCATCTCTAGTGAGTATATATATATTTTTTATTTTTACACATTTTAGGATGAATTGCAGGGAAGGGCTTATATATTTAAGCCCTTCCCGACAATTCATCCCGCACTCGCCCGCAGCGCATTGCTTTAAATGGAGCCAGCTCTATTGCCATCTCCATTGAATGCAATGCGCTGGACAGCTCCGGCCCGTTTCTAATGAAACGCGGCTAGGAGCAGATTTTCGGGCGATTTGCGATTGCGCATCTGTCATGCGATCCGCAAATCGCGTGAAAAAACGCCCGTGTGACTAAGGCCTAAGAAGAACTTTGAAAAACTTCAGTGCAATATGAAAATAACACTCAAGTGTCTGCTGGGCGTATCTATGTAGGGGACGCCAAGGCCGATGGAGTGGACATAGATGGGGCCCTCTGTGGAGCAGGACAGGTAGGGAAAAGGAGGCTAACTGAAGTGTACTGCCTATTTGGGTGCATTTGTATGCGCACATAGGTGCGCAGAAAACCACGTGCCTATTAGAACCATGGTTCCTTATGATGTGTTCACATGTCTGTGTTTTACAGGCATACAAACGCATGTACCTGCAAAACATAGGACATGCCTGCACCGAAGGTCCATGGTGCGTGTCAATATTCCCCAGCAAGGAGTCCCCTTGTCACTGAACACTGTGACAGCACTGAAACAGTGTTCAGTGACAAGGGGACTCCCTGCAGAGAGTAAAGAATCCACTGTCAGGGCTGTCACATCTGTGGCAGAGGATCGCAATGTTCTCCCATTGCTTTCAATGGGATCGGCACTTCTGCAGCCCTATTGAAAGCATTGGGCTGCCGGCAAGCCCTGCAGGGATTTTTGGGGAAGGGCTTTAAATATAAACCCTTCCCTGAAATTCATCCCTAGAATGTGTCAAAAATAAAAAAAATATATATACTCACCTCTCCTCAGCTGCCAGGGCTTAGAGCATCCAGCCTGTCTTATCCCTGCACTGCTTTGAATATCTTTCAGCAGGCAGAGATTTAAAAGGAAACCAAACCAAACCAGCCAATCGGATTCGTTATATGAACATTTAGTAGACAACACTTTCTCCATCGAATTACATGGCCATACCCCTATTACATCCACACCAACCAAAGTGTCTTTTGCAATCTTTGCTTAGACCTCCGTCAAGTCCTCCCATTGGTATGGCTGATGTGTCAACATCATCTGAAGGTTGTAAAAAACTCTCATGCTTGCATGGTAGAGCCAAAATCAGTATATGTGCAGTTTGTGTGCCCTCGTATGGGCAGAGTAATCATCCATGAAAGGGGAAACTGATGACTCGGGAGCAGTACATTGCTTACTTTTCTGATTATATTCCATTGTGGAAGGTATACCGTACTTCAACTGACTGATCTTTATAATACCAGAAAGATCTTTTCAGGTCAGACAAGGTGGTGGCAATGGCTTATAGGGGTAAATGCCGATGACAAGTTCCCTTTAAATTCCTTCTGGTTTTACTATTTGCACACCAGTGCAAAATAATCAAAAAGGTTTTTAACCCCTTAAGGACAGACCCTAGTTTGGTACTTAAGGATGAAACATTTTTTTAAAATTTTTTAACCATACTTTTTTATTTTTCCATCAGCATAGCCATATTAGGGCTTGTTCATTGCGTGGCTACCTACTGTTTTTACTTTTGGGGCACATAAAATGTATTGTATAACTTTTCATTAATTTATTTTTTTGGGGGGTGCAGGGTGAAAGAATATTTTTTATTCTGGCATTGCTATTTTTTGTCATGGCAGTCATTATATGGTATAAATGACATCACTTTTTAAAATTTTTCCACTTTTGCACAACAAAAACTCTCTTTATGGATAATATTTTTTTGCATTGCTACATTCAAAGACCCAGAACTTTTTTAATTTTTACATGTTTGCCATGAGGGATAAAACATGTGTTCAATTTTTATTGAATTGGTCATTAATTATGGATGTGGCAATACTAAACTTTTTTTTTGTTTTTTTTAAACTTTTTATGTGTACATTGTTTACCATTTTGAATTATTTTAATATTTTTTAATATCTCTGTAGGGGACCCAAGCCTTCAACTTATAATCACTCATATAATACACTGCAGTAAAGAAGTATTGCAGAGTATTATCTGTATTCTTTACTATAACAATCCATGGCAAACCACTGGCCCTCCATTACTGAATAGCGAAGGGAGGATGCTATAACAGAGAGAGCTTCCTCCCTCTGATAAACCTCGTAGATGCCAAGATCAACATTATTTATGACATTAAAGGGGTTAACAATGATCCCACCATCTCAGTGGGAACTCGGTTGCAGATGGCGTGGGATCCATAAATCATATACGTGCTATATTTTACAGGAATCCATTCCTTCGCATGCCATACATGTTCATCATGGGGTGGGAAGAGGTTAATGAGGGTTTCCAAGTGTATTGGTTGCCACTACAAAAAGGGCAAAATTTCCCTCCCTCCTCTTTTTAACTTCAATTATTCCTATCATAGGGATCAATGCAGGGAATACGATAGGATTGTGGGGCAACCCCTCAGTCCTAATGTCTCTCTATGGCTCAGCAGAAGTCTTTCTGAAGTTGATATCTACAGTAAGGGGACGAGAAACTCTCCAGTAAACTTAGGGCAACTAAGCATGTAGGACAATGTAGTTTATTGATGGTGGACTCTACTGCATGTAAAGGATTTAAAGAATGTTGTCTCACTCCATAATTTTTTATTTTTCATTAAAGAGGTTGTCTCGCGAAATCAAGTGGGGGTATACACTTCTGTATGGCCATATTAATGCACTTTGTAATGTACATCGTGCATTAATTATGAGCCATACAGAAGTTATAAAAAGTTTTATACTTACCTGCTCCGTTGCTAGCGTCCTCGTCTCCATGGTTCCGTCTAATTTCGCTGGCGGCTTGCTTTTTTAGACGCGCTTGCGCAGTCCGGTCTTCTGCTCTCAGCACGAGCCGCTTCAGTGTGCTCCCCGCTACAGCTCTTCTGCGCATGCGCAGACGAGCTGTAGCTTTTCGGGAGCGCGCTGGAGCGGCCATTCTGCTACCATCCTCTCTTAGAGGAAGGTGCAGAAACTTGAGCCGCCCAGCCGTGCCACCCAGGTAAGTGATGGGTGACGGACTGACGGGGGTGACGAGTGACGGACTGCCGCTGTGGCCCCGGAGCCTACCGCTGTGGCCCCGGAGCCTACCGCTGGGCCCCGGCGCCTACCGCTGGGCCCCGGGGCCTACTGCTGTGGCCCCGGAGTCTACCGCTGGGCCCCAGGGCCTAGCGCTGGGGAGCCGGGGCCTAGCGCGGGGGAGCCGGGGCCTAGCGCGGGGGAGCCGGGGCCTAGCGCGAGGGGAGCCGGGGCCTAGCGCGGGGGAGCCGGGGCCTAGCGCCGGTTACCTGCTGCCTGGCGGTGGGTGACTGTGGCCCAAGAGCGTGTGCCGTGGTCGGCGGCCGCGGTGGGTCCGGTCGGCGGCTGTGGGGCGTCTGGTTGTCAGGGAGACACAGCTGGTAGCGTCTCGGGAGCGCGCACGTCGGGCTACAGCAAGCGACGGGAAAAGAGCCGACGGCCATCTTGGGGAAACTTTTTATAAGTTGCTTAAACGTTGGAACTGTAAGTAGAAACCGGCTAGAAAAGTCATTTACAGGGGGGCTTAGTAATGTATGCTTAATAAGGCCTTAGTCACACGGGCGTTTTTTCGCGCGATTTGCGCATGCGATTTGCGCATATATAGAACCAATGGTTCGCTATGGTATCGGTCACATGTCCGCTTTTTATGCGGATATGCGATAAATTATAGGACACGACGATTCGCAGATCGCGCCTATCTGCGTTCGGCGTTTTATGTGCGCACCAAAATCATTTTTTTCGCCGGCCAGTCTAAGTTTCATGCGCATATTGATGCGCACGGCGATTTTTCTCCGGTCAGATGGGCGTTTTGCTGCGACGATTAACGCGGCTAGGTGCAGATTTTTCCCGCGATTTTTCGCCTACAGTCACGCGATTTGCGCATGCGACATGCGATGCGCAAATCGCGCGAAAAAACGCCCGTCTAATTAAGGCCTAAGGGGGACTGGGCTAAAAAAAAAAATCACTGCTTCCTCGAGACAACCCCTTTAATTTTATGTGAAATAACTCCTAATAAAAGAATGTGGTAGTGAGAAAAATATATATATCATCCCGGTCCTTGTTTCCTCTGACATGGCAAAGAGCTTCTTGGATAAGAGGTTGGGCTTAAACCCCACCCCCACATGACAGCTAGAAGGTCTTTCAGTACTATACAGCAAAGTGCATTCTTCTTAGCAGGTCCCTCTATCCAGTAAAGAGGCTAGGTAGGCATGATGGGATGGCTGGCTAGTGGGAAGGTAAGGGATACAATGCATCTGTGCTACAAGAAATGGCCAAACTAAACTGTTCAAAAGTTTACTCATCTCTACATGTGACCTAGGGAAAGAGTGGACTCTGGAGTACAGATATGGAATAAACACCAATGAGTGAGTTATTAAAAGTATGCCCATATAAGTAATTAAAATACAGGGGGTAGACAAAAATATGGAAACACCAAACACTAAAGCTGCAGTCTGCTTCTTTTTCATCACAACCCTACACAATGATCATTTGTCTCTGTCACTCAACACACATCTCCGTCCATGCTGAGGTTTGTCAGATGTGGTTTTTCCAGTGTTACCGTATGCAGTCATAATCTTGGATACTGTGGTTCGTGATACAGCAAAAACTTCCGCTACCTTTGATACAGAGTCACCCACCATACAGGCCCCAACAGTTCAACTGCGTTGGGGCCTCACAACTATGCAGACTGCTGTCTCGAAGACTAATGACACTTGCCACGTGTGGGCGCTGTTATACAGATCATTGCATCACCCAACCACTACAGCACTGGCTACAAATTCCGCTGTGGTACACAGGTATGGATCCTGCATATTAAAAGCGATCCGTGTGGGATTTTAATCATTAACACCAGCCGTCCTTTTGTTATAGTTAATATTTACTTGTAATATTGTGAAATATGATTTATAATCCCATGTAATTTAAGGCAAGCATTTTGTACAGTGTTTCCATATTTTTGTCCACCCCTTCTATTTTTGTTAGTGATTTGACAAACCCTTTAAATTCTTCATTTCATGGAGGTAAATGGAGTGTGCAGCTTTAGTGTAACCTGTGGCATTGGTTTGGCTAGATGATTTCTTGATACATGACATAACCCAGCAGTGTTTTGATTCACATAACAGAAGTGAGATTTATGGGTTTCCCCTAAAATGTGTCAGCGCTCAGCATTTACATTAATAATTACAGGCAGCAGAGTTAAAAGTAATAAAATGGTATTAAATATTTTGGATGCCCCTTTCATCAATTTTTGTGTATGTAAGTTTGCTAACTCCATATAATCATCTTAATCAAAGTGGGATGAACTACCTAATTAACCAGGTAGATTTTCATTAATGGGAATGAATTTAATTAAAATTCATTTTTAAAACAAATGAAAAAAAAATTAAATAAAAGAAGCAGATGGTAAAAAAGTCCCTTAATTAAAATGATCATCAACTGAGCATCAGCTTCTACATCTTTAATTGCATTGTATTTTATTATGTTCAGATGATGTTTTCTCTAAAGAAAAACATATCAAACACTGCTGTGCTAGAAGGATGAGGGGCAAAGGATTATTATAGGCATGTCGGGGATATATAGTGGTCCCTCATATTACAGAGGCCCAGGTTGCAGTATTGTAAAGGGTCACTGACTTTTCAAACAACTCCTGCTTATGTTACAAATAATGTAATAATTAGCAAAAGTTCAAATTACTTTATTTACCTAAAATTATGTTTTTGTGCTGAAAAGTCCCTGGCCCCTAGGGGCCTTCCTCCCTTCTAATTTGCTGTCAACTGCCTGTTGTCATATGAAGTCTGTCTCTAGCAATAAAGACAGGATAACAAGATAGATAATAGGAAGTTGGTGAAGGTGATGACTCATGCTGTTCCTAAGGAGAGGAGAAGGGGAGGAGGAAGCTGTTGAGAAAAGCAAGACTGAGTTGAGACTCGCACAAATGTAGATAACTTATTTCATTATAACTATTGAAATCACATTTACACAACTCAGTACTGCTGCAATATGTCCTCTATGGTGCTGTTATGCCTCTGTGCATGCTACGGTAATTGGACTCACCTTAAATGAGTATGGTTGCCATTGAGAGGAAATGGAAGATGTGCCTAAAATTGCGCCAGAACTGTTACATGCACCAAATGTGTAGATGTGAAGAAGAGGCTGCGGGCTGTGAGGAGAAGGTGCACAGTGGTTGTGAAGAAGGGAGGGACAACAGTACTGAGGTGGCATAGGTGAGCCTGAGAAGATTGAACACAGTGTTGCCAGGGTTCATGAAGGAGTAGGACTACCAGTCATCAGTGGAAAATGGCACGGAGAGAAGCACTTCTGATTCCAGTTCATGCTGCAGCATTGCTTGGTTTGTAGTAGTGGCAACTGCCAGACAAATGAACCGTAAGTGAGGTCAGCCTAAAAGGAACACTGGGTGTGCACCCCAGAAAGGGTTTAACTACAGTTAGTTCACAAGCCTGCTACAGAAGATAGGACTTATACTAAGGACACTAAACTATTGACAAGTTCTTGTGCTCAAGCTTCTGTTCACAGACTGAGTCATTTGGTTCAAAGGAAGGGTTCAGTGTCATCTGGGTATCAAGTCTCAAAGGGACATCATGAGGGTAAACTGTAATCGGCCTTTCTTTTGAACTGTAGTGAAGTGTTAACCCCACAAGGGGAAAATGTGTATTACATTCCGTAATTTGTATTTGTATGAAATGGTACCATTACTGTGAAATGTTCTTGCTATTGTTTTCCAGGTATTACTATTATTACAGATTGGTCGGGAGATATTACTATTCCTGCTTTTCAGTTAGCAGTAAATAGTGCCTAGGTACTTGATGATAAAAGTTAAATTGCTTAATCATTACCATTTAATTGTTTATCTTTATTTATGGACTCTTAAATAAATATTACATTTTTTTGTTACTCCATCTGCTGCATTGTATCCTGAATGTTGCATCCCTATAGCACCACCTGTGAAACTACAGAAAGTAAGGGAGCAGAATCTGCAGCTGCCTTTATTTGCAGTGTACAAAAGGCATCATAACAGCAGTGTACACCCACTATTTCAGAGAGAGCTGAAGATTGGAGATGTAGTCTGCAAAGGTGAAAACTGGTGAGAAATGCAGGCTACAAGTCATATAATGGCCAGATATAGTGTTATTTCTCACGTACATACATGGCAGATTATTCTGAAAAATCGCCAAAGTCATGTATATTTTAAACTTACAATGCTCTTTCCAGGTCGATTGTGACTCCGAACAACATTCAATCTACAATTCTGAAGAAAGTGCCAGTTTGCGACACATGCAATTGGCTGGAAGACGCAGTCAATCAACATGCACATATTGCAGATAAAATGATTGTGATTGGCCAGAATGAATACTCAATTAGTCTATTGCAGTGTCCGAGGAGCAGGTCTACAGCTGAGGAGATAGAGGGGTAGATTTGGGCCTTGCCACAAGACTCTACCATCTCCTCCCCTGGGGTAGCACGGGACCCGACCAAGGTACTGCTGGGGGAGTTTCACAGGGTAACCCAATACGTGGATTTCCATTAAGTCCTTTTGTCCCTTGTTACACCACCATTCCGTCCTCTGTGGTGAATCCAGAAGTTGGTAATAAAGAGTCCACACTCAGGGCTAACGTTTCAGAGCAAAACCGGGAACGATCGGTTGAGCTCGTATACTTGATAAATTATTTTACATCGGCCAGCATACCACCGATGCAAACAGAATAGGGGTGTGACAGGGAAGATTTGCAGGATGTCAGATGAATCCACAGTCTCAGTTATCTTTGGGGTTTTGCTTCCAGCCACTCTCTTTCTCTTTCCAGCTCTCTACCAGTCAACACTCACATTTAGAGGTAGCACTCAGCGCTGCATGGTGGTTCCTCTCACACTCTCACAGTCCTCCATAGTAATAGCAGGGAGGCCTGGGTGAATAGGGCCCAGGGTACACATCCGGCCATCGCTCAGCCTCTTCCGTCCTGGGGATCTTCGTAGGATGAGGCGCAGTTTTTCCTTCTCACTTAGAGGCTCTCACTCCAACTCACTTGCAGACTCAGGCTCAGACGTAGACCTGGACGAGACTAGACTGACCCACATATAAGAAACATGATCACGTGACACAAAACAAGATACATTTTCCAGACATAACCCATTCAGTGCTGCAAAGGTGCAATACACATCAAATTCACTTACATAGAAGACACTGACAATACAAATGCACAAGACAAACACATGCATACTTATGGAGGGGCCCTGTTAACTCTGGGCCACTGCACTATCACATTGGGGGCAAGTAGAGACAATTAATGAGCACTGTACATATACTGCTCACTGTCTATTCCAGAATGAGCTGCTTCTTTGGATATCAAGAACCCAAAATGTCAACTGTTATTTTGAGTTGACATTTCGGGAGCTTCAGCTTCAGTTTTCCATAGAATTATAATCTCTAATTACAATACTTTTGAGTTACAACAGTCATCATAGAACAATTTAGTATCATAACTTGCAAAAGAACTAGAGAGGAAAATAGGAAATGGCTTTTTATGCCTAACATTAAACTTTTGCATAGGATCTGTCACTCATATGCTGCTCTTTGCTACTTTTTAAATTTCATAATATGGATTAGTGGAGCCTTTGTTCTATTGTCCTTTATGACTGAGGACATTGCACCAGGTCTCTTTATTTCTTTGTAGCCATCAGTCCCACAAGCTCTCATTGAGAATGCTGCCCATGTATAGGCGTGCTAAAAAAAGCAAAACAAAAACGCACATCGCGTGTAGAGGAATCGCGTGACCGGGTGCATTTGTGGTCATGCGATTCTTTAGTGGCAAGCTCTGATTGGCTGAGACAGTCAATGAAGGGCTGTGATTGGGCATCGAGCCAGCACCGACAACCAATCACAGCACTCTATTGCTGGAGGTGGGGTTCTCAAACCTGGCCTACGGCAACAGACTTATGAGTGCAAGGGTAGAAACCAGCGGCCGCGACCCGGACCGCAGCGGCTAGGTGAGTATTACTTTCTTTCTTTCTCTATCTAGCCTAGCTGGGACTGATTTTCGGGGTAGGGCTTCTATTGCAAGCCCTCCCCCGAAAATTGATGAGCGGTTAATGCTGCCAAAAACGCGGCACCAAGTGTTGCCACGTTTTCAGCAGTGCTGAAACCGCTGCCCATTCATTTTAATGGGCGACGCAGGGCTGAAAACACCCAAAAATAGAAAATGCAATGCTGTCAAAGCGCAGCGTTGGAAGGCGTCGCGTTTTCAGTCCTGTGTGAGCAGCCCCATTAAAATGAATGGGAGCCTTGTACAGCGTTTAGCGCTGGGCTGTAAAGGCCGCGCTAAACGCTGTACAAAATGCCCTGTGTGAGGGAGGCCTTAGCATGTGTTTAACTGCATTTATTATCCCCCTCATGATTAAACTGGCATGGACTTATGATCCTTGACTATTGGTATGGTTGAAACAGGGTTGGGGGGGGGGCAATGAACTGGCAGGGGCATATTCTGACCTGGGGATAGGGGTACATCAGTTGGAAAAAGTCATTGCCCGATTTAGTAGTCAAAGCAGTGCTGGTAAGTGGATATGGGATTGTGTTTATGGCAACTGGAAACCTCTGTGCAAATGTCTGGCCATAGACCTTGCCTAGGCCTAAGCCTTGATGGTTAGCATCAAGAGATGGAGTCCACTTTATTTGTGCAGTTGAATACAGAACTTTATTGACAAACAAAAGAACACAGAACTTTATTCACAAACAAAGTACTATTGTTGCTTATGAACCAGGGTGGAGAGTTGCTTGAGGGTTCCGTGTACTTTGGCAATAGACACTCCTGCTAGAGGATCAGCAGGCCTCATCTCACACTCAGTATAGCCATATCAGCTTGTGACAACCGGGCGGAGCTCAGTTATTCTCTTTGCACTGGCCCCTTTCTCTCTTCCAGCACATCTAGTTAGGAAGCATCTTTTTATTATCACCAGGCATTGCCAAGCAACACCAAAAACCCACATTTTCCTAGTGGCACTCAAGCGCCTCCCCACCAGGGTCCAGAGGTTTGTACTGTTAAACATCCCCATGGAACCGAAATAAAATGTATGGACCATACCGGTCACTTCCTTTAATGCTCATTGACTACCTTTGTACTTAGGTGGAGACAACTATTTGGCCAGGTATACTGCTGCAAAGGTGCATTAATGTTATTCTTGTTAGTAGGGCAGTCTGCTACAATCTTTCACTACAAAGAAATAACAGACTGTGCACTTTGTGTTAGGCCTTAGTCACACGGGCGTTTTTTCACGCGATTTGCGCATCGCATGACGGATGCGCATGCGCAAATCGCGTGACCGGCGCCGAAAAATCGGCCGAAAAATCGCCCGAAAATCTGCTCCTAGCCGCGTTTCATTAGAAACGGGCCGGAGCTGTCCAGCGCATTGCATTCAATGGAGCCGGCAATACAGCCGGCTCCATTGAATGCAAGCGCTGCGGGCGAGTGTGGGATGAATTGTCGGGAAGGGGTTAAATATATAACCCCTTCCCTGCAATGCATCCTGAAAAGTGAAAAAATAAAAAAATGTATGTACTTACCTGCTCCTGGCAGCCGGAGATCCCCGCGGCCGTCCTGCAGTGGGTGTGAAGGGGGTGTCACTCAGGCTTGCCCCTGATTGGCTCAGCGCTGAGCCAATCAGAGGCAAGTCTCAGTCACACCCATTCATGAATGGGCGCATATAGAGAAGAGAACAGGAATCGCAGATCGCAGATAGGTGCGATCTGCGATTTCTGTTCTCTAATTTATCGGACGAGCGCATGAAAAGCGCTCATGTGTCCGATACCATTGCAAAGCAATGGTTTTAAAAAATCGCCGGACGCATGCGCATGCGCAAATCGCGGCAATAAACGCCCGTGTGACTGAGCCCTTAGATGTCTTCTTTTAATAGATGTCAATCAGGTTTTGCAACTCAGTCATCCATTTTTCTACTTGGAAAATAAGTTGGGAAGAGGAAACAATCTACAACCCCAATTCCCAAAAAGTTAGGGCACTGTCTAAAATGTAAATAAGTGTAAAAAAAAAGAATGCAATTATTTGTAAATCTCATATAAACATATGTTATGGACAGTAGAACATAGAACACATAGTAGAACCTGGAAGGGAGACAGTTTTCCATTTAATAAAAAAAAAAACTGATTTAGGACCTGATGGCAGAAAACATCTCACAAAAATTGGGAAAGGGGTAACAAAAGGCTGGAAAATTAAGTGGTACTATGGAAAATCAGTTGGAGAGAGTACATTTTCTACTAAGTACCATTACTGTTTATAAAAAAAGAGGCAGAGTCTCTCAGAAGTAAAGATGGTCAGAGGTTCACCGATCTGTGAAAAATTGCATTTAAAAATTTCAGAAAAATGTTTCTCAACGTAAAATTGTTGTAAAAGAGTTTGAATATGCCACCAACTACAGGACATACTAATATCAAATGATTCTGATAATCTGGAGAAATTCATGTGCGCAAGGGACAAGGATGGCATTCAAGGCTGGATGCTCAAGATGGACAAACCCTCAGCCGTTATTGCATTAACTCCTTAAAGATTGTTCCTTTTTTTTCATTTTTGTTTTTTTTTCCTCAGTTTCAAAAATTCATAACTCTTTCATTTTTCCATTGTCATAGCTGTCTTATGGCTTGTTTTTCAACCTGTAGACTTGTATTTTTCAGTGGTACTATGTCATGTACCATATAATGTACTAAAAAAGTTTAAAAAATGTCTAAGTGGATTGAAATGGGAAAAAAAGCAGTTCCGTCACCTTTGTTGCCACGGGGGGGTCTATCTTTCATGGTGTACATATTGCGGCAAAATGACATGATAACTTTATTTTGTGGGACAAGATGATTAGGATGATACCAAATTTATATAGTTTTAGTTTTGCTGTAGTACTTTTAAAAACAAAATATCACCGTACAGGATAAATAATGAGTTACTTTGATAGATCAGACTTTTGTGGACACTGCGATGCTTCTATTATTTCTATTCATTATTACTATTTCTTTTTACTATTGGTATGCGAAAAGAGGGGTGGTAAACTTTTACTTCAATTTATTTTTTTCCAGCAAATAATAAAACTTTTATTTAACTTATTTTTACATTTTTTTTAGTTTCCAAGGGGACTTAAACTTGTGATCGTCTAATCACTTATACAGTGTAATGTAATATCAAGGTATTGCCCTATACTGCATTTTGTGAGGCAGTCCTTAAACTGCATTAATTCATATTGTAGTGATATGTCCATTTGGAGAGTTGATATATTATCCCTCGTATTTGGAGAGTCTTATCTACTTACCTCATTGATTTATCCAGTGTGTCTGTAAAAATAATGGGACAACTGTAATCCATGAGACAGTGATCTGTAACGGTACAAGGTAGGCTTCTATGATGCGCATCTGTATACTGTATCACATTGTAAGGACATATCATTACAGTGTAATTAGTTTCTATCTACAACTTACCTGTTAATATTTATAGTGATGAAATAACAAGGCTGCTTTGTGGCATCGATACTATAGGTGCACTAGCTCAATCTTTCTGTTTTTGTTTGTGTCTAAGCAGTAGGTTTCTTGGAGTCCATTTTAAAATTATTCAATAATAAACGTTACGTTGGCGCTATACAAATAGAGATTATTATATTAGTACATATATTAGATCACAAAGGGGAAACATAAGGGCCAAAATGTGATAAAAAGTTCCTATGGTTAAAGAGGTATACAGTTACAGAGTTTAATTACCAAGAAAAATAATGTTTGTGGGACAAGGGCATTAGGCCTTGCCTTAAGTACATAAAGGGGTTGTCCGGCCACACAGGGTAAAAATTTTTATAATGCTGCTGCTTTCCTTTCAGTAAGGATAGTAACACACAGCATACAGGGGCTCAAACCGGCCGGCAGATCAGCTGGAATGTCAGTTTGTTACCTTAGAATCTGATCTTCACTGCAGCTTTCAAAGATGGCGCCTCTGTGCTGCCTTCTCACATACTCTGCGCTCTCCCTCCTCTGTGTGCGCGCTCTCGATGGTAGTAAGAGACATGAAAAGGCAGGATTTCCCTCAGCTCACGTCCTAGCCCCGCCCACGACATGCCCACCTCTATTGAACTGCTCTACAGTCTCTCCCCGCCCAGGCCCCGCCCCCTGCTGCATACTATAATCAGAGGGGGTGTGGCCAGGGGAGACTGCATTATACATTCATGTCAGGATAAAATCCTGGCATGAGTGTAAACAGCAGCACTATGTATAGTGAATGGAGAGGGGGGGGGGAGAGCCGAGAGAGAACTCTCCTGCAGCCCCCCACTGCAAAGCTACCTACTGCCCCCCCCCCCACCCTGCTAAAGTGAAACAAAACATTTCCCCACACTCACATGCCCTCATAGTGCCCCTCCCACAGCGACCCCCCCCCCTCACAATGACCCCCCCCCCCCACAGTGCACTCTCCCACAGTGCCCCCCTAATGATCCCCCACAGTGCCACAAACAGTGCCCTCTACAGTACCCCCTACACATGCCCCCCAGTGTCACCCCTACAGTGCCCTCCAAAGTAGCCCCCCTCATTCCCCCCAACTACAGCATTCTCCACAGTCCCCCCTCAACAGTGCCCCACCCCCAGTATTCCCCCCCCACAGTGCCCTCCGCAGTACCCCCCCTACACATGCCCCCCATCCACAGCGTCCCTATACAGTGCCCCCCCGTGTCCTCCGCCACAGAGTCCCCCTTTACAGTGCCCACACACAAGTACACTAACAGCACCCCTCCCCCCGGGACTTCTGACAGCCGGGTCTCCTGACATTGCACACACACACACACACAGATCACTGCACCCCTCCTCCCCCCTCCCCCCCAGGACTTCTGACAGCCGGGTCTCCTGACATTGCACACACACACATCACTGCACCCACCCCCCCCCCCTCCCCCCTCCCCCCGGGACTTCTGACAGCCGGGTCTCCTGACATTGCACACACACACATCACTGCCGCCCGCCCCACCCCCCAGGACTTCTGACAGCCACTTGCACACATCCATCCATCCATCCTCCCCCCTCCCTCCCTACCTCCTCCTCCCCCCCCCCCACGAGAGCCCGCCCCTCCACTCATTCTTACCTTGGAGTTGAAGAGCCAGCAGACACGCCTCCCCTGCAGGCAGAACTGAGCTTCCCAGGCTGAAGTTCTTCTGCACATGCGCAGAGCTGTGCTGGAGAGGCGCGTCCCCGGTCGTCCCGACAAGAAGAGGACAAGAGACTTGTCGGAACCAGGAACCATGGCAACCGAGGAGCAACACAGGGGGGGGGGGGGCAACCCTAAAGGTAACTGAATAACTTCTGTTTGCCTAATTTACAATGCACAATGTATATTACAAAGTGCATTGTATTGGGCAAACAGAAGTAATGAGACCTAATGTTTATGGCCGGACAACCCCTTTAAGGCAACTACGCTAATTGGCCACTTTATTTAAGACATTTTCTCTTTTACAATTTGAGCTTTCCTGTATTGAAATTAGACCCATGAACCCAGAGCACAATGTACAGAAGTAGGGAGCTGAACAGTGATAACTTATTGTAATAAGTGATGTGAACATAGCAAACGTAATTGAAAAGAACAAGGTCTATGCCACAGTTCATACAACCTGTTAAGTAGCAAGTTAAACTTAACTACATCTGTAGGATAAAGTGAGCAAGTTTTCTGTGGATAAGTTTTAGTGTAAATCCACATTAAAATGGAAACATCCAATGATCTGAGTGAGTTCCAATAAGGCCTGGTCATCAGTGCTTGACTTACGGGGGCCAACCTTGTGGAGTTCTTTTAATTAGCAGTGTAGAGAGTATACAGAGAATGGTGTGATCGAGAAAAAAATCCAACAAAAAGGGATCCTGTGGATGGAAACAACTTGTTTCCAAAAGGGGGCAGAGAAATCTTGTCTGATGAGCAGTTACTATATAGTCTAGTGCTGCCAAATACAATGTTGGTGCTCCAACTAATGTGTCAGAACACACAACTTATTATTTATTAGCATGGATGAGAAGACCACCAGTTCCAGCACTATTCTATCTAAGAGCAACAAAAAGGTGAGACTCCAGTGGTCAAAAGGGTGCAAAGGTTGAATCACTGGGTAGTGGAAAATCATTACAGAATCCTAGAACGGTAGAGTTGGAAGGGACCTCCAGGGTCATCAGGTCCAACCCCCCGCTCAGTGCAGAATCACTAAATCATACCAGACAGATATTTATCCAGCCTTTGTATGAGCACTTCCATTGAAGGAGAACTCACCACCTCCCATGGTAAACTGTTCCACTCGTTGATCACCCTCACTGTCAGAAAGTTTTTCCAATATCTAATCTGTGTCTCCTCCCTTTCAGTTACATCCCTTTGCTTCTAGTCTTTCCTTGTACAAATGAGAATAGGGCTGATCCCTCTGCACTGTGACAGCCCTTCAAATATTTGTAGACAATTATTAAGTCTCCTCTCAGCCTTCTTTTTTGCAAGCTAAACATTTTCCAGATCCTTTACCCGTTCCTCATAAAAAATTATTTACAGACCGCTCACCAGCTTGGTAACTCTTCTCTGAACTTGCTCTAGTTTGCCTATGTCTTTTTTGTAAAGTGGGGTGCCCAGAACTGGATACAGAATTCCAGATGAGGTCTGACTAAGGAAGAGTAGAGGGGGATAATGACCTCACGTGATCTAGACTCTATGCTTCTCTTAATACATCCAAGAATTATGTTTGTCCTTTTGGCTGCTGCATCACATTGTTGACTCATGTTCAGTCTATGATCTATTAGTATACCCAAGTCTTTTTCACATGATTTGCTGCTTGGCTTAATTCCTCCAAATTTGGTATTCTGCTTTTTTTCATTTTTTCTTGCCCAGATGTAGGACTTCACGTTTCTTCTTATGAAATACCATTCTGTTAGTCGCCACCCACTGATCAAGCTTTTCAAGATCTTTTTAAATACTCTCTCTCTTCTCTAGTGTTAGCTATCCTTCCTAGTTTTGTGTCGACGGCAAATTTGATCAGTTTCCCATCAATTACCTCCTCCAGATCAGTTATAAAAATGTTGAACAACACTGGGCCTAGGGCAGAGCCTTGTGGTACCCCACTTGATACATTCTTCCACTTGGACATGCAGCCATTTATGACCACTCTTTGGGTACGATCACTCAGCCAGTTGTGAATCCACCTAACAGTTGCCTTGTCAATCTCATATTTGGTCATTTTTTAAACAAGTATAGTATGAGATACTTTGTCAAATGCATTACTAAAGTCAAGATATACTATATCCGCCGCATTTCCCTGATCAACCCAGTCGGTGATTCTGTCATAGAAGGAAATTAGATTCGTCTGGCATGACCTGTTTGTTACAAACCCATGCTGGCTGAGGTTAATTGCTCCATTTTTATCCAAGTACTTGCATATATGCTGTTTAATAATTTGTTCAAAGATCTTTCCCGGTATAGAAGTCAGGCTTACAGGCCTGTAGTTTCCTGGATCCACCTTCTTCCCTTTTTTGAAGATCAACATTTGCCCTTTTCCAATCTTCTGGAACTTCTCCTCTTCTCTGGGAATTTTCAAAGATTATTGCGAGTGGTTCAGCAATTACCTCTGCTGCTAACTTTAGTATCCTAGGATGTAATTCATCGGGACCTTGTGGGATATTGGCTCGGGATGGGTGTTCAGCAGGCATGTTTTGGGTGTTGTCGGTTTCCGTATAGGAAAACGTGGAGTATGGGGGGGGGGGGGGGGAGGTAAGTAGGTTAAATTGAGTTAAAGGGGTAACTGCACTAAACGTAAACTTCCTGACCAAGGAAGTAGTGTCTGGTCAACTGTAGGGAAAAGAGCTAGGAGGTGTTGTCGTGTGGATTAGAAGCACCCTGGCACCTCACAGGCGGGTATTTGTTGTCAGTGTCCCTCTCATCCAAGGACAGTCTCCCAGTGAGGGATAGCATATGTGTTTTGTGTGTGGTTGTCTCACTCACGTGTGAAGCACTCCCGGGTGATATGGGGTCGCATGATGTTTTCCGCCCCATTCGTACCGACCGGGAGTTCTTTCCTTCTCATTGGGTGGGCTTATCGTCCCACTGTGAGGGCTTAAGCGCTTTGACCTGTATTCGGGTATAAAGAGAAGGAGTCCTGGTGGGGGTGGGGGGTGGGGTGGGGTAGGAAAGATAGGAGGGAGAAAGAGGCACAAAAATTTAGAACAACAAGTTCAAGTCCCCCCTTCTTCCCAAATATACCTCAGAGAACATGAGGTACTATTATAACTAGTGAAATCATATTCTATTCTTTTCTGTTCTATCTTATATAGTATGCAGTCCCCCAGGCGGGGAACCCCGGAGAGTCGACCCCCGTACGACCCCCCGGGTCCCACTCCACCCCGGGCACCGCCTCCCCTAGGCAGGTTTAACCCCGACATACAGTTTTTTGCTTGCTAACTATAGGATAAGCCGAAGTCTCAATCTCTAAGGTGGGTTTTCCTCCTTCCTCTGCCACATTGTCTGCTGCATCCAGTGCTGAAGATACTTTAAAGTCCCCTTGTTGTATCGAAGTTTCCATCTCTCATGGTGTGTCAACGGCGACGTGTATAGGTTAGCGAATTAATAGTCCATTAAGGGTTTCGTGGATTTTACTAATGGTAGACCAGCTGGTTACCATGTTTTTTATGTTCTGGTCGTCGCCTGCTGCAGACAGACAGTGGTTTAAGTGAAGGATTTTGGAAGTCTCGTGGCCTTGCTTCTCTCTAGTCGGTCGAATGCGCTGCTCCCCGGAAGGCCTATCACACTGTGGGATGAGTCTCTTTAAATATCTTATGACGATGGTTTTGTACCATATTTCTTACTTTTTGGTGATTTGAACTTTGTGATTGTTTTCCAAGGCTCGTTCTCTGGTAGCTGAGGGATGGTCAAGTTATATTGTGTTGGCAGCCAGGAAGGTATTTCAATTGGGTCTAACTTCAGATGTTGCCAGACCGCTTCAAGATCTTCAGGCACCCTGACTGTCATTCTGCGTCCTGAGTCATTGATTGCTAATCCGAAGGGAAACATCCAGGAATACTGGATTCCTTTTGATTTCAGGACTTCCAGTAGAGGTTGCAGTAGTCGCCTTTTCGCCAGAGTAGAAGGTGCAATGTCCTGAAAGAATTGAATTGGCGAATCGCTGTATTTGAGCGAATGGTGTGTTCTTGTAGCATTCAGTATAGAACTCGTATCTGTGAAGGAGAGTAAACCGCAGATTACGTCTCCTTCTTTGGGTTTGGGTCTAATTGCTCTATGTATTCTTTCGATTTGAATTTGTGTGGCTCTCTCTTCGCCTAGCAAATCTGTGAAGATTTCCCCGGCCACTTTGCGTAGAGACTCCGCTGCCCAGGATTCCGGAAGACCTTTTATCCGGATATTACAGCGCCTACTACGATTTTCTTGGTCTTCAATTAGGGTGAGGGCCCGGTCTAGGTATGAGCGGTGGACTTCCACTACCTGTGAGGTAACTTTTGCATGTTTGATAATGTCGGAGCATGAACCCTCCAGGTCCTCTTCTCTATGACCGATTTGTTGCAGCTCAGATTTAATGTCCGCAAGTTCTGACATTATTGGTTGCGTAACTTCGAGGAGTGCTTTTTGTAAGAATGATTTTGAGATTTGGGCACCGAGGTCGCATTCTTCCTCTTCTATATCGCTATCGAACTCTGAATCCTGGGGTGCAGGGTCCGGTGCGTTTTGTGAGGGGAGTGATTTTGCCATGGGGCTTGGGGATTGTGAGCTTTTCTTCTTTAGAAATTTCTGCATGTCCGCTTGATTTTTTTGCCTTCTCGGTGTTTCTGGTGGGTCACAATTGCGTTCCCTGCTGCCTTTCACCATTTTATGCTATAACTGAGAATGTGTAGAGGGTCTCTTGTTATTAGGAGAGCCTTGGGGTACAAAAAGTCTTGAAGTATGCCTCACTTCACGAACTGGGGAGGTGTCTTCCTCCACACTATTTGGAGGTCTGTCAGTCATCTTTGCAGACACCAGCTGTCCGTGGATAGGCGGTAAATACCAGGAAAAATTAAGGATTTGTGGCTATGGCAGACTTACATCTGAAGCCTTTGAAAAGTGTATTAATTGTAGAGCTGGGTGAAGCAGTTCCACAGAAAAATTAGGGCTATGCCCTTTAAGAGGTTTCTGTGTCTCTATGGATTAGGCAGCTGCCTGTGAGTTGGTGGTATTGCGACAGAGTAAATGGGTGTTGCGGGTTTATAGCTGGACCAGACCCACACCCAGGGTCCTTAAAAATTTGGACCAGTTCCAAAAAAAAAAAATGAGTTCAGCACCCTTTGGATGTTTCTGCCTCTCTGTAGAAAAGGCAGGCTAATTCTTTTGAGCTGCAGGCTCCTTGGTTCTTGTCCCTCATCGTCCTCTCACAGCTGCAGAGCCAGGGAGGGGGTGGGGGGAGATGGCGGAGAGTTCGGGCGGGAAAATTTGCCTTGTGGAGGCAGGCAGGGAGGCTAGCTATTATTGCCGCTCCCGTGGTCCTGTGTGAGCTGTCCGTTATATAGGTAGTCTCTCTGGGGCCGTTAGTACTTACTGCCCTCGCCACAGACTTGGCTCTCCTCCGTGTCAGGTGTCACCGCTCCCGCTCGCTGGTCTGTCTTAGCAGGGTCTCTGTGCTCTCGCTCGGCACCCGCGGGGCTCCCTCCTCCTCCTAACTGCTGTGGGAGCTGTGTGATGCTCTCCACAGTAGGTCTTCTGCTCTACCGGTGAGCCTCCGTGCGCGCTGCTTCCTCCTCCTCTCCTGAGCACGAGGCCGCGGCTCCGTGCAGGCACCAGACCCCGAATCTTCCACTCCACCGATTTTGTGGGGAGACCTCTCCAAATGATCCCCGCGCTGCAGGTAAGCTGTTGGGAATGGTATTAGGTGCAGCTGCTGGCTTAGTAACGCCAAAAGAAGCAACGGGGCTTCTCTGGCTCAGGAGCTCGGTTTCAGTGCGTCCTCACACCCTGCAGGCTTGGCCACGCCCCCCATTATTAGCTTTTCTGACACTTGCCCTACAGTTTCTGCAGATCGCATTATATTCTTCTTTAGATATCCCCCACTCTTTCAATTTGAAAAACATTTTTCTTCCTTTTTAACATGTGTGCAAGTTCTGTGTTCATCCATCCTGGTCTCTTTAAATGCTTCTCATTCTTCCTTTTTTTAGGTATTGTTAATAATCGTGCCTTAAGAATCTCATTTCGCAATATTTCAACCTTCTTCGACATTTCTGTCCTTAAGAACATCCAGCCATTGGATCCTTCCTATCCTCTTTCTGAGTTCATTAAAATCTGCCTTTCTAAAATCCAACCTTGAGTTTTCTCAGGTTTTCCGCCCCTCTTTATCCAAAATTCAAGGATATCATGATCACTGCCTCCTAATGTCCCAGCCACCTTTACTTCCTCACCATTTCCTCCCTATTGGTAAGAATTAGGTACAAGATAGCGGATCCCCTTGTTTTCGCTTCTACATTTTGGAAGATAAAGTTGTCAGCTAGAGCGGATAAAAAATTTCTTGGATCCATTACTTTTACCTGAGAGAGATTCCCAACAAATGTCTGCATAGGTATAATCTCCCATGATCATGGGAGTCATACTTTCTTGAGAGCTTGACCATCTGATATAGAAAGAGTTCCTCCATATCTTCTGCTTGTCCAGACGGCCTATAGTAAATGCCTACAATGGTGTCCTTTCTGTTGTTCTCTCCTTTTATTCTTACCCAAACAGTTTCTACAGAACTACCATTCTCTGAAGCTTGAATCTCTGTGGAGATAAAGGTTTTTCTACCATACAATGCAACACCTTCTCCCCTTTTTTAGGTCTATTTCTTATAAATAAGTTGTATCCTTCAAGCCTTGTATCCCAATCATGTGTATCATTCCACCAAGTTTCCGTGATGCCGGTGACATCATATTTCTCTTCCTGTGTTAGAAGCTCCAATTCTCCTTGTTTGTTTCCCATGCTCTGTGCATTTTTGTAAAAACATCTTAGTTTGTGATCAGTGTCTTTTGCTCCTCTACTTTCCATGCTGATAGAAGGGAAAGAATTTGCCGCAAGCAGCATAAATTGATGACCCTTCCTATCAAGCAAGTGAAAGTGGAGTAATGATATGGGGAATGTTTTTTTGGTGCACCCTCAGTCCTCTGATACCTATTACCATGATGAATTGCTGTGGTTTTAAAGGTCAAATGAGGTCCAATGCGCTACTAGATGGTGGTCTCAAATTGATGGTAATGAAGGTCACTACAGCACTTATAGAAAACCCTCCCACACGAAGGGAAAAAAAGTGTCAGGAAATTCACCAAAAACCACTTCATATATCTGAAAATGGAGTATATGACAAGATTGTTCAAACATTTTACAACAAATTGTTATAGCAAATGCAATTTTTTTTACAGAAATTTCATAAATTACATAAAAAGCACAAAATAAATATTATTTTAGCATTTAAATTTTTACTCCATTGAAGTTAAAGGCAGTAAATACAATTTTATATTTATGATTAATCGTAAAATTCTGCCACCAGTTAGTAACATTTAATGCGCAGATATTTTAAGTTAAAAAAATAGAAAATGATGTGCTAAATTATAAAAATATTCAGATTTTTTTCCTGCTCTTAAATGCACCACTTTAACACAGTAATCCCTCCATACTTGTCATTTTCATCAGACCACAAATAGTCTTCCTAATTTTCAAGTGAATAAGGAATAGGAGTTCTAATTAAAAAGATGATGTTTAGAAGGTTAAATTATTTCCCCATACCACTTGTACTCATCATGAGGATAGACTTTAATTAACAAGTCTGCCATATTAGCAATGATGTTTATGGCAGATCCAAATCAAAATAGCTATAAAGAGTATTTTCTTTTTTTTTTACTTTTACTATCCCATAGGGATTACAATTTAGGAAAAATAATTAATTTGGACGCTTTTAGTAGCTTCTGCCATTTAATATATTTTTAATACAATGTCATAAACGAATTTAGGGCTTCCATTTAGAAGAAAATTAAAGTTGCAGCTGGGTATTTGCTTATTTTGTTGTTCTTGTGGGAAGCTGTCTTTGTGATCTCTATCCATTTTGTGACTGTTATATTGTGTTTATGTTTGATGAAAAATTACATATCATTTTCATTATATACGGACATTAATGCACATAGCTGTCATCCATGTATAAAAAATGCAGTAGCATTATATATGCTCTGTTCAGCAGCAAAAACAGGTCGGGTACCCAGCTGAGATCACTGTGTATTAAAGAGATGACAGTGGGGAAGTAAATTATTTACAGCACCCTTCAAAAGTCTGAAAACCCCTTAAAAAAGTAAAATTGAGAGAAAATTGTCAAAAATATCAATGCTTCGAGATGTTTGTGTATATTGAACGAAAAGACAAAACAAAAATGGCTCAAACTTCTGATTGACTGCTAGAATCTGGAAATAGCATCACATATTAGACTCTAGAGATGAGCGAGTAGTGCCTTAGCCGAGTATCCTCCCGCTCGTCTGTAAAGATTCGGCTGCCGGCGCGGGTGACAGGTGAGTTGCAGCGGTGAGCAGGGGGGAGCGGGGGGGGGGGGGGGGGGAGAGGGAGAAAGAGATCTCCCCTCCATTCCTACCCGCTCTCCCCCGCCACTCCCCGCCCCACGCCATCCCCTGAATCCTTAGAGACGAGCAGGAGGATACTTGGCTAAGACACTACTCGCTCGAGTAGTTAGCCTTAGTGAGTATACTCGCTCATCCCTATTAGACTCCTCAAAGTCTCCGCCTTATTCCTGTATGATGGCCTTGTCCACTCTCAGTATGCAGGAAATCAACTTTTAAGTTTATGTCATAGCTTGCTGGTCACTAAAGAGGATCGGGACTGGAGTGATGTCACAGTGTCAGCCCTGGCTCACTTGATCATCATGCTCACTGTCATTTTAGTGCTAGATGCCAATGGGGACACTTCACTGCTGGTGTATGGAAGGACTGGTTGGCTGGGAGGTGGACTTCCTGGCAGCCAATCAGCCTTAGTTTGTATATATTTATTCTGGCTCCTCTTCACAAAGGACATGGGTTATATTCTTAGTCTAAATGTGTTTCTGAGAGTCTCACCGGCTCCTGGTCCTGACTTGTTTTTCAAGTAAAGTTAGTCAGCTAGTGTATATATTTATCTGGGGTATTTGTACATCTATTTTCCTGCATGTTTGTGGTTTACAATTCTGTGACAGTCATGTAACCTTTGCCATTGTTCCCTGTCATCATCTAGAGAAAGTCAGGGTAGCCCCAGGTTCTTGATGTGGGGTTGCCCTCATCAGGGCGAGCACTCTGCTCATAGGAAGGATATTCACTTATCTGAGGATATATGGATATTTTCTTTATATTCCCAGTTTGTGTTTTTTATTACCTTTCATGGATGGAACTAACAAAGACAAATCTTTATTCAATTATACCTAGAAAATTTTTACACTTTCTATCCACTCCCTAAGGCCTTAGTCAGACGGGCGATTTTTCGCGCGATTTGCGGATCGCATGACGGATGCGCACCCACAAATTGCGTGACCGGTGCGCGCAAGTCGCCCGCAAATCGCCCGAAAATTAGAAACGGTCCGGAGCTGTCCAGCGCATTGCATTCAATGGAGACGGCAATACAGCCGTCTCCATTGAAAGCAATGCGCTGCGGGCGAGCCCGGGATGAATTGTCGGTAAGGGCTTAAATATATAAGCCCTTCCCTGCAATCCATCCTAAAATGTGTTGAAATAAAAAAAAATTGTATACTCACCTTCTGCCTGCAGCCGGAGCTCCGTGCGGCCGTCCTGCAGTGGGTGTGAAGGGGGTGTGAGTCAGACCTGCCCCCTGATTGGCTCAGCGCTGAGCCAATCAGAGGCATGCCTCACTCACACCCCCATTCATGAATTCATGAATGGATGTGAGTCAGACCTGCCCCTGATTGGCTCAGCGCTGAGAGGCAGTAGTCACTCACCCATTCATGAATTCATGAATGGGAGTGTGAGTGTTTTCAGCCTCTGATTGGTCAGGGCTGTGACCAATCAGAGGCAGATCATTCAGCAGGCGGGGATTTTAAAGCCCCGCCGGCTGAATAGTGCCAAGAAGCAGTTCAGGAGAACTGACAGCGGCCGCGGCTGGACTCCGGCTGCAGCGGAAAGGTGAGTATACAATTTTTTTTTATTTTAACACATTTTAGGATGAATTGCAGGGAAGGGTTTATATATTTAACCCCTTCCCGACAATTCACCCCGCGCATGCCGGCAGCCCATTGCTTTCAATGGAGCGGCTGTATTGCCGCTCCATTGAATTCAATGGGAAAACATCGTTCTTCTCTGCCACAGCTGTTACAGCTGTGGCAGAGAAGAATGATTTGTCTTCTATATGTTCTCAATGGAGTCGGCGCTGCTGCCGCCGGCCCCATTGAGCGCATATAGAGAAGAGAACAGGAATCGCAGATAGGTGCGATCTGCGATTTTTTGTTCTATAATTTATCGGAAGAGCGCATAAAAAGCGCTCATGTGTCCGATACCATTGCGAAGCAATGGTTTTTAAAAAATCGCCGGACGCATGCGCATGCGCAAATCGCGGCTAAAAACGCCCGTCTGACTAAGGCCTAAAAAAGTACTTTAAAATGGTATAAAAACAAATCTATAGGTCATGAAAAAAAATGCCAAATGAAAAGGTAAGTAAGACGTTAAACTACCATAAGCACAAAAACTCTGAAAATGCTTTGTTATTGAGGATTGACAAACTCTGCTCATTGAAAGGGTTTTCCAGGAATTCAACAAAACGGCCACGGGCCACTGAAACCTGGACAGCAGAATTCATCTCTAGGCTGAAAAGGGAAGGAGGCAAAACTGTGAGAGAGGGAGGAGCCTAATGCCGCACTGTTCAGATTGTTAGGCTGAATGGTAGGCCTGACAGAAACAAACATTGTGACATTAGGCTCCACTCTCCAATTGATTACACTACTCCCAACCCTGTCTTTTTATACTACAAATCTAGAAGTGCATTTAGTTCTGTTACTTTCCAATCCAACTTGTATCCAGGATTTCCTAGGGGGCTTACTCTTTTTCTGCCGTTATACAACGGCACTATCTGCTGGCTAAAGCCAGTACTGCATGAGGTGACACGTTGGATAGGCTCCGACAGCAGAGAGGCTGGCAATATACAGTAAGAGAACCCAGACGGACGTCTTCCAACACCAGAGCTGTACAGCCTTAAATCATAATGTCTTCAGAGGTCAGACAGTGGATTGGAAAGGGTTAAAGTATGCTTTCAATAACTATGATTATAATAATTAATAGTAGTTTTGCAAGTGAAGCTTCCAGTGTTAGAGGACTGCCTCGGATACTGGATTGTCTCATTGATGATTTAAAGGGGTTTTCTGACCTTTAAAAAGATACTTGCCTCAGGGTAAGGAATGGCACAAAAATAAAATAGCAGTTAATCATCCCTCTTCTATGCTTGCAGACCAGCAATGCCAAGGTGGTTCCCTCGGCTTCGGTACCTACAGAAATAGGAAGCAATGATGTCACATTCATCGCTCACATGACTGCTGCAGGCAGTCATTGGCCGCAGCACTTGTTTATGCATGAACAGCATGTGATTGCATCGGGACCATCGATGTGATTCCGGCTGCGATCTTGACAAGTTTCTCTTCTGGGTCCTTCTTTCTTCATATTTGAAACTTGACCAGATCCTTTTTTCTTATTTGTTGAAACCTATGGTATGTCTGATGAAGGGTGTTCTTACCTGAAACACTATACACGCAAAAACAATCTTGTACATCAGCGGTATTTATCTGTATTCAATAACATCTCAAGTATTCAGTTGGTGTGCTCTTCTGTTTTCCTACTTCTTGTCCACTCAATGAATGCCACTTTATTACCTTATAATCCACAGCTTTGACCTTTGTTTATGTATTTAAAGGGGTTGTCCCGCGCCGAAACGGGTTTTTTTTTTTTCAACCCCCCCCCCCCCCCCCCGTTCGGCGCGAGACAACCCCGATGCAGGGACCTAAGGAAAGCCTACCGGAGCGCTTACCTTAATCCCCGCGCTCCGGTGACTTCTATACTTACCGGTGAAGATGGCCGCCGGGATCCTCTACCTCCGTGGACCGCAGCTCTTCTGTGCGGTCCATTGCCGATTCCAGCCTCCTGATTGGCTGGAATCGGCACGTGACGGGGCGGAGCTACACGGAGCTACACGGAGCCCCATAGAGAACAGGAGAAGACCTGGACTGCGCAAGCGTGGCTAATTTGGCCATCGGAGGGCGAAAATTAGTCGGCACCATGGAGACGAGGACGCCAGCAACGGAGCAGGTAAGTAAAAAACTTTTTATAACTTCTGTATGGCTCATAATTAATGCACAATGTATATTACAAAGTGCATTATTATGGCCATACAGAAGTGTATAGACCCACTTGCTGCCGCGGGACAACCCCTTTAACAAGTGATGAACAATTGGAGAGTATCATAGGAAACAGGACTTTTGGTGTACCCTTGTTGTACTCTCAGGGAGAGCTTATATCCCCAGTCATTGTTACAAGGCTTGTTAAAAGATCAGACATTGACTTGCAGGAATGCTGTCTTCTATAAGTGGTGCTGTGGAGGAATCGCACAATCTCCCATTTGTCTTCTCATTTATAGAGGTGCTAATGTGATAGGAGCCAGGTTATATGGAGCAGCTCAAAGGACGAAATCAAGACTACAGATGCCATGTCTGTAGTGATCAGACAGACAAGTATAGAATTCCAAGTATACGTGTGTGGAGACTAGAGATGGCATGTTATTTGGACTACTGATAGTACCAGAATATGCCACTGAAGAACCAACCCCAAGACGTGGAGAGACATTTCACCTTCATAGAAGTTCTGAGTAAAGCAAACTGCTTTTATTGTCACTCATTATATTTCTTTATATCTTTTTTCACTGACTTTTTTCTGCTTTTTAGTTTTATTGGTGGTAAAAAGCTAAAAAAAAAATGTTTAATTTATTGTTACTTTTTAAACTTAGTAGATTTACATTAAAATACAGTATAGGAATAGGGTCCTGATTTTGTTTTGGACGTTTTGATTTATAATTAGAGATGAGCGAATGTACTCATTACGAGTACTTACGCACCCGAGCACCGCCATTTTCGAGTACAGCGGTACTCGCGCGTAAAGATTCGGGGGGCGCCGTGGCGGCACGGGGGGTAGCAGTGGGGAGTGGGGGGGAGAGGGAGAGAGAGAGGGCTCCCCGCTGCTCCCCCCCCCCCCCCCCCCGCACCGCCGCGCCTCTCCCCGCCCCCGGCGCCCCCCGAATCTTTACGCCCGAGTACTGAAGTACTCGAAAATGGCGGTACTCAGGTGCGTAAGTACTCATTACGAGTACGTTCGCTCATCTCTATTTATAATGTGTATAGCTTTGGATTACAGGTCACATATAGTGACGGTTTTGGTTGGCATCAGTGGTGGGTCATTTTCTTTTTTATGTATATATTTTTATTTTATTTTGCAACTTTTTAAACTTATTTTTGTAACCATTTTTTTTACCATCTATATCCCCTATGATGTCATGTAAGACCCCTGGTTGTCATTCCCTTTTATTTTTCATACTTTTCCACTGTAGCTGGGGCACCTCTAGGTCACGTGATCACTGGGTTACTTAGTGGAAGCAATACTTCCTTTTCACTCTTTAGTACATAGCACTCAATGTGCGCTATGTAGTCTGGAAAGGAGAAGGCAGAAGCAGTTAAAAACAGCTTCTACCTTCTCTGCTGGGTCCTGGCTGTGCCTAACAACAGAAGACCCGACCTGATCCTGCTTGATTGCAAGAGCATAGACTTTAATCCTGCACCATATTTTTGCTGTCGGTCAGGATTAAAGCTGAGGACAAAATGCCGTATATTTACTGCACTTCGTCCTTAAGGGGTTAATCTGCAAACAAGCATGAGCAGATCCAACAGTTTCATTGTCTACCATCCATCACCAATCCACCTTCAATCCTGCCTTTACTGTGAAGCAGCAGACTCTACCAACTTCTAGGGAACCATCAATATGACAGTCGCTCACTCCTAGTAGTGACTGAGGGACACAAACAGCTCATCGGCGTGTTCTGGAAGTCCTGTGGCCACATGTGTTGCCTCTTATGAGCATTTTTCAGCAGGATAATGCTTCCCCACATACAGGAAAAGTTTCTCAGGAATGCCTCCACCAGGTTGCCACACTTTCTTGGCCCACCTGGCCCGCAGATTAATCAATCAAGCATTCGTTGGGCCAACCAGAATGCCAGCTTAGAAGTGTGAAGGATCTAGAGGCCTAGTTGCAATCTCTGTGGGAAAATGTGCCACAGGATAACAATTGGAGCCTGTATGCCTCTATGCCCAACCATATATCATCATATATCCAGGCTAGGGGCGATCCAACAGGGTACTAGAGCCGCCATTAAATTGCACAGTTTTCCCCAATAAATATATTCTTTCACACTAATATTGTAATCACTTACATGATACAATATATCATCATAACATTCACACACAGAACTAGAGATGAGCGAGTATAATCGCTAAGGCACATTACTCGAGCGAGTAGTGCCTAAGCCGAGTATCCCCCCGCTCGTCTCTAAAGATTTGGGGGACGGCGCGGGTGACAGGTGAGTTGCGGCGGGGAGCGGGTGACAGGTGAGTTGTGGGGGGGAGCTGGGGGGGGGGGGGGAGAGGGAGAGAGAGATCTCCCCTCCGTTCCTCCCCGCTCTCCTCCGCTGCTCCCCGCCCCCCACCGGCCCCCTAATCTTTAGAGACGAGCGGGGAGATACTCGGCTAAGGCACTACTCGCTCGAGTAATGTGCCTTAGTGAGTATACTCGCTCATCTCTACACAGAATGTTTCATTCAATTCCAACATCTCCTTCTAGGGGCATTATTTTTTTTTTGTCAATGAGGCCAATCCATTGATTAGGCTTTGTACCCATGTATTAAATGGACTTATTTCTGTTTATATTACTTTTTCTTTATTCCTTGTTGCATGCACTTTGGACAATATTTTATTTTATATAAAGTGTATAAATGTATTTTAAGAAACATTTTGTCAAACTTCCCAAAGTATAAAACTTTCCAAGCTCAGAAGTTCCTTTCCTGACTCTTCTGTCAAACCAAACATTATCTCCAGGCAAAAAAAAAAGTCTCTCTGAAAGCCGACAGCAGAAAGCGAAATTTATTTTAAAATATTGAAAATCTTTTAGTCTAAAATCTCGGAGATATTTAGAAGTCTTGTTCTATAACAATAGCCAGAAGGTCAGATTGTTAACAGTAGATTCTTATGTGCCAATCTAAAGTGTAGCAATCTGTTGGTTGTATAAAAATCATTGCACGGGGCTGAGACAAGGCAAAGAACGCACCATCAGTGTACATATTATGCCCTGCAGAGAAGAGAAAGGAATAACCTCATGTTCCTGCTGTTAGCAAAGGTTCCTCAGTTAGAGATTACAAGAAAATGTTGGTAGTTACATAAATATTTCATGCGGCTCTTTTATGCCTTTCCTGCTTCAGTATTAAGTCTATTAAGAGTATGTATATGTACTTATGAATAGTGGAACTGGCAGTGACCCGTTTCAAATTACATCGTAAATCTTCCAATGGATTTAAGGCTAAGCAACAACTTATTAAAATAGCAACTATTAACACAGACAAAGAAGTGCAGCAAGATAGCAAACAGATAAATAATTGCCGTGTGTTTATATGTTTGGTACTATGATTATTACTATGGGAAATACATTGGAAATGGTGGGGACACTTAAACTTTTTCCTTAAGTTATATATATATTTTTTTTTAAAAAGGATATAGAAAACGCATTCGAAGAACTTGGATGCATCTATGGAACTGAACCAAACATTCACATATGAAACATTAAATCTATTGTGTAATACTGTCGGGTCATGACAGTTCTCTCATTTGGACTATAAGATCCTGGGCAAGAGCGCGGAAGAAGAGTTTTTTAAACTCTTTGAGTGCTTTCTTCCCCATCTTTGGTTTTATACCTGTTGGGGTCTTTCTTCCTGCGGCATCTCCTGGACGTACAAGGATTCTCGGGGATCTTATATTTTACAAGCAGACTAGGATCATCGGTGCAAGCGGGCACAACTCTAATACATTTTAGGGGCCCCGCTTTGCACCAGGTGAGTAATACCTTATTGTGGTTCTATCGGATTGTGTGGTGGCGCGGATCTTCACTATATTACATATGAAACATGGAAAGACTGGAAAGAGCCAACACGGGTGCATCAAAAGCAAAAAGTTGATTTCTTCTATCTGCATAGACTCATTTAATTCTTGTGAGTTTAGGCTACGCATCAGATAGACCAGGTCTTTTTGTTTTATTAATTGAAAACTAGATGTGCTGAATTATGGGTTTTCATTAGAGTTGAGCGAACGTACTCTGCCGAGCTTGATGCTCATTCTAGTATCAGTGTACTCAATGGTGCTCGTTAGTCAAACGAGCATCAAGCCGTGTTCGACCCCGCCCCAGTTTTTGGCTCCTCCCTGCTGTGACGAGCCTGTTTTGGTCCCTCCCCGCCGCAGCGGGCGTCATTGGAAAAATTTTTGTCTGGCAGGAGAGAGAGAGAGAGAGAAAGAAAAAAAAAAGGTCGGACCCGGCGTCCCACATACAAAAATGCTCGAGTCTCCCATTGTAGTCAATGGGGTTTGTTACTCGAGTACAGCTCTCGAATTTTATGAAAAGCTCGACTCGAATAACACGGACTCGAGCATTTGGGTGCTCGCTTATCTCTAGTTTTCATACCTGATATGTTGCATGCACAAAAAAGTTTTTCTTTCCATCAGTGGCATTTATCTGTCTATTCATTAAAATTTTAAGTACTCAGTTGGTGCGCCTTCCATTTTCCTGCTTTTTGAAGACTATCTTGTATGGGTAGTGGTCTGCCCTAGAGGAACGCGTACTCACTGTTAAGTCCATGCAGAGCTTATCCTTATGTGGCCTGCATGGCATAAATACATATGTCCTCAACAGGCAAAAATATCCCGCATATGCAAAAACAACAAGCTAGGATAAAAAATTTATACATTTTACTAGAACTACATAGTAGGTTGATATATAAAAAGAGACAGCTCAGTCTGGGCGAAAACCTGTGTGTCTGGGTAAAGAACTGGCTCAGAGATACCCTGTTTCCCCAAAATAAGACAGGGCCTTATATTCGTTTTTGCTCCAAAAGATTTTATTTTTTTACATGTATAGCTGCCTGGACACTATTTTCATTTTTTATTGACTGTAACTAGGACTTAATTTTGGAGTAGGCTTACAGTTCAAGCATCCTCAAAAATACTGAAAAATCATGCTAGGGCTTATTTTCAGGGAAACAGGTTAGAAAGCAGAGGGTTGTAGTAAATGGTTCATACTCTGATTGGGCCACTGTTGCTAGTGGGGTGCCACAGGGATCAGTATTAGGCCCCATTCTGTGCAATATATTTATCAACGACCTGATAAAGAGATTGCACAGTAAAATATTGATATGTGTAGATGATGCAAAATTATACAAGATAATTAATACAATGTGCGGCTACAAATGGACCTAGATAAGCTGGGGGCTTGGGCAGAAAAATGCAAATGAAGTTCAACATTGATAAATGTAAGGCCAGTCACATGGGCAGGAGAAATGCATGTCACCAATATACACTAATTGGGGTTCTGCAAAGGAAAAGTGATATGGAAAAAGACCTGGGAGTACTAGTGGACTGTAGACTTAACTGAAGCAATCAATGCCAGTAAGCTGCTGCAAAGGCAAATAAAGTTTTGGGGTGCATTAAAAGAGCTATAGGGGCGAGGGATGAGAACATTATCCTCCCACTATATAAGGCACTTGTCAGGCCCCACATGGAATACTGAGCACAGTTCTGGACACCGCTGCTCAGGAAAGATGTTGCAGTGCTTGAAGGGGTTCAAGAAGGGCAACTAACCTAATACATGGAATGACAGGACTGGAATACCCAGAGAGGCACCAAAACTGGGATTATTCATCCCAGAAAAAAGACGGTTAAGGGTTGACCAAATAACTATGTATAAATACATGAGGGGACAATACAAGGATCTCTAGCATGATTCGTTTATACCCAGGACTGTGACGGTAAGTAGGGGGGATCCACTACGTCTAGAAGAAAGAGGGTTTCATCACAGACAGAGCAGTGAGTGTCAGGGACTGGTCCGGACAGTGGGCAATCCCTAGTCCTACCCACAACCCCTGTCCCTACCTACTTACCCCCCTGGGCTAACTCCCAGGGCAACAAGTGGGCGACGGACCCCACATTGGCTAGGAAAGTGGGGCACGGGGACAGGAACGGACAAACACTAAGACAAAACTAACCCAGAAGAGAGTCAGACGGTCCGAGTCAGCAACAAGCGGGTACGCGGTACAAAAGGGTCAGGCAGAGGCAAAGTCTGAGTCAAGCAAGAGTCAATACTGGGGAAACAGGCAAATTCCAAGAGACGCGAGTGTAGCTGATAAAAAACTAACACTGTCACAGTGAACAGACACACAGGAGTTTAAAAGCTGTTACAGCTTCTGCCCCAGCAGCTGATTCGGGAAGGGAGCCAGACAGCCACAGCATGGAATCACTGAGACTCTGGAGAACCCGTTGCCTGCCCTGCAGGACAGGCGGAGACCTGGGACGCGTGCCTGGTTGCTATGGAGAGAAGGATGCGTCGCAGAGTGGCACCCGCCGCATCCCTAGCAACCCAAGGTGTTGTTGGAAGGCAGCACTGGTCTGCGTCCCTAGCAACCCTGCAGCAAGGACGAACTCGGCGGCCAGGGAAGGTTGCCAGGACCGGAGCTCCCCTGCACCACAAACAGCAGGCTGGTTGGCAGGATCGGCAGCACAGAAACCCTGTGAACCGCATTTCTGACAGTGAGACTGTGGAACTCTTTTCCTGAGGACGTGGTGATGGCGAAATCAATAGAGGATTTTGAGAGGGAACTAGACGTCTTGTTGTAGTGCTATGACATTGCAGGATATATACATTAAGTACCCAAAAGGGTTGTTGATCCGGGGTTCGGAGTCAGGTAGGAATTTTTAAATGTTGATCCAGGCATTATTCTGACTGCCTTTATGGAGTCGGGTAGGAACTTTTCACAGCAAATGCGGTAAATTGGCATTTGCCTAATTTGGCTTTTTTTTTTTGCCTTCCTCTGGATCAACAAAAGAGGGTGGAAACAGGCTGAACAAAAGGGACATTGTCTTTTTTCAGATTTGCATCATATGTTACTATGTTCTAAATGGCATAACAAAAACAAAATGGGAAGTCTGACCGTGATGTCATGGATATGGTGAACCCTACCTATAATCACCCTGATCGGGAACCTAGAGTGACCCTGATTTTCCCTAGTTGACAATAGAGTAAGCGGCAAAGAAGAGATGGCACAATATGTTACCACAAGCACAGAGTTAAAGGTGTGAAAACACTCCAGCTTATAAGTACAATCCTAGACTAACTTCTCTTTAAAAAGGTGGAAGACAAGAACAGGTATAGTTGACGAGACCAAAAGTACCTACAGTCTAACAGTCTGCTGACAGAAGTCAGACAGGGTTCAGACTGGTAGTCAGACAGGAGACATACAGGATTCAGACAAGACTAAAGGCCCATTTAAAAGGGAAGAGAGTCGGGCAAACGATGCCCGACACTTGTCCCTGCACATACTAACTAGTATCGCTGGCTCACAGTGGGATGGCAGTAGGAGATTTCTCTCCTAGCTCTCCCCCGCCCCTCTCCATTCGTTTAACATAGCAGCCGTTCAATACTGAACATCTGCTATTTACACTGAACGATCATCGTTCAGCTCATCGTCCATCGTTTATGCCGCATAAATAAAAGGCCTTTAATAGAGTTAGATATTCTTAAGTAAACCTTGTAAAATTCTCATGTCATCAGTAGGTAGCGTAGATAATGATATAAAGCCATAAAGTAGGGCAAGGTGCACAACACCGGTCCTCAAAGGCCCCAACAGGTCATGTTTTCAGGATATCCTACAGTAAGAACAGCTGTGGCCATGTCTGAGGCGCCGACAATAACTACATCACCTGTGCAATACTGAGGAAATCCAAAAAACATGACCTGTTGGGGTGCCTTGAGGATTGGAGCTGTGCACCTGTGCAATAGGGTGTCACTGCTCGTGCCATTCTAGACTTTGTCCTTTAGTTTATGGTATTTATCCCTTTTTCTACAATGTCATGCTTTTCTATTGTTTTCACTATGAGTTATGTCTTAGATTACATCGAATTTCTTACACTTCGGTCATCTTTGCCAATTCTACAGTCATTCACATTTCAAATCAAAAACCTGATATTCACTGTAAACTTTGAACAGAAAGAATAAAAAAGTGTTTATACACACAAGCTATGGCTTGTAGCACCAGCATCACAACGTCTTAATCTTTTGGCTTTACATACATGAAGATCAATACTTTATATCATTTTGGCAGGGAGATAGGACTTATGTACACCTAGCAAAGTATGGGAAAAAATAAGTCTATACTCTCTTCCATATGTTCCCTGCTTCTTGTTAACCTAAGGAATGTATAGCATGTAAGTTAAAGGTTGGTGGTTGAAAGGAGCATGACTGCAGGATCAGAAAATAGAGGTTTTTTTTGTAGTCTGTAAGGGCTTGGTCAGACAAAGCAGCATTCCTTCAAGCCAAAGTTAGACTCTTTATACAAGCCTTGTAACAATGATTGGGCATTAAAAGCAAAGCCAGACTCCATGTACAGACAGCTGTTTCATGGTACTTGCCCTTCATCAGTATAGAGTAGTAGTCTGGCTTTGCTAGTGAGAGGCCTGGGACGGGGGTCAGAAATGCTATCTTTTCTCCTTAGGGAGAGCACCTAGACGGTGAGCAAGAAGACTCAAAAGGCCATTCATGCTCCTCTGGGTAATTATATTTATATAATTATATTATTGAATGACAGCTGAGAGCTGCCTGTGATTGGTCACAGCACCCAGCCAATCACAGGCAGCACTCAGCCATTCACTGAATTCATAAAAGTATCCGGCGGGGAGCGGGGAACAGCGGGGAGAGCAGGGGGGAACGGAGGGGAGATATCTTTCTCCCTCTCTCCTCCCGCTTCCCCCTGCTCACTCCCGCAACTCACCTCTCACCCGCGCCACCACCCGAATCTTTTCTTCCGAGCGGCAGGTACTCGCTAAGGACAATACTCGCTCAAGCAATTGTCCTTAGCGAGTATGCTCGCTCATCTCTAGTAGGCACCCTAACAGAGACAGTCCAACCTACAGATGTGGCATTTCTAAAAAGGGCTTTTTGCGGCATGCTACATAAGTAGCATAAGGCACCGAACAAATATTTGATATGTTAAATATACAGATGTGGGCTGCTGAAAATTTGTTTTACTCCTTGCCCCTTTTGTATGACAATTAGCAAATCCTAATGGGAAGGGATGAATGTGTGGAGTGATTAACACACTTCTGTAATTTATAGAACTCTCGATGGTTAAGAATCTGAAATCAGGTTGTTGAAACAAGATGAGGAATATTTAATCACGTTCATCAGTAAAATATTACAACCTTATCATTAGTACTCCTGATACATCTGCTTGGGGAAATCTGTGAGGTTGGCCCAGAAAATATCATGAAAATGGAGATTAAGTACAAAAAAAATATACATTACCAGATTATATAATTGGATAACAAATTTCGTAGAAAAAAGAATGCTGTCTCATTACTCTGAATCATAAATCAGAGCAAAAATAATAATTTCAGGCATAAACTACAATCCAGAATTACATTATGTAGAGAATCAGCAGTGAGAGTGGGGAAGGACCCTCACTATTTCCTCTCAGGCAGGGTTTCTTATATATCAGTCGACACTGCAATGGAACGCTAGAGGGAATTTGTTTCCAGAGCTGGTCTCATAGTTTTCTATTCTGATGCCCCTTCTGCTCCAGACACAGAGATGTCACCCTGGGAGAACCATTCACAGAATGATACTTGAACAGCCGGTTGAAGCAAAATGGGAGTGGTCTTTCCAAGGTAGTGTGGCTTACATAAGAGAGTGGAACTAAATATATTCACACCCCTATATTAATATCAAGACCCCAAAATTATATATACAAACCCCTGATATAAGATTCTGGCTCCAAATTAAAACCCTTATATTAATATCAGACCCCAGGACAGGCCTCCTAAGTATATTCACTTTCTATATTTATATCTGACTCCAGACCCTTAAAAGAGTACCAAACTTTTTTAATGTACATGATAGGTAATTATAAGCATTTTTGCAATAGGTTTTATTAACCTATTCTATACGTTTTTCCTAAAAAATTCCCTTCAGCTTTTCCTCTAGGTGAAGATGGGGCTAGGAAAATCATCTTCACCTAACCACATAACAGTTAAGGGCACTCCATCCTGCTGTGTCTGCACCTGTTCTCTATAGAAAATTGCCATTTTTCCTATGTTTGCCTCCAAAAAAAATAAAATAAAAAGCAATCAAAAAAGTCACAAGCACATCAAAATGGTACCAATGAAAACTAAAACCAACAACAACAAAAAAGACCTTACATAACCGCTGCCAGCAAAATTAAAATTCTATGGATCTTAGAATGTAATGATAGAGATTCAATCGTTTTTCTTTCACAACAGTTTTTTTCTAGCGCAAAAGTATTAAAAAATTTACAAAAAATCTGTATAAGTTGGTATCATCGTAATTGTGCTGATTCAGATAAGATATCATATTATTTGGGCTTTTCCATCTCTACATCCCACAAAAATTAATACAAGTTATATAGTACATTATATGCATCCCAGAGTGGTGCCATTAAAAAAAACCATAACTTGTCCTGAAAAAATACAAGACGGCTATGTCAACGAGTTATGGCACTATGCAATGGGACAATAAAAATCGCTTGGACAAAAAATAGGCTCATCAATAGGGGTTAATATCAGACTCCATACCAGACCCCCAAATATATTCAGATCTCTTACCAGACCTCCTAAATATATTCAGATCTCTGTCCAGACCTGTAAATATAGTCATTCCCTGGATCAAACAAGGAAAAATAATCAGTCTTCAGACCAGTCTCCATCCTTGCTTCCGGCTCTGCTGATTCACATGCTACATACTGATGTTGGATGGAGTCACGATCCAGTGTTGCCCAGAGCAGAAGAAGAGCCGTAAGTGAGGAGGGGAAGTACACAGAATGCTATGTTTGAGATTAGTCCCATAAATAATTCTAATCAATGATTTTGCTTTTCTGACGTGAGTTAACCGTTACCCTAGATGTTCTTGTCTCCCTGGGTGCTCTTCCACTGGGGTTATTGGGCTTCACCAAGACATCAATCCAAGGAGCAGGAATCAGCCCTTACCATCAACCACCAATCCAAGGAGCAGGAACCAGCCCTTACCATCAACCACCAATCCAAGGAGCAGGAACCAGCCCTTACCATCAACCACCAATCCAAGGAGCAGGAACCAGCCCTTACCATCAACCACCAATCCAAGGAGCAGAAACCAAACCCTTACCATCAACCCCGAATCTTTCAATGCGGTGTAACCCGATTGGGAGAGGGACGGGACATATACCATAACAGCCACTATGAATATCATCTCCTACTCTGGCGCATTACACATATGTTGCTTGGATGCTGTATAGGGGGCGGATTCACATGGGTGTATTTGCGTATTGAAAATTTCCGCAGAGAATAGAACCCATTGACTTGAAGGGGTTATTCTGATATCCTTTTTTTGCATGAACATTTAGTGCATGTGAAGAAAAATGCAGCATGCTCTTCTTCTGTGCGTATTTGCACACCGAAAATCCCTATAAAAGTCTAAGGTGGTGCGCAAATGTGCTGTGCAATTTGACAGGGAAAAAAAAACATCTGGAACTCGTTAAGCTAAACAGCCATTTAAACTGGGGTGTGCCGTGTGAGCGCAATAAGTACAGTGAAATAAACTAATACTCGTATATGTACAAAAAAGACTCATTCATAGCGCAAATACGTTGCACCGAGTTGCACGCAAAAAAGAAACCGCCCTTCTTCAGACAGCAGTATTTGCCCATGTTTCTGCGTGCAAAATATATGTGCCCAATGTGCAGAGCATAGAACCCATGGGCATCAATGGATTGGTTCTCATGAATGCATTTCGTGTGCGCACAAAGAAAAATAGGCTGGCTCTATCTTTCTGCATATCGCACAGCAAAGGCTCCTATGGAAAAGAATAGGAGGTGTGCAAATGCACATGCAAAACGCAGGAACATGCGCAATTTCGTGAAAAACAGAATATATCTGCACTTCATTAGCCCTTTAAATCAGGGGTGGGGGGTTTGCACACACACAAGAACATGCCCCGCATGCATAAAAAGTACACTACTATGCGCCGATACCTGCGTAAATCTCCCTCACCAACCACGTTCACTGTGCTAATACGCTGCGCTGAAGAAGCCCTTATAGAATTCTACCCTAGAACCATGACTTCAGAGAACAATATCTATATGAATGCACCATATGGCGGCACACTCAGTGTACGCAGCTTCCATGTTCATCATACGGGTTCCCTCCCCGTGGCCCTGACATAAACATGAGACCTCGGTCTTACAATTAATAGGTCTTGCACACAGGAACGGTACATTCCCCGTCATCTCAGTAATACCTCTCTAAATGGCCGTTACTGTCATATATAGACATGCAATTTTTCGAAGGGGCAAATGTTAACATTTCTCTTTACAGCTTAGAGCAGGTATATGATTAGTATGCTGCATATGTCTTTTTATGTGACTTAATATATTTGGAGCTATCGCCACTATTTATATATATGTCTTTCAAGAAACAGCGGCAAGCAATTTAGTTGTCAAAACAGACTAGGATGCGCATATTATGCAGGCTGGCAAATGGATGTAATAAGGATGCCTGAATGGTATAGAATAATAATAATAACGACTGTCGATATATTAACCTGCAATGTAACACTGGAGTCTATATTCAAATGAAAGGAAGGAAGAAGAATTAGAAAATAGGTGCTATATATCCCCTGCAGTTAACTCCTTCCAGTCACATTTTTCGCTTTCTCATCCCCACTTTGAAGAGCCATAACTTTTCTTCATTAATGTACACTGTTTCCTTATGATAGCTTGTATTTTTCAGGTCTTCTGGTACACTTTCCTTACTTCAGCCATAGCAGCGGTCACACGGGACTCAGAGAGACTAAAGGCCCTTTTATACAGGACGAGTGTTGGGCAAACGATGCCGAACACTCGTCATTGTGTCTCCGCGCTCCCGTGCTCCTGCATGAGAGCTAGCAGAGCTGGCTGGGTGACGGAGCGGCCAGCAGGGGGCGGGGCAGTGCAGGAGATTTCTCTCCTCTCGCTCCCCCGCCCGCCTCCATTCACATAACACAGCGGCTGTTCACTACTGAACGGCCGCTGTTTAAACTGCATGATGAGCAATGAGCTTTATGCAGCATAAAAGATTAGTAATGAAGCTCATCGTGCAGTTTAAACAGCGTCCGTTCAGTAGCGAACGGCCACTGTGTTATCCCAATGGAGGGGGGCAGGGGAGCGAGAGGAGAGAAATCTTATGCACTGCCCCGCTGGCCGCTCCATCACCCAGCCAGCTCTGCTAGCTCCCGAGCACGAGAGCGCGGAGAGACAGGGACGAGTGTCGGGCATCTTTACTCCCTGCAGGGATGAAGAAATCCGCTGCCAAAGCTGCGGTAGGGGATTCTTTACACCCTGCGGAGAAAATATTTTACCCAGTATATATATATATATATATATATATATATATATATAAAAATATATATATATTTTTTTTTTATCACAAACCATGGCTGATTTTCAAGGTAGGGCTTATATTTCAAGCCCTTCCCTAAAAATCACTGCAGGGGTTCCATCATCCTATTGCTTTCAATACGGCCGTTGGCAGCAGTTGCGGCTCCATTGAAAGCGATGCTGCAAGGACCTGCATTCACACATGTTTGTATGCACACGCTCGTGTGAATGCACCCTTACAAACATGAATACTTCTGGTATACTTCCCAAGGAATGAAATGGATGAGCAGCTCATTTTGTACCTTAATCCTGCGGATCTTTATTTTTCTCCACTACTTTACAGAAAACTTGATTTTCACTGTCATCTGGTGCACATGCCCAAATTTCTTCGGGGTTTCTAACCGCTGGAAATAAAATAGCAGCAAGTAGCAAAACCTGAACATGAGCTGTAAGAATTCTGCTGTTACTTTGCAAATTGCACCACATGAATGAAGCTTTAAAATAAATACATTTCCATATCAATTTATGGTAAAGTCCGGAGGCGAAGAAACCTTAAAAGGAAGAAATTGTGATACATTTGAGAAGAAAAAAAAAAGAAAAATACTTAACATCTGCTGATTGTAATAGAACATCTCAAATACTGATTTACATAGATTTTCACATCAGCAACAGTTAAAGTATCCATTTTTATACAAGGCTTTTATGATATGGCTACATGTATATGAGTATCTGAACACCAGAACACCACATACTAATATCTCATTCAAAAACTATGAGTTGTAATATGGGGCTGATCCCACCTTTGGCCAGCCTAAGCTTAGATGGTACCCTGCACAGAATTTCTTTTGATGCCCCCCACTCAGGCACATAGCTGGGAAAGGGTGGAACAGGCGGGGCATATGCCCCGGGCGCTTCTAGAAGGCATGCACAAAATAGTATGTACATTGATTACTCCTGATTGATTAATGTATTACTTGCATTCACAACATCTAAGTTGACTTGGCCCCTTCTTCGAGTTTGATGCTTTCCAGATTAACCTACCCAAAAATATAGAAGAGCACAGAAGAAATAGTTAAAGGGCTTGGTCCGATTTTTTTTTCCCATCCCTGACCTCCTCTGAAGGTCTCTGCTGCAAATTACAGCCACTTACAAGCAGTGCAGCCTCCTGTCTGATGCCTATAAGGCACCATCTTGATACTGAGATTTTTTATTTCCAGTTTCACATCAATCCCATGATGCATCAGCACTTCATTAGCTATACCATTTCTGCCTGCTGTGGGGACAGATTAATTATCATTACCTCCTATATTCACCGAAAGAAGCTACAGCCCATAGGTATGCAGTCAGGATGATGAGCTATGTTCTCCTCTATTATGCCAAATGTGACAGGAACTGAATGATCATCATCAGTAACTGTGACAAGAGTGTCTGTATTCCTTCCAGGCAGTTTATTTGGTAGGTTCATGCAACAGCATAATACAAAACCGTGAAAATGACTTAATTTGAGAACACGTAACCCTAAGTAAATCTGAGCTGGTCACAATTGAGATCACATGACCAACTGAGGCTGGAAGTTTTAGATAGAAAGAAATAACTCACCAAAGTAACACTAGCCAACTTTTATATATACCATTGGTACCATTTTTGCAAACAATTGACTTTGTGATCGCTTTTTATTAAATTTTTTCTTGGAGACAGGGTGACCAAAAAAGTGCATTTCTGGAGTTCTTTATTATTTTTTTTCCATACCATGTTCACCGTGCGGGTAAAATAATGCATTAATTTGATAGATTAGAGTTTTATGGACGCAGCAATACCAAACACGTATTTTTGGTTTAATATTTTGATTTTTTTATTGCAAATATGGCAAAAGGTGTTTTTTTTGTAACTTTTGTTACTTTTTTTTAAATAATTAGTAAAACTTTTTTGTTGTTATTTTTACACTTCCTTTTAGTCCTCCTAGAGGATCACAACCAACGATGCTTTGATGGCTCCTGCAGTATGACGTAATGCTATAGCATTACGTCGTACTGCTTTTTGACAGACAGTCTATCAAGCCACCCACGGGGATGGCTTGATAGGCAGTCTGCTAAGTCAGCCCTGGGGCCTTTTAGAAGGCCCCCGGCTGCCATGACATCTGCACGGCTCCCCCGATCTCATCGCGCGGGGGGGGGGGCGTCGTACGGGTGAGATCGGCGCTATCTCCCTCCATACACGTCCTGCAACCGCAGGACGTAAAAACACTATAGGGCCGTCACTAAGGGGTTAAATGACACATTTATCTCTTTTACACATTCGATACTGTACATGGAGGGATTGATATTTGTTTACGTATTGAATATTTGTACATATTGAACTTTTTTGTCATAACCTTTTTTTTTGTATAGTCAGAAATGTAAAGACCGCATCTCATGGTGAGTGCGATGAATAACCAAGTACAATCAGCAGAATGACTGCGATACAATTGGAATATGCAAGACGAAATGTAAGAAGCATTTTCACTTCAGTAAGCATTGAACAAGTTTTCCAGAAGGATAGTAATCTATTATAATATGAGCTATCAAACATGACAGATGAGGATGATTACAGGTTGAACATTAAGACAGGGGTGCCAGTGCTGGGATCTGAAGTTCTTGGCATGGTCTTTGATAAATCCACCTGCAAACAATTATTTTTAGCTAGAGGACACATTTATCACTCCAATTAGGCACTTTAGCACTGTATGTAGTGAAATATTTGCCATTTCTTTGATCTTCGATATTCCACATAACACATTCTTACAGAGCAATATTAGGAAAAAAGTAAGTTTAACCCTTTAAGGGCATATATATATATATATATATATATATATATATATATATATATATATATATATGTGTGTGTGTGTGTGTGTATTTTTACTTTTTTTTACCTCCACGCATTCCGTCAGCCATTATTTTTAAGGTTATGCTGTTACTTGTGACCTCATGTTTTTGGCAAGAAGAGGGCTTATTTAAAGGCATGTGTTTTCCTCCCCTTAAGTTTTTCTAGTATATGATTTGTGTCTCCTCCCCTTCAGTTTCATCCCATTGCTTCTAGTCTTTCCATGTGCAGATGAGAATAGGGCTGATCCCTCTGCACTGTGACAGCCCTTCAGATATTTGTAGACAGCTATTAAGTCTCCTCTCAGCCTTCTCTTCTGCAAGCTAAACATTCCCAGATCCTTTACCCGTTCCTCATAGGATATGATTTGCAGACCGCTCACCATCTTGGTAACTCTTCTCTAAACTTGCTCCAGTTTGTCTATGTCTTTTTTTAAAGTGGGGTGCCCAGAACTGGACACAGTATTCCAGATGAGGTTTGGCGAAGGAAAAGTAAAGGGATTAGAGATGAGCGAACGTACTCGTTACGAGTACTTGCGCACCCGAGCACCGCCATTTTCGAGTACAGCAGTACTCGCGCGTAAAGATTCGGGGGGCGCCGTGGCGGCACGGGGGGTAGCAGTGGGGAGTGGGGGGGAGAGGGAGAGAGAGAGGGCTCCCCCCTGTTCCCCGCTGCTCCCCCCCCCCCCCGCACCGCCGCGCCTCTCCCTGCCCCCCGGCGCCCCCCGAATCTTTACGCCCGAGTACTGAAGTACTCGAAAATGGCGGTACTCGGGTGCGTAAGTACTCATTACGAGTATGTTCGCTCATCTCTAAAAGGGATCTGTAGAAAGGAGGAGTCTGGTCTAGAGCTTGTCACTACATGCATCAATGAGCCTGGGATGACCTCCTTGGGCTGCTTTCAGTAGCTGCTAACCACTATATACCTGGGACAACCCACAAGTCTTGCTGTTTTAGAGATGCTCTCACTCAGTCATCTAGTCATACTGTTTGTTTCCAATACATCAACTTCAAGAACTGACTGTCCACTTGTTGCCTGGTATATCCCACTTACCAGATGCCTCTTCATTTATCTGTGGTTTGACTCTTATGATGAATATAGTGATATTAGAATATGAGGGTACAGTCGCACTGTCAGGACTCTAACCCGGGAGCTGCCATTCTCCAGGCGGAGCCTCTTCTAATTGAGCTATCACTCCTTTGGATAGGTCCCATTCAAAACCTTGCCCTTGTTCTTGCTCCTGTGTTTCACTGACTGTCTCCACCCTGTGCTTTTCCTAATTAGTCTCCCTATATAAACCTGTCCCTGTCCCTCCCTCCTTGCACAATTATTGTGTTTCTAGCCTCTAGTCAATCTCCTCCACTTGCCTGCTCCTCTTACTAAAAATAACTACTCCCATGTACCGATCTCTGGCTTACCTGACTACTCCACCTGCCCGCTCCTTTTGTACCGCAACTATTTCTACCCGTGCACCCGAAAGGGATTTCTACAGCCACCCTGCATAATCTGTATGAGGCTGAAACCCTCTTCATCCATGGCAGCCATTGGCAAAGAGATTTTGCTGGTAGAAGAGTAGTATTACCAATAACATTTACCAGCCTGTGGCTACTACAAGAGAATGATACTTTGGCTGCATATGGTTTACCCTCATACCTTATATGAGAGGAGCTACAATCATAACTATATTTTGCGCATACCCCAACTTTTGAACAACAAAAGGGAGATAAATTTTTGCCTTGTTCCCCTGAGGGCTTAGTCACATGGGCGTTTATTGCCGCGATTTGCGCATGCGCATGCGTCCGGCGACTTTTTAAAACCATTGCTTTGCAATGGTATCGGACACATGAGCGCTTTTTATGCGCTCGTCCGATAAATTAGAGAACAGAAATCGCAGATCGCACCTATCTGCGATCTGCGATTCCTGTTCTCTTCTCTATATGCGCTCAACGGGGCCGGCGGCAGCAGCGCCGACCCCATTGAGAACATATAGAAGACAAATAATTCTTCTCTGCCACAGCTGGAACAGCTGTGGCAGAGAAGAACGATGTTTGCCCATTGAATTCAATGGAGCGGCAATACAGCCGCTCCATTGAAAGCAATGGGCTGCCGGCGTGCGCGGGGTTAATTGTCGGGAAGGGGTTAAATATATAACCCCTTACCTGCAATGCATCCTTAAATGTGAAAAAATAAAAAAAAAGGATGTTCTCACCTGCTCCCGGCAGCTGGAGATCCCGGCGGTCGGCCTGCAGTGGGTGTGAAGGAGGTGTGACTCAGGCTTGCCCCTGATTGGCTCAGCCTGAGCCAATCAGAGGCTGAGCTCAGTCACACCCATTCATGAATTCATGAATGGTTGTGACTGAGACTTGCTTCTGATTGGCTCAGCGCTGAGCCAATCAGGGGCAAGCCTGAGTCACACCTCCTTCACACCCACTGCAGGCCGACCGCCGGGATCTCCAGCTGCCGGGAGCAGGTGAGTACATCCTTTTTTTTTATTTTTTCACATTTAAGGATGCATTGCAGGTAAGGGGTTATATATTTAACCCCTTCCCGACAATTAACCCCGCGCACGCCCGCAGCGCTTGCATTCAATGGAGCCGCTGTATTGCCGGTTCCATTGAATGCAATGCGCTGGACAGCTCCGGCCCGTTTCTAATGAAACGCGGCTAGGAGCAGATTTTCGGGCGATTTTTGGGCCGATTTTTCGGCGCCGGTCACGCGATTTGCGCATGCGCATCCGTCATGCGATGCGCAAATCGCGTGAAAAAACGCCCGTGTGACTAAGGCCTAACAGTAATAGTACTTGTTAGTGACCCTTGTACAATAATATTGCCCTGTATGCCTCTGCTCCCTAATAATGCCTCGACGAAGTAATAGTGCCTCTGTGCGTCCCCCTCAGTCATAATACCCCAGCATAACCCCCTCAGCAATAGTGTGCCACATGCCCTCTTTTATGAAGTAAAAAAAAAAAGTTTATACTCACCCCATCCACTCCCCCACCACTTTAGTCTGCCACTAACTTCCAGGCAGAGTGATCACTGCAGCCAGTCCCCAATCTCAGCGCCAATATGGCTGAGGCTAGTGACTGGATACGACACTCAGGGGCTAGTGCTACCTGGATGCTCGTAGTAGAGTGGACCAGTGCGGGAGCAAAAGGGGTGAGTGTCTATGGGCCTTGTCTCCTGCCTTCGAGGACTGCAGGATAGCCCCCAAAGGCTGGGACTTTCTCGCTGAATCCGGGACACTTGGAAACATGTTTCACGGAGTTATTCTTTGAGCAATACTTTAATGGTGGATCATTATTTCCTTTAGAAGTACAACTGGAGATCACATTTGCATATTTTATGTTTTGAACACATTGATGATCCACCATGAAATTTGTCTGCAGCAATGTAAGATGTCTCTGTCACTCAGTATGTTATTAATGACCTCAGTAGCAGCTCTCTCTTTAGTACAGCAATGAATATTATTTCACATCTCCATGCTTACAGACGCTCACAGTGATGTTTGATCACCACAACATTGAACAGATGTAGCACAGCTTGATGGGAACCACATGCACCACATGCAAGCCTTCAGTATAATAACCAAACAGGCACTAATGCTCGGGATAAATAATACTTCCACCTATAAATAGATGCATTGAATATATCACAGAACTGTTAAGGTTGCTTATACATAAGCCAGAATGTGCTTCAGGGCTCTAGGATGGTTTCCAATGCAACCTAGAAATTGCAAATGGTAATATGGATATATAGTAGAGCCACGCTATCATTTGTGACCAGGACCATTAAAGATTTTCTGTGGCTGTAAATTTAAAGGGCCAATACAATGATTTTTTTTAAGTACTCCATTATGTAGCTATTCCCCAGTGAGTTAGTGCTACCTTAGTTAGTTATCTCCATCTGTCTGTAATACCCAGCTTCCTGTTCCTCAGATGGTCATGTGATCTCAATTCTGACCAGCTAAGATCTGCTTGGGGTTATGTGTTCAGTTTCTGTTACAGCTGTGGCAGAGGAGAATGATTTGTCTACTATATGTTCTCAATGGGGTTGGCGTTGCTGCCGCCGGCCCCATTGAGCGCATATAGAGAAGAGAACAGGAATCACAGATCGCAGATAGGTGCGATCTGCGATTTTTTGTTCTATAATTTATCGGACGAGCGCATAAAAAGCGCTCATGTGTCCGATACCATTGCAAAGCAATGGTTTTATAAAATCGCACATCGGATGCGCATGCGCAGATCGCACGGAAAATCGCCCGTGTGACCGAGGCCTTATACTTATGGACACTATCGAGATCGGGGTTGTACCACTGGATTGGTTCATTGCCAATATGGTTCCAATATACAAAAAGGGGTCCAAAAGAGAGCCTGGTAACTACAGGCTAATAAGTCTCACTTCAATAATTGGGAAAATATTCTAGGGGTTTCTGAGAGACGCCATCCTAGAATACCTCAAGGAGAACAACAGTATAACCCCTCACCAGCATGGGTTCATGAGGGGTCGATCATGTCAGACCAATCTGATCAGCTGCTATGATGAAGTAAGCTCTAGGCTGGACCTTGGAGAGTCCATTGATCTCGTATATCTGGACTTCTCTAAAGCATTTGACACCGTGACGCACAATAGGTTTATATATAAAATGAGACAGCTCGGTCTGGGCGAAAACGCGTGTATCTGGGTAAAGAACTGGCTCAAAGATAGAAAGCAGAGGGGGGTAATAAATGGTTTATACTCTGATTGGGCCACCGTTGCTGGTGGGGGCCACAGCGTTCAGTACTAGGTCCCATTCTGTTCAATATATTTATCAATGACCTGAAAGAGGGGCTGCATAGTAACATATCAATATTTGCAAATGATACAAAGTTATACATAATTAATACAACGGAGGACAATGTGCGGCTACAAACGGACCGAGATAAGCTGGGGGCTTGGGGAGAAAAATGGCAAATGAAGTTCAATGTTGATAAATGTAAGGTTCTGCACATGGGCAGGAGAAACGGATGTCACCAATATACACTAAATATGGCACTGCTAGGGAAAAGTGAGATGGAAAAAGACCTGGGGGTACTAGTGGATTGTAGACTAAACAGGAGTAGAGATGAGCGAACGTACTCGTTACGAGTACTTACGCACCCGAGCACCGCCATTTTCGAGTACAGCAGTACTCGCGCATAAAGATTCGGGGGCGCCGTGGCAGCACGGGGGGTAGCAGTGGGGAGTGGGGGGGAGAGGGAGAGAGAGAGGGCTCCCCCCTGTTCCCCGCTGCTCCCCCCCGCACCGCCGCGCCTCTCCCCGCCCCCCGGCGCCCCCCGAATCTTTACGCCCGAGTACTGAAGTACTCGAAAATGGCGGTACTCGGGTGCGTAAGTACTCATTACGAGTACGTTCGCTCATCTCTAAACAGGAGCAATAAATGCCAGTCAGCTGCTGCAAAAGCTAATAAAGTCTTGTGGTGCATTAAAAGAGGTATAGGGGCGAGGGACGAGAACATTATCCTCCCACTATATAAGGCACTTGTCAGGCCTCACATGGAATACTGCGACAGTTCTGGTCACCAGTGCTCAGAAAACATGTTGCAGTGCTGGAGGGGGTTCAAAGAAGGGCGACTAAATTAATAAACTAAATGAAGGGACTGTAATACCCAGAGAGGCACCAAAATTGGGGTTATTCACACTGGAAAAAAGACGGTTATGGGGCGACCAAATAACTATGTATAAATACATGAGGGGACAATACAAGGATCTCTCCCATGATCTGTATATACTATATATACTATATACTATGATATTAGAAGAGACCGCTATGATATTACGGGCAGCCTGCGACAGCATGGAGCAGCACCATCGATAAACGGCCGGAGAAGGCACAGTAGACGCGTGGCTTGGGGAGCCTGTGGAGCAGCAGCGGCGAACGCCATGGCAATAGACACCATCAGCGGGGCCCAGGGAGCCTGCGACAGCGTGGAGCAGCACCACCGGTGAGCGGCCGGGGAACACATAACAGCAGCAGTGAGGTCTGAGACAGTTCTATTGTCTTTTTCATTGTAAATAAGGCACAGGAAATAAAACTGCGCTTTTAAAGCCTCAAAGCCGCCATTAATAGATTAGTCATGTGACCGCTGACAAGATGGAGACAAGACAATCTAATTAATCTCGCCCTGACATTACTGGTATAAAATTTTGTATATTTTTTTCTACAAACATTTTATCCTTTTTTTTTTATTTTGCTAACTTTGTGTTTTGTACCTTTTGGCATTACACATCTGAGTTTCTATATATCCAAGGAGTTTCACTAAACACTTTATTTAAGAAGCTATTTTACATGGTGGAATTAATATTAAGGGGGACCAATGCTGACCATGGCTGTATTTAGACGCAATCATATCTTCCATTGCCTTCTCTAGAGTAAATACATTTATGCAACCTTTCCTTTCCCTTGATTCAGTTAGTTGCCCTTTTCTGCACTTTCAGTAGTTCCATGAATTCCTTTTTATGAATAGGTGACTGCGCTGCCGCTTCAAGATAAAGCTACATTAATGCTTTATAAGGTGGAAAAGAATTCCCGAGATTCAACAGATTGGCATTTAATGCTATAATTTAGTTTATGTTTAATAATTACTCCTAAATACATTTTATTATCGACCTAATGATACCAATAAAAACTACAGCTAGTCAAGCAAAAAACAAGCTCTCATATGGATGTGTGGAGGGAAGAATAAAAAAGTTATGGCATTTGAAAAGTGGAGATGAAAATCCCCTCAAAATATCATGTCCTTAACTACCAAACAAGGCTGCTTCCTTAAAGGGTACATATTTATCTGGGGTATTCGTGCATCTATTTTTCTGCATGTTTGTGGTTTACAATTCCGTGAGAGTCATGTAACCTTTGCCATTGTTCCCTGTCATCATCTAGAGAAAGTCAGGGTAGCCCCAGGTACTTTATGTGGGGTTGCCCTCATCAGGGCAAGTACTCTGCTCATAGGTAGGATCTTCACTAATGATGAGCGAGCATACTCGCTAAGGGCAATTGCTCGAGCGAGCATTGTCCTTAGCGAGTATCTCCCCGCTCGGCAGAGAAGGTTCGGCTGCTGGCGCGGGTGACAGGTGAGTTGCGGCAGTGAGCAGGGGGAGCGGAGGAGGGGGGGGAGAGAGGGAGATCTCCCCTCCATTCCTCCCCGCTCACCCCCGCCGCTCCCTGCCCGCCGCCGGCAGCCGAATCTTTTCTCTTGAGCAGGCAGGTGCTTGTTAAGGGCAATGCTCGCTCGAGCAATTGCCCTTAGTGAGTATGCTCGCTCATCACTAGTTAAGGGTCATGGAAAGAGAAAATGAAAACAAAGGTTTGGTACGGTGTTAGCCAGTAGAGTACAATGTGATTGTCCCCAGCAAGAGAAACAAAGTAATCTTGTAGATATGATACCTTTTAATGGCTAGCAAAAATACATGATGTAATAGCGGGGTCTTCGTCAGGCTAAAAATGGAATAGATCTGAAGAGGCATGAATATGTATACACACTTATAGCATACATACTTATGAGAAGGCACAGATAGGGATGTGATTGGCTTGCACTTAAAAGGAATACTTCAAGAGAAACCAACTTTTTTGACTAGGCACTGATAAGGGAGTGAAAGTTTTAGGGTCCCTGAATTACTGGCTAGAAACTATATTCAGAACATAAAATATATGTACTCCTGAACTACAACAGCTCTAAATTTTACTGAGTAACTCAGATTTCTGGGTAGTAATTTCTAGGATCTCGAGCCTACCAGGAATGACACTGTCTCTTTCAATATTCTATTTACACCTATGGTCTAAACACCAAAACATCTATACTGCTACACACCATATGGGCGGCTGCCGTTTTCTGTATCCTCCAGGCTATGCCACTTCCCTCGAGGGAGTCAAGACATGGTCCTTCTGGGATGCTGTGATCTTCCCTGGTTGTGATATCTACCCTAATCGGGGTTCTGTAGATACAGCACTCCAGTGGCCCTACTTCCTAACTTTATCTATACTGTGATCAACAAAAGGCCCTCCTCCATCCACGTGAATCCTTTTTGGACAACATATACATTTTTACTTTGTCTAAAGGATCACTTAGGAAAGCACCTGAAGATCGCTTTGTTGTTGTTTTTTTAATTTTTTGCATGGGTGGTGGATGAATATATGTTTGTTTACCGTAGTTTGTGTTCAAGTCCAGATTAGAGATGAGCGAGCATACTCGCTAAGGCTAACTACTCAAGCGAGTAGTGCCTTAGCCGAGTATCCTCCCGCTCGTCTCTAAAGATTCGGGGGCCGGCGGGGAGTGGCGGAGGAGAGCGGGGAGGAACGGAAGGGAGATCTCTCGCTTCCTTCCCCCCCCCCCCCCCGCTCCCCCTTGCTCACCGCCGCAACTCACCTGTCACCCGCGCCAGAACCTGAATCTCTACAGACGAGCGGGAGGATACTCGGCTAAGGCACTACTCGCTCGAGTAGTTACCCTTAGCGAGTATACTCGCTCATCTCTAGTCCAGATACCTTTTAATTGTAAAACTAATACAAGTTAAGTTTTAGGAATCATCACAGTGAAAGTGCCTTTAGGCCGGCTGTCCACGGGCGATGCGGTATCCCGCGACAAAGCTCCGCCATGGGAGCCGCTGCTGAATCTCCGCCGGTCAACCCTATCTAATAGATAGACTGACCACAGAGAATTGGTGCAATTTGCAGCATGCTGCGAATTGCCGGCCGCGAGCAGAGATTTGCAATGATTCTCCGGTCGTGGACAGGTGTCGGCACTTTCCATAGCAATGCTATGGCGGTTTACCGCTGGCGAATACACGTCCGTGGACAGGGGGCCTTATACTTTCAATTGATTCCTCTGCCTCAGTGAAAAGTTGGAAGATGGAGTTTAGCTGGTTAGAGGTTTGGTGAACTCACTTCAGAAAACTGCAGCCTTTGCTCCCAGTCTACAAGAAGCAGGCATGGAGGCCTACCGTTGAGTAGCAGAATAGACTTGCTATCCTGACAACTGACATCATTGTGAGGGCTTAGTCACACGGGTGCATCGGCACCCGTGTCACTGCAGGTAGGAGACGGCCGTACTTCAAGACGGCCGTCTCTCTGCAGCGCCGGAGGAAAGAACATGTGACCGGCTTCATTGCCGGTCATGTGTTCTTTCTTCAGCGCTGCGGGAAGTCGTCCGTCTTGAAGTACGGCCGTCTTCTTCCTGCCGTAAGGGCTCAGTCACACGGGTGTACGGGTGCCAATGCGCCCATGTGACTAAGCCCTAAGTAGGTTAGAGGACACTAAACAAAAGGGCTTTGTATTTCCGCTGCACGGTCGTGATGTTTAGTTGTGTTACGCACAGTTGTACTTATTCTTTTGTTCGTGTAGGACGCAACACAGATTTTATTCCCTCTTATGGCCGTTAGGGCTGGATCTCCTCTTTTTTCCCCTTGTTTGCTTTTGGGTGTTTTCGGTGTTTTATGTGGGACCAACAGGTGTTTATTTGCCCTGTGTGAACATTCCCTTGTGTCTGTGCTGTGCATGGTGCGTAAATGCTCAGCATGGACTTAACACTATTCTCATCTGTCAACATGGACTGGAATAAAATTAGTTGCGACTATTTTCACTTGGACCGTGGATGTGAATAGTCTCATTGGCTATTATGGGTCTGTGTACTGCCCACGGAATACACATCAATTACTGTATGCCCATTTGAATAGGACCCAGGGGCGTAACTATACAGGATGCAGGGGATGCGGTTGCACCCGGGCCCAGGAGCCTTGGGGGGCCCATAAGGCCTCTCTTCTCCATATAGGGAGCCCAGAACTATGCGTAAAGCATTATAGTTGGGGGCCCTGTTACAAGTTTTGCATCGGGGCCCGGAGGCTTCAAGTTATGTCTCTGATAGGACCTAACTAAGCCTGAAAGTGGTCAACACAAAAAGCTGCGGAGATGTGAATTTTCTTCTAAACTCTATAACTAGACCGGATATTCAGACTGTGACTGATGTAAAGATTCAGTTATATAGAAACCTTCACATCGTAATGCAGAAATGGGTTACATACATCAATTTACTGTAGTAGAATGGATGAATCTGCATATTATGAGATGTAATTCGTCCATTATATATTGTATAGATGATTCTTCTAACTACAATTCCCAACATAGCTGGTGTTGTTCAAGTTGCTGCCATAGTTTTAGGAAGTGAGTATTATTAATCTGTTTCCCGGCTTCCATAATAGCATGCACATCTGTAATGTAATTTGTATCACTGTATTACTTGTGCAGGCTGCATTGCTTTCTTTTTCCCTTTGGCATGCTCGTTCAGACCTGTAATGATATGCTAACAACTCTGCTAAAGGGCTTTTCAGTTTTATCTCATTTATAATTGTCAAATCATCCGAAATTCCCCACAGCGGTTCTAGAAAAAATGGAAAAAACAATAACAAGTGCATGTAACAAGCAAAAGCAGGAAAATGATAGACATTCTGCATAAGCTGAAACTTTTAAAAGGGATCATTTGATGGATCCAAATGGAATACCATTAGGTTGGAGTCACGCAGAAGTTTGGGGGGAAAAACACCACACCTTTTGCGTTTTTTATGCAGTAGCATTAAAGGCAAAAAAAATCTGCGTCCAAGTCGGTAGTAAAGTGCCCTACAAATATGGCATTCTTTTTATAGTGTTTTTTGGGGTTTTTTGCAGTTTTTTTTTTGGGGGGGGGGGGGGGTTCTAGCAGCATGCTCTATATATGGTGTTTTTGCTGCTATTTTTCTAAAGATATCTGTATTTAAAAAAAACTGCAAAAAATGTAGGTGTGACTATAAAACACCACCGAAAAAAGGATTCTGCGCCGAAATACACGTTAGTATTCAAACCGTTATACCCTGTTTCCCTGAAAATAAGACATACCCTGAAAATAAGACATAGCATGATTTTCCAGAATTTTTGAGGATGCAAAATGATTTTTCAGGCTTTTTGAGCATGCTTGAAATATAAGCCCTACTCCAAAATTAAGCCCTGCTAACAGTTAATTTAAAAAGTCAATTTAAATAGTGTCCAGGCAGCTATACATGTAAAGAAAACCTTTTTGAACAAAAATTAATATAAGACACTGTCTTATTTTTGGGGAAACACGTTAGTAGTGCTTAAAATGCTGTGGAAATCCCTACTTTAGTTCATACTGCGCTGATTTTTCTGCAAATGGATTTTGAAGTCTGCATCATGGAAAAAATGAATTGATTTGTTAATTCTCCGCACGGCTTTCTTAGGGCGCCGTCACAGTTGTGAGAAAATTCACAAACGCACAATTTTTGCGTGACGCGAGTGAAAACGCTGAATTATAAAACCCATGCTTTTCAATGGATTCATTCACATCTGCGACGTTTTCACTCGTGTGATGTTGCGGGATTTGAAAATCACAGCATGTCCTATTTTTCTGCGTTTTGCTTCTTTTTATTGCCCATGTTTCCCGATGGATCCTCTGTTTCATCGCAACACACAAAGTTGCGATTTTTGGGCGCTGCTTTTTTAACAATAGAAACTGCTATTGACTTTCGCTCAAGAAAATCGTGAGTGGTTGTGATGCGATGCGCAGTTTTTCACAAGAAAAAGGATTGCTGATAGAGATGAGCGAACGTACTCGTTAAGGCCGATTTTGCAATCGAGCATCGCGATTTTCGAGTACTTCACTATTCGGGTGAAAAGTACTCGGGTGCGCTGTGGGGCGGGGGGTTGCAGAGGGGAGTGGGGGGTAGCAGCAGGGAACAGGGGGGAGCCCTCTCTCTCTCCCCCCCACTCCCCGCTGCAACCCCCCGCTCACCCACAGCGCACCCGAGTACTTTTCACCCGAGTAGTGAAGTACTCGAAAATCGCGGTGCTCGATTGCGAAATCGCTCTTACCGTGTACGTTCGCTCATCTCTAATTGCTGATGCTCAAAATAAGTGTAAATCATAATAATAATGCGATTTTGCCACGCTGAATTTCAAGTAGAAAAGTCCAGCACTGGGTCCAGTGAAAAATATAAAAGCCAAGCTTTACTTAATAAGTATAAAAAATAATAAAATCGGGATATCCTGCTAAGTCTACTAGTTTCAAACCACACAAGTTTCTTACTGATGGCATACCCTGAGAGATGCCTTGTGAGGTTTGAAACTAGTAGGCTAACCAGTAAGTAAACCCTAATACTTCAAATTTCTTTATATGCTTGATAAAGGGGATTTCAGCCTGAAACGTTGCCTTATGCCTTATGTGAACATCTGGACTGGCAAATAAATTTTATGAGCATTCAAAAACAAGTGTGTGCTGTCCAAACCGTTTATTTTTGATACTGATAGAGTCTGGGACGAAGGGACTCTGGGACACTGCACCACATCCGATCTGCATAAGGGAGTGCTATTACTCACAGTTTTAACTTTAACATAGAATAACTCCGTAAAGGTTTTGCATATCCAAGTGATTCTGATATTGTTTTTTCGCCACATATTGTACTTCATTTAGGTGGTAAAAATACCGATAAAATTTGTGTAAATTTATAAAAAATGCCAAAATTGGGAAACTGCAATATCTCAAATATGTGCAAACGTACTGTACAAATTTTACCCCTCAAAAGTATACCCCTCAATGTATTCACTGAGGGGTGTCATGAGTATTTTAAACCTCACAGTTTTTTTTCAGGGGTTAATGCAATTTAGAGGAGAAAAAATAAAATTGCATATTTTTTGCAAATGTGTCATTTTAAGGATAGTTTTTTTGTAATATAGTACACATGAAAATGAGGATTCACACCTCAAACCTGATACCCTTGTTTTTCCTGTGTTCAGAAACATATCTATTATGGCCCTAATCTTATGTCTGTATACACAATGGAGCCCAAACCAAAAGGAGCAGCCAGTGGCTTTCAGAACAGACATTTTGCTTGAAGGTGTTTTAGGCCCCATTGCCCACTTGTAGAGCTCTTGAGTGGCCAAAACAATGGTGAACCCCCAAAATGACCCCATTTTGATAACTAGACCCCTTAACGAATTGATCTAGGGGTGTACTGCATATTTTGACTCCACAGTTTTTGAATGAATCTAAGCAAAGCAGAAGGAAAAAATTACAATTTTAATTTTTGTGGCAATTGTGTCATTTTAAAAACAGGTTTTTTTGTACAGCACACATATGAATGAATACTTGCACCCCAAAATGAATACCCCTATTTGCCCTGTGTTTAGAAAATACCCATTACGGTGCTAAATTATGTCTGTATGCACAACGCGCCCAAACTGAAAGGAGCAGCCGGTGTCTTTCAGAACAAAAATTTTGCTTGATGGTGTTTTATGCCCCATTGCCCACTTGTAGAGCCCTTGAGCCATCGAAACAATGGAGAACCTCCACAAATGACTCCATTTTGAAAACTAGACCCCGTAATTCCTCTAGGGGTGTACTGCATATTTTGACCCCACAGTTTTTGAATGAATCTACATATAGCAGAAGGAAAAAAATTACAATTTTACACCACACATATGAACGGCCGATCGCGGCTATTGCCCGTGGGTGTCAGCTGTAGTAAACAGCTGACACCCGCACTGTAGGCAGAGAGGCCGCCGCGCGACCTCTCTGCATATATACCCTGACGTCCAGTACGTCCTGGAGCGGGAAGGGGTTAAAGCAAAAATTTCCTAGCATAAGTGATGATGAAAATTAAGGAAAGCATTCTCATTGAACCACAGATTCGAGAATTGCTGCAGGATGGAAATTTTGAAGATCGCTTAAATGAAATTGAAGCAGCAGCATGGAATTCTTTAAGAAACGTTTGCAAGAACTTCTTGGGAAATGTCAAGGCCGAAAACTACAGTGACTTATTTATAAACTCTTGTTTTCCTACAAAACACTGGGATGTAACGTCTCTCAAGATGTATTTCCTCCATTCACATTTGGACTTCTTTCAGAACAATCTTGGGGCAGTTAGCAATGAGCGTGGTGAGAGGTTTCATCAAGATATCTCAAACATGGAGAAGCCATACCAAGGCATATGGAGTCCCAGTATGCTTGCTGATTACTACTGGACACTTAAAAGGGACGGACCACAAGCAAAATATGGCAAAAAATCCTCCGTCACTACATTCTAAGAAAAGAAATATATTGTTTTCATGTTGGCCTATGTATTAAAATAAACATTTTCCTAAAATTTCAAGTGGGTGTCACTCAGAAACCTTGTGTGATAGAAAAAAACAAAAAGAATATTTGAAATCACCACAAAAAGTTACATTCAGGCAACATATTGCTTCGTTTGTGACAAAGAAATCATATTTTTTGTAGACCAGTGTTCTTATAATGCATGTGAAAAATACGTAAAATTAAATTTTTTTCATAAACGTCACTTTCATGACAGTTTCCTGTGTTTTTTAGAAGGGAAAACTGGGGAAACGCACCCCAAATTTTATAGCACTAGTCCTTCTGTCTTCAGCAATACCCCCATTGTAGCCCCAATCTACTTATAGGACACATGGCTAGGTCTATAATGGAGGGCTACGTTTAACTTAGTTTAGCAACCAAATTCCAAGATGGCGGACTAGACTGATAGGATTTTCCTGGGTGTTGAAAATAAAGCAACGTGTGCTCCTTGTAGTGGCCATGCTTTTACTATCGCTATGAATGCTGAGAACATGGGTAGGAATATTAGGAAGATTTCTATGAATGCTGGGAAGATCACCTGACTGCAGCCACCAATCACCATGTGTGATACATTTCTTCTAGGATTAACCTTTGATCACAGGTCAAGTGAACTTGGTTTTGCAAATCTTAGATCAAAAAGTGTTGGCGCAACAAGTTCAACAGCTAATCAACGGTTTAACGAAGCCTGGATCAAAAGCATGGTTGGTGCAACCAGCACTTAATGAACTTTTTCCCTTTTGCGCATTCTTGCTTTTTCCCTTTCCTCAGATTTCTAGTCTAGTTTGCCCAGTTTTTATTAGTGTTTATGGACATCTGACGAATACTGCAAGTATACATTTATTGATTCTCGAATGCACCAGTCTGTTTTACAATACTTAGATTCTTATTTCCTGTGTAGAGGTCATTCCTAAACTTCTCCTACATACACTCTTTGTAAAAAAAATCAATCGCCTAGAAGTTGTTGTTTTTCAGCTAAACACAGCATGCAGTTACATCGCAGGCAGATGAACAAATGATTAGTGTTGTGGTGTGATTAGATGAATGGTCTTGCCACCGGAGGCGCTAAAAGTGGTTCCACAAAAGGTTCTCGGAGGCTCCTTGTGTGTATTGACCTCTTCTTCTGCTTGTGTAGATCTTGTTGACCACTAGATAGATATGCCTGTACATTGCAAACAGATTGTGCCCAGTTGAGAGTGTGAGAGGGGACACATTATTGGAGAAGCTGGATGGTCGTATCAACAAATTGCCTGCTTCCTGGGCTGTTCTGACCAGACTGTTAGGAGGTGTTAAGACCAGTGGATGTGTCAGGGCATACGCACAAGGCAAACGGGCTCAGGACACCCTCGAGAGACCACCCGCAAATAGGATCATCTGATCATCTGACAAGCATGGGCAGCTCCAACTATTTCATTATCTGCCATCCATAGACAGGTGGCACCATTGTTACAGGATCCTGTATCTGTCAGAACCATTTAGTCTCATGGCAATCATTACATGTATTGCCTTCAACACCCACCTACCTTCATGTCATGAAAGACAAAATTGGAACTGCTTAATTGAAACTTCAGTGATGCATCCAGGTTAAGTTTGGCCACTGACCATGGCTGTGTTCATGTCTGGAAACTTAGAGGCGAGTGCCTAAATCCTGCCTTTACTATGGAGCAGTACACTGCCACCACTGCTGGTGTGATGTTCTGGGGGGCCATTGTATACGACAGTTAGTTACCCCTAGTAGTGGTACAAGAGACAAAAAGAGCCACATGTGTTGCATCTCATGGCAGAGCTTCCAAGAGGCATTTTCCAGCATAATAATGCTTGGTCGCACACAGCACGGTTGTCACAGGAATACCTCCACAACATTGTCCCACTTCCGTGGCCTGCACAGTCACCAGATTCAACAACAGAACATATATAGGACCATCTGGGATGCCAACTTTGACTGCCAACTAGAGATGAGTGAGTATACTCGCTAAAAGCAATTGCTCGAGCGAGCATTGCCTTTAGCGAGTACCTACCCGCTGGAGACCGAAGGTTCGGGTGCCGGCGGCGGGCAGGGAGCCGCGGGGCAGAGCGGGGAGTAACGGAGGGGAGATCTCTCTCTCCCTCTCTCCCCCCCCTCCCACTCCCTCCTGCTGACTGCCGCCACTCACCGCTCCCCCGCGTCGGCACCCGAACCTTCGGTCTCGAGCGGGCAGGTACTTGCTAAAGGCAATGCTCGCTCGAGCAATTGCTTTTAGCGAGTATACTCGCTCATCTCTACTGCCAACAAATTTGCAAAATCTGGAGGCTCAGTTACAGCAAACATGGGGCGATATGCCACAGGATACCATACAGACCCTGCATGCCTCCATGCCCGTTCCTTTTCACATCTTGCATCCAAGCTGGAGGTGGCCCAACAGGGTACTAGAACCTCCATGCCCACCCATATCACATCTTCTATCCAAGGTAGAGGTATTACAACAGGGTATGCCCATCATATCACATCTTGTATCCAAGCTAGAGGCGGTACAACAGAGTACTCGAGCCTCCATGCTCACTTGTATCACACCTTGTATTCAAGCTAGAAGTGATATAACAGGGTATTAGAGCCTCCATTCCCACCCATGTCACATCTTGTTTCCAAGGTAGAGGCAGTACAACAGACTACTAGAGCCTCCATGCTCACTTGTAGCACACCTTGTATCCAAACTAGAAGTGATACAACAGGGTATTAGAGCCTCCCTTCCCACCTGTGTCACATTTTGTTTCCAAGGTAAAGTCAATACAACAGGGTACTAGAGCCTTCCTTAACCCCTTAGTAAACAAGCCTGTTTGCGCCTTAATGACCAAAACTAACGTGTCACTTTAACGTAGAATAACTCCACAAAGATTTTATCCAAGTGATTCTGACATTGTTTTTCTCACCACATGTTGTACTTCATTTAGGTGGTAAAAATAAACCAATAGAATTTGTGTATATTTATTAAAAAAGTCCAAATTGGGAAAATTTTGAAAAACTTTATTTTAACTGCAATATCGCAAATATGAGCAAACATACTATACAAGTTTTTGATGAGGTATATATTTCCATCTGTTTACTTTATTCTGGATGCACATTTGAAAAACTTTAGGTTTTTGTAACCATTTAGGAGACGTACAAATTTAACATTAATTGTCAACATTTTGAGGAATATTTTGTTTTCCTACACCAAGCCAAGATTGTAAAGGCTAAAAATACACATCTTAATATATTCACTGAGGGGGGTCATGCGTATTTTAACCCCACAGTTTCTTTTCAGGAGTTAATGCAATTTAGAGGAGAAAAAAATAACATTTCATATTGGATAATGGCAATCATGTGACCAGGGACTGCTCACCGCGGACCTCATTTACTGCTCCATGCTCTTGGCTACCTTTAGTAGCGGGGAGCAAGGAGACTTTAAATTTCCAGGTCCCTCCTCAGCTTCTGCTCTTGCATCCTCCAGTTTGCCGATGGGCGCATGCGCCGAAATTGAGGAACAGTCCGCGGATAAAGATCCCATCGGGGGACATCGTCAGAGGCCTTAGGTAAGTAATTTAACCTCCCCTCACAGATCAGATCCATGATGGAAGGTGAAACTTTACCTTTTTTTTTTTACTTTTACTTGATTGACATTTTCTATTGGAAAACAGCAATCATGTGATCAGGGACCGTGTACCACAGCCCCCTGTGAAATCTCCAGGCTCTTGGCTAAGAGTTTGAAATTAATATGGGTTTATTAAAGCAACGCGTTTCAGCAGGAATCCGTGCCTGTTTCAAGCTTAAAATATGATTAATACATACAGATATATATATACATAAAGATTACTTATAGTGAGGTGTCCATCAGCAGCATCGTGTGATGCCCTCTGACGTCATCAATAGGGATGGGTTTCATTCCCTCTAACGTGTCGTAGTCACATGACCTTGTTTGGAACGGAGCATGCCATCCAACTTACACAAAAACTTTATCATCACACATTAGGATGACAAAAAAGCATTGGCCGTTACATATAATTTGTAGGTAGATACGTACTATTCCTATTCATGTATGTTACAGTATACATTTAGGTATTGTCTTCAACATATATAACTATTAATTCCTTGAAGAATAACCATGCAGCACAATTATATCCTTTGTAAAATTGTGGATTATATAAATAGAGTAAAATTGATAAAATGCATATAATTATGTATATATATATATATATATATATATATATATATATATATATATATATATATATATATATATATATATATATATATATATATTAGGGATGTTCTACAGAAGATGGCCTGTAGGGGGCAACAGACAATCAGTCTGATGCCTGAAACAAGAAGTAAAACACCCACAGGTGTGGTCAGTGATATAAAAAGGCTTGTACCCTGCTGCAACAGAGACAGTATCTGGCTGAGAGTCAGAGAGTGCTGGGCTGCCAGGCCCAGGGTGACAGCCAGAGAGAGTGCTGGGCTGTCAGGCCCAGTGCGACTTCCAGTGTGAGCAGAGAAGTAGCAGGATCCCTGGGGAATGCCTGCCATGCACTAGAGTCTGAAGAGACGGAAGGCCCTAAAGATTGAGGACCAGCTGCGCCCTGGATACCCACAGGTCTGTGCAGAACCTATCGACTTGTATTACTGCCTTAATGGAGGATGTACTTGCTTTACCCTATGGACTGTGAAGGGTTAAAGCCATCAGAGACTTTGTTTCATGTATTGATTATTACCCATCTTTGTGTTGGTTAAAATTGGTGTTAATAAAATGAAGATAAAGAAGGAAAGTGACGGTTTGGAGTTCTCTTTAACCCCCCCCTCCCCCCCCCCCCCCGCTGTGTCACAATATATATATTGTTCTATTATGATTAATTAGAACATGAAATAATCATTTTTTTTTAATACATTAGTCTCTACATAATGATAAAAACGGGAATAATCAATTAATAATTAATATCTGCTTAATAGTAGGGAAAAAAAATATTACCATAGAGTAACCGCAGACACAAGTCACACGTTGAGGAGCTGGGAGGATAGAGTGGTCACTTGTCATGGTGGCACTTACCAGGCTCTCTCCCGAAGGGATACACGTAGCCTCGGCCAGAGCAGTGCTATGCCTCTTCCGGACACCCCTAGGATAAGGATGCCCAATAAATTGGAGGACAGGAATAGCAGATGTCACTGGTGACCCCACCATTCCGTTATCCACCGGTATGACCCTTAGTGGTAAATAATGGAGCCGCAGACAAAAGTAACGTACCTCAGGTCCATGGTAACAGTCAGGGCCTGATGAAACTTTACTGAACACAAGTTCCAGATGATGGTACAATTTACACAAAATTGGCAGTGCAGGTAAAGAAGCAGACTTGAGAGTACCTCCACCTGGTGATCCCAGACTTCAGGATGCCCAGATGTGAAAACAAATGGGTGTACCGCTACACGGTGATCCCCCAGATCAGGAAAAATAATCAATGAGTACCTCTGCACTATGCCTGGCCGTATACACCTTCTCTCTCTCTCTTTTCCCTCAAGGGACTCACTCTGCCATGGTTACTGTCACACAGATAGTCAGGAACCACTCTTCCTCCTCCATTCTTCACCACATGAGGGTTGAAAGTATTCCCATGTGGCCGGACCTCTCAAGAACCCAGAAGCAGTGGAACCTCTTGGAGACCACAGAATGGAAGTTCCATAACTCACATCAACACTCATATTTATATCCTCCATGTGATAAGACAAATTGATACATTACACACATCACCCACACTTTTGCAGACACTTAACTTTTCATTTACTGCAGCTGTGCAATCCACATAACAAAATGACAAGACACTTTTGAAAAGCACACCAACACAAGACATTACATGTATGACATTTATGGAGGGGGCCAGGATAGCATGTACTGGGCCACTACATATCTACACTGAATTGCACCTTTATTAGAGACCCTGGCCGTTTCACGATTGGTGTTCCACTGTATGGAAATTAGACCAAACACCCCAACGTGCAGCATAAAATCACATGACAAGTTTTTCAAGAATCAGTTTCATTGTGATTCTGCATTTGATGGGAAAATCCAGCGATCTGAGCAACTTTGCACGCGGCTGGTCATCAGTTCTAGACTAGCCGGAGCCAGGATGTTCCTGCCAAGCTTTTGGAGTTTCTTGTGTATTGGTGTGGAGAGTATACTGCACAAATTGATCCTTAGTATGGATCCCCTACAACAGGAGATGACCAGTGAGATTGCCATTGCTGAGAAATAGGAATACGAAATTCCAATAGGCAAAAGATTGCAAAAATGATATCACTGAGCGGTGGAAATACATCCCCTGGTCAGATGGATCCAGATTTCAGTTAAACCATGCTTATGGGAGGTCAGAATTTGGAGCAAGCAGCATGAATCGATGACCCCTTCCTGTCAGCTGATTAGAAAATGTCAGCACCTCCATCTATAAGAAGCTTCCTGTCCACATGGGCAAATATTCCTACAGAATGATTTCATCAAGACTCTACACCACAATGAATTGCTGCCGCTCTGAAGGCCAAAGGAGACCCAACGCACTACTAGATGGTGGTCTCTAATAAAGTGGCTGTTCAGTGTACATATTTGATAGAATTAAACTGACAAGGTATTTGAACTCTGCTACCAAGGACTTTTTATCTAAAATCAGCCATGTGAAGTCTTATACCATCGTTCTTTGATTTTGTAGAGAGAGCCACTAAACATTCTCAGCGTTAGACCTGCCATAGGTCTAGTCATTTTTGACCTCCAAGAGTCAATGAGGGATGAAATATGAAAAAGCTTATGCGCAGTTTTTCTATAAACCATATTTTAAATTCTCTTTGCGGTCAATGAGCTGCAACTTGCACTGATGTGTCAGTATATAAACTATTTTAGAATGAGGTAATCAATCAAGTGTATCATTATTCTGTAAATGTGATAATAACTTAACAACCCACAGACTGATAAACCTCTGTGAAAAACAGTCTTAGGCCAAGGCAATGTAGATACGGGAACGGAGCTACCTCTGGGGAATTTCAATACATAATGTGGTTACTGTAATCGCCATTTGCGGTAGAATAGAGGTTCTCATGTTTTATTGTGTAACAGCTTCGGCTCACAGTTTACATAATTTTGCATTTTTTTTACCTAGAGCAACCAAAGAGACTATTTAGTGTCAAGCCGTAAACATATCCTTGGTAAGTGATTTACAGTCATTTCCACAGGTAAACTCAATGTAACTATTCACCCTGGTCAAGTTCGTATATAATCTCTATCATTCACTATAGCCTTGGGTCCATGGGAATAGCATAGACCTCTATCGGCTTTGTGGACTGTGTAGTATTTTTGATCGCATTAGTTGAATGAGGTCTTGACTCTGTCTTGGCCTCATTATTAAAGATGAGTGAGCATACTCGCTAAGGGCAATTCGATCGAGCATTGGTCTTAGCAAGTACCTGCCCGCTCGAGAGAAAAGGTTCTGCTGCCAGCGGCGGGCGGGGAGGGGCGGGGGAGAGCGGGAGGAACGGAGGGGAGATCTCTCTCTCCCTCTCTATCCCCCGCTCATGGCCGCAACTCACCTGTCACCTGTGCTGGCACCCGAACCTTTCCTTCCGAGCGGGCAGGTACTCGCTAAGGGCAATGCTCGATCGAGCAATTGTCCTTAGCGAGTATGCTCGCTCATCTCTACTCATTAGCACTGTTGCTTATAAAGCAAGTCAGAGGCGTAAAGGGGATTTATCAGCTATTTATTTTTCACTAATTACAACAAGGTAGTGAAAGATTTTAATTTTTTATAATTTTTTTTTTATTTTCTGGTTGAAGATTTTTTCATTCTGTTGTCTGTACATGACTATGGGGGTGGCCATCTTGTCTGAGCTGCAGTTAACATGTAGAGAGAATCTTTATGTTAGCCGTGTGGGTCAACACAAGGCTAACACATATGGACAGGAGGACACCCTGCGACTTTTATGATATAGTGTTCTGGGCATACTTTTTGACCTTTGCAGGGAGGGAGAGGAGGTAAGCCATGACCATCACCTATTGTGAATGGTGGATCCTGTGCTTTCTGTATATAGGTGTGACCTCTCAGTGTAATCCTGCCTGTGATGATAATGGGATGACCACTGAGACGTTTTCTCAACAGAACAGGAAATGTCTAACTATTATTAGTTTTAGTGGTCAGTGTGAGAACTGCAGGATATTAGGAAGGAAAGTATACCATGTGGTCAATGGCTGGCATACACAACTGTATAAATATCCAACTATATATCTCTAGAGCATGTGGTTACACCAAGAACAATAAGACATTGTAGAATGGCTGTGAAACCATTCCCACAAATGGACATTCTTTTACATCCTATGGATGGCGCATTCTCAGCTTCTTAGCCGCTCCATCCACCGCAGGAGCCAACTGTCACTGACAACCAGCCTCCTGCTGCAACAGTGAAGATGAGTAAGAACACCGATCCCCGCTGTTAAAGGGGTTGTCCCGCGCCGAAACAGTTTTTTTTTTTTTTATTCAATAGGCCCCCCGTTCGGCGCGAGACAAACCCAATGCATGTGTTAAAAAAAAAACGTTTAGTACTTACCCGAATCCCCGCGCTGCGGCAACTTCTTCCTTACCTTAGTAAGATGGTCGCCGGGATCTTCGCCCACGATGCACCGCGGGTCTTCTCCCATGGTGCACTGTGGGCTCTGTGCGGTCCATTGCCGATTCCAGCCTCCTGATTGGCTGGAATCGGCACACGTGACGGGGCGGAGCTACGAGGACCAGCTCTCCGGCACGAGCGGCCCTATTCACCAGGGAGAAGACCGGACTGCGCAAGTGCATCTAATCCGGCGATTAGACGCTGAAATTAGACGGCACCATGGAGACGAGGACGCCAGCAACGGAACAGGTAAGTGAATAACTTCTGTATGGCTCATAATTAATGCACAATGTACATTACAAAGTGCATTAATATGGCCATACAGAAGTGTATACCCCCACTTGCTTTCGCGGGACAACCCCTTTTACAGGGCATGTAAAGGCTTCACATAAAGACGTCAGTCTGTGTGAACGCTTTACTTGCCCAGACAAAAAATTTTGGCCCTCATTTCCAGTGGCAGATCTGAACATACATCTGCCCCCCCAAACTGGTGCCGATTTGCCACGGCATGCCCCAAGCCAACCTGTCATGTGTAAACACACAGCACTGTAAGAGCGAATGAACTTTAGCCTTCGCTATTAGTCGTTACTAATAAACAAGTTTCACTTATTATTTCAGGGAACTGAAACACATTTAAACATGAATGAGCAAGAAAAGAGACCGCGAATGTGTATTATATCGCCTGTAATATGAAAAATGGAACGTGCTAACCATTCGCAATTCTAAAGATTTATACCAGCGGCACATTATCCGGAGGCAGAGGTAATTTCAAAGTTTCTTTATTCAACTACATGCTTTTGCGAGGAATGATGGAATAAAATACTGATATTTTTTTTTTATGTGCGCGGGGCGAAAGGTTATACAGTGAGAGCGTCCTGGTGGAATATATTTTGTTAATAAGCTAGGTATGTTCCAGCATCGCCTTCAGTGATTGAATCTGTTGTTGCCTGCACGAAAGGCTTTGCTTCCTAACAACATTATGAGGTGTTCTCCCGGCAAGAATACCACTGACTAAGCCTTAAAGTGATGTCCACCTTTAACATTATGTCATTTTCGGGGCCAACATGCCGCGTTGGATTAATTTCTTAATATAGCTTTCTAGTAGTTGATGTTCGGTTTTTCGAATACAGAGCTTCTAATCCGCTGCATAGTCATAGCATTAAATGATAAGATTTCGGCCGCCTGCAGTCTCCACTGTAGCTTATTGCATACTGCTTTATTACTGAGTTTAATGTATTAGTTGCCCCTAATGGTGGCTTAAAGGGATTTTACCACTAAAGACATTCATCCATTCACTTGGGGCATTTAAGGTGCCCAGATCTCAGTATTGTTGGGGTTCTTGTGGTGAGGCCTCCAGCAATCAGATATTTATTCCCTATCCTGTGGATATAGAAAAGATGTCTTTAATGGGCAAACCCCTTCAAGTTTTCATTAATTGCATTAAGTTTTACAATTTGTCATGATACCTGTTACAGCTTGTGGACGCAGTCGCCAGCTTACCTCTCCTGGCGGTCATGGCAATGCTTCTCCACTCAGCAGATGCCCTGCTCTAGTGTCTGCCCGATCCTTTACAGCGTCCTGGAGGGTATGTATGTGCACTCAATCCTACTCTTGAAGGGCCAGTATGCACTTGCAAATTATTTCCCTGTCAATCATGTGATACCCTGGGCTATATCAGATATCCTCTCCCTATGGAGGGTGCCTGAGTTTGTTGCCTTTTGGCCCAGCGTAAAGTGCTGACCATGCTATTATCTGCTGCCTGCACCAACCTCTGGTGGGTTGTACTGTACTGTGCATGTTCCAAAGTTGCGCTGTCTGTCCCGCCTTGGATTGTTGGACTACTCCTCTGTTCATGCCCTCAAATATCGTTCCAAGGTTTATAGTAGCATTAGTTGCCCCATTACTGTGACTACTTGTACAGTAATGGCTTAGGGAACCCACAGCAAAACTTACATTCTGACTGGTGGGGTTATAGTGTGAAGACCAGGTTTCCTCTTGTGTCACATCTGGATTTGGCCCAAAGCCAAACTAGTGTGTGGGATCTGCATCTGTAGACCCTGCCAATACCAATTACATGCAGTATCACACCACACAAATCATTTTTTAAACATGGGAGCCTGTGTGGGTGAAAGATGGCCATTGGATGTCTAATAAATGGGATTGGTCAAGTCATTCATTGTACAGGTATGGTTTTTTTCCATGTTTGCTTAATATCTCAAGCCATATATCTGGGAATTTCTTGCTTTAGAGACAAGTTAAAGGTGTTTTTCTCACTGAACACTTTTGTCAGATATCCACAGCATAGGTGATAAATGTATGATTGCTGGAGGTCCAACTGCTTGGACTTTCAGGAAGCTCCTGAATAGTGGTCTTCAAGTCTCCCTAGTAATCCCCATTTAATGGGGCTAAGCCACTGATGGATGTTCTGACTTCATCATGATTCCACATCAAGAATTGATATGCTGGGGGGGGCGTGGCCTGGAGTGATCCCGAGACGGCAGCACTTGTGTAGGCTCCGCTCGTCAGGGACTCGTAGCGACAAATAAAGCTTTCGGTGGACAACAAAACCTCACCTTCTGCCAGGGGAACGCTGTGAGATCATGGCAGCGGCAAAAAGAAAAGCTTCTAAAGCGGTCCCGGCGCGCCTGGAAGAGTTTTTCGCCCCGCGCGGCTCTCCTCCTAAAATGGCTGCGGAGGGAGCTCCGGAGCCAGCAGCGGGAACCCCGGTAAGAGACTCTCGCAAATCCCTAGTTCCGAGACCCACTAGCAGAGAGGAAGAGGATAGAGGTGGGGAAGAGACAGCGAGCTCGGGACTAATAGAGAAAGGAGTTGCATCGGGGAATAAACAGAAACCCGGGGTTCTCACAAATCGTATTACAAAAAACAAGATGGCGCCGGCGGCGGCGCAGGGAGCAGGTTCTGCATCAAATAGTCCTGCTAAACACAAGCAAAGAATGTCAGAGGCGGCAGAGGAAGTAATCACTGAGACTTCTAGTTTTCATCCAGCACCAGAGGGGGAGATAAACAGCTTGGCTGCGTCTGATAGACCGGCCTCAGAATCTTATATAAAGGAAGCAATGTTAGCCTTGAGTAACACCATACAAGCTGACCTGAGAGGTCTGTCCCAACATGTGGATGCATCAATTTCAGAAATCACCAACAGACTAAACACCACTGAAAATAAAATGGAGGAGATCGTAAAATCACATAATGAGCTTATTGATGCCCATTACGACTTAGAAGGGACCGTTATTGCGCTACAAAAAAAGATTGTCGATATGGAGGACAGAAATAGGCGTAATAATGTTAAGATCCGCGGTGTCCCTGAAAAGATTCCCAACGCGGAAATTTTCGATTATGTCACGGGTCTGATCCAGAAAATCCTCCCAAACCTCCCCGAACACGAGGGGAAGATCGACAGAGCGCATCGGCTCCCCCTTCCGAAATTTCTGAAAGAAGGCACCCCCAGAGATATCATTGTGCGGCTTCACTATTATAGCACGAAAGAGGCCCTCATGGCAGCAGCGAGAAATTCGAAGGCTCTGCCGAGCCCCTACACAGACATACGCCTGTATATCGACCTCTCTCAGGCCACGATGTCAGCTAGGCGCAACTTCGCGGGCGTCACATCCGCCTTGAGAGAGGCAAATATCCCATACAGATGGGGATTCCCCACGAAGATTATCGTTTTCAAAGACAATACACCACACGTGTTTTTGGATCCTGCGTCTGCTAAAACCTCCCTATCTGCGTGGGGGCTAAAAACTGCGGACCCCCCCTTTGGTCGCCCAGGAGAAGCGTCAGGTGGTTCTCAAGAGAGAAGACTGCGCCCGAAATTTTCTTAAGGACTTAAAAGTGAGTCTTTTTTTTCTCTTTCCCATTTTTGCTTAACAAGGTCCACCGAAACAAGATTGGCCACACTTGAGAGTCCGGCCTGTCATCACCACGAACTTTTCCTCCCCCCCAAATGTTTCAGCAAGCTCTAGCTTGCCACTTTTCTTTCTACTGCTTTCTTGTTGTATGCTATACGGTTTTGCTACCCGTCTCAGCAATCCATAATTGCTTAATTTTATGCAAATCAATCTGTTGTTGTTTTTTGCTTAGTTATGTGTTTCTAGGCTTCATCACCTTCCTGGGACCCCTGCCTCTTAGCTCCAGAATGCTCGCTTCTTTGATATGGCTGTGAGAGTTATGTCGCTGAACGCTAACGGGCTCAACCTCCCACAAAAACGAAGCTTCGCTTGGAAGGAGGCTCTTCACTACAACAGCGATATTGTATGTATTCAGGAGTCGCACCTATTAGCCACAGACACACACCGTATGTCGCATAGGAAATTTCCCCACATCGTGTATGCCTGCGCCTTAAAAAAACAGGCCGGAGTCATGGTTGCTTTCCGTGATTCCGTCTCATTCACGCCCACGCAACAAGTATGTGATCCAGATGGTCGCTATATAGTTCTGGTAGGGGAACTGAATGGTTCCCCAATCACCTTAGTAAACGCCTATGTCCCGAACTGCAAACAAATAAACTTTCTAAACAAACTTATGAGAAAAATCAAAAAAATAGCGATAGGACCATTGCTCCTATGTGGAGACTTTAAATTGTGCCCCGAGAAATCTATTGACTCCTCCCAACATTCAAAGCATACAATAGGCAAGGGTCTGAACCGCTGGCTGCGCAGCCACTCGCTCTATGACACTTTTCGTTGCCTAAACGCCACGTCTAGGGAATTTACGTTCTATTCCCCCCGTCACAAAACATTTTCGCGAATAGATCTGTGTCTGGCTGACAAGCAGCTCATAACAATGGTGACGAGTGCGGAGGTGGGCACGGCCACGTGGTCTGACCACGCGCCAGTAATAACATCATTAGCCTTGGGCAGACCCAGAAATCCCTCCAGGTTGTGGAGAAATAACGCTTACCTTATGAAAATTCCCGAATATAGAGCCGAAATCTCGAAAAACATAAAAGAATTTTTCGCAATTAACGACTCCCCTGATATAGACCCTGGTACTCTGTGGAACGCCCACAAAGCGTTCATGAGAGGGGTGCTTATCAAACTAGGTGCTAGATTTAAAAGGAAAAAACTAGAAAAAACCGACTCGCTGGTGCGGGAAATTCAGCGCCTAGAAGAAGAATTGCAAAAGAGACCTCCCCCGGTTTCCCATGACGAACTATTTAAACTTAGACTGGAATTACGCAAAACACTACACTGCGACTTCGACAGGGAAACCAGAAACCGGAAAGCTAATGTCTATTCCTCGTTGAATAAACCCTCCAGATGGATGGCCAAATTAATCAAAAAACAGTCGGTTAAAGCCTCGATTCCATTCTTATGGGACTCGAGGCGTAAAGAATTCAAAATAACACATCCAAAACAGATTGCAGACAAATTCTGCTCCTACTATAGTGATCTATACAACTTGAAGGACGACTTGTCCACGACTCAACCGAACAAAAAAGTGATAGGAAACTTCTTAAATAATTTAAACCTCCCTAGCATTTCCAGCGCGCAAGCGAAAGAATTAGACAAGGAAATATCTGGCCTTGAAATCTCCGAGACAATTTTAAACATGAAAAACTTTAAAGCCCCCGGTCCTGACGGGTATTCCTCTGAGTACTATAAATTATTTTCGCCCCTTTTGTCCCCATATTTAGTTAAATACTTTAATTCTGCCATGAACAGAGGTTCCTTCCCAGATGAAGCCCTACAAGCTATCATTGTAGTTTTGCCCAAAGCGGGCAAGCCCCCCGACGATCCATCGAATTTTCGTCCAATATCGCTGTTAAATACGGACATAAAGATTTACTCCAAAACGCTGGCGAATCGGCTGCTTGGAGTCTTGCCCGGGATTATACATTCGGACCAGGTGGGATTTGTGAGGGGGAGGCAGGCCCCGGATGGCACCCGTAAAGTTCTGAACCTTCTACATTCTCTAAAAGCTTCCCGCACCCCGGCGGTCATGTTGGCCCTTGATGCTGAGAAAGCTTTTGACCGGGTCCACTGGGACTACGCATTCCAGACGTTGGCTAGGTTTGGATTTGGGGGGGGGGCTGCGGAGTGCCATCCGGGCTCTGTACTCCGTCCCGTCGGCGAGGATACTGGTGGATGGCACGCTGTCCGATTCGTTTAGAATATCTAATGGAACGAGACAGGGCTGCCCCCTTTCCCCGATACTATACGTTTTAGCTATAGAACCTCTGGCCGAGGCCATTAGATCTTCTCCTGAGGTTGGAGGCATCCCACTAAATTTTCGGCAATATAAGGTTGGGTTGTTTGCGGATGATGTCATTCTCACCCTGACGAATCCTCTCAACTCTCTAAGGGCAGCTCAGCAGATCCTACAGGTGTTCGGTAGAGTGTCGTACTACAAACTCAACACAAATAAATCACTGGTCTTGGGGATTAACACCCCTGTAGAATTAAAGAACGCGATAAAAAAGGAGTTTCCGTACGAATGGAGGGATACAGACCTACCGTATCTGGGCGTTTACTTAACGCCTAACGAAAACGACTTAGAGAAAACAAATTTCCCCCCACTACTGGAGGACATGCAGAGAGAATTAGATCGAATGGCTCGTCTCAATCTGTCTTGGTATGGCAGAATCATGTCATACAAAATGAAAATCTTACCTATGATTTTATATGTTTTTAGAGTTCTGCCAATTCCCCTTTCTAAAACTACACTAAGTAAACTCCAAAGGCAGGTGTCCCTCTTTGTGTGGGGCGGCAAGAGGTCCCGTTTGACCCTATCCATTCTGGCTATGCGCAGACTTAAAGGTGGAGCGGATCTTCCTGACATAGAAAAGTATTACAAAGCTTCTCTTTTAAACCAGGCGAGATATTTGCTCCAGATAAATGACGCGGTGTGCTGGGCAAATATGGAGAGAGGCTTCGCTAGACTCTCCACGGGTGGCAATTTACTATTAGCAACTTCACTCGAAACAATGTTAAATGTGAAAGATATGAAAGCGAACATAAAAATAATCTCTGACCCTTTGGCCCCTGCCACACTAGCAGCTCTTGCAGCCTGGAGAGATTTCACAAAAAAAGCCGCTCAATACGACAGGCTGGTGACTCCTGAAGTCCCCCTGGAAGCCTTGTCAGCCTTCATCCCCGACTTGGATGTGAGAGGGTGGGTGGAGAAGGGTCTACGGTCAGTGTCAGATCTAGAATTAGGGGGAGTTTTAAAAAAGTTCAACGACCTCCGCTCTCGGTACAACCTGAACCCCCAGGATATATACAAATTCTCTAGAGTTAACTACTTTTTGTCTAGGTCTAAATTACATACAACTAAGATCCCACACTCTACGGTAAATATAATCAACTCCCCACCTAATCTAAAGAAATCAGAAACCAGATATTTTTATGACATGTTGACGGGCAATGTTACTCTCTCCAAGAAAATCCATATGTTGAACTGGGAGAGAGAGTTGGAGACGGTCATTTCCTTAGATTCCTGGAAGAACGCCTTTGGTCTTACGGGGAAATCAACCAAAGGACTGGGTATCTTAGAGGTTCAAACGAAGATCTTCACTAGATGGTACTACTCTCCTGCCTTGTTGCATAGCAGATTTGGGAGGGGCGACGGTTTGTGTTGGAGAAGTTGCGGCCATAGAGGTTCCCTCTCGCACATTTTTTACGCCTGCCCCAAACTAGACTCCTATTGGAAGAGTGTGCTTGATTATGTAGATGTTAACCTATGTACCCGGGTCCCAAGGGGAGCAAAACAAGTTATACTACTGGTGGGCTTAGAAAATCTTCACCCGCCAGCCAGACACCTAACCTGCCATGCCCTGATGACGGCAAAAACTATCATAGCGCAACACTGGAGAGGCCCGGACCCCCCACACTTCAACGAATTTAAAAATAAGATGGCGGAGCAGAAGCTATTCGAAAGATGGTTGGCGTTCAGGGAAAATACGCTAGCGAAGCATGAGGAGATGTGGAGCTGCTGGAGGGAGTCACCATAATCGTGTTACTAAGTGCTTCTATCGTAGCCTAGTCTGTTTATTGGTTTTTTCTTTTCACCCATAGTTTATGTTCTTTCCCCCTCCCCTCTTTGAAATACAAAGTTGATTCGCACAGAGGCGATGGGGAAGCAGTAATTTCCGCTTCAAGCTCTCGAAATCTACACATTACTCTACTGCTTGTATTTATATGTGTTGTGTATACTCCAGAACATGTTATGTTTCCCATTGCAAATTGTATTTACATTTACATAATAAAAAAATTTAATGATGAAAAAAAAAAAAGAATTGATATGCTACATTTTTTTCTTCCATGATACAGATTTCAAATCTGCATGTGGAAAATCCATGCTATGTCAACTATGGCATGGATTCCCATTGGACTCATTGAGTTGCTAAAATGCTGTGGATTCCAAATTGGATTTTGGCACTAAATCCATGTAGAAATTCACATCCAAAAACTCAGTGTGAATGAGGCTTTAAAGGAGGGTGTCTCATAAACTGTTTTTAAAGAGAAGTTGTCCCACAGACTGGTCAGGCCCCCCAGAGCATGACCTGCTCTTACTGGGTGGCTCTCCTAGAGTGGAATCCTGATGCTCCTTAAAGACTTCTATATGTTGTAATAAGACTTATGGACAGAGGTCAAAATTGTGTGACAACTCCTTTAATTAAAGGAGGATGGACAGCATACACTGAATGATCACTGCATTAGGAACCCCTACTCAATAACGGGTTGCTCCAACTTTTTGACTGATTATGCCTTTCAGATATTGGGGAACATATTCGAAAAGGTGGCAAAGATCCTCCATATGCAACTCGACCTATGTCCACTTGCAGCAGCTCCGTCAATTCGTGCACATTTTGTAGATAGGTGGGAACAGATCTCACAGCCCTTTCCAGAATATATCAAACATGTTCAATGGAGTTACAGTCTGGGGAGTTTGGGGGCCAAGGCCCCTCCCTAGTGATCCAAGCTTGATGACACAGAGCATTGTTCTGTTGAAAGATTTCTCTGTGGTCAGAAAAAAAATCCTGAAAATATGGGTATAGATGATTAGCTAACAGGTTCCTGTAGCAACCACCAAGTAGGAAACTGGACTTGTCACTCTAGATGAACTTCTGCCATGTGTCCAAGGTCCATTGTCATCTTTTCTGGATTCTATTTGAGCTGTTGTTGGTGATGACACAGGGTCATCAGGGGTACCCTGGTCGGTCTTTGGCTATTGAAGCCCCATTGATGCAAAATAAGTTATATGCTCATTGTCGGAATTTGTATAACTTCCCCACTCTCGTACTGCTGGGTCAGTTGGTTCACTGTGGCACATCGTTGCTAAGATACCAGTCATGCCACTCGATGACCATCTCTAGGATCAACAGCACATGGCCTGCCGTTGTGTGATCTTCTGTCAGATGCCTATTCATGGTTTAACCAGTCCTGGTACACTCTTGATATGTTGATTTGGAAACAGCCAACAAGTGCAACTATTTCAGAAATACTGGCACCACACCTTCAGGCACCAGCAATCTGCCCATAGCCATAGTCACTTAAGTCACCATGTTTACCAATGACTGCCGAGTTCTGCCTTCTTCTGCACATAGCAGAGGCCAGTACATTATCTGAGAGCAGATTGTGATGCAGTCATCATGTGATACTGCGATAGTTATCACAAGATGTCACACGCCAACCGTTCCTAATGCAGTAATCATTCAGCGTATAATGTACAGTAATTGATAGTTGAGGGCGCCCACCCACTGGCGTTTGCGATTTTCGTGCGTGAAAAACGCGGCGTTTTTTGCCGCGTTTTCGCGGCATTTTCGCGGCTTTTCCATTAATTTCCATTGACTTTCATGGGTGCATTAGGAGAAAAATAAGGACACATATGCAACTGACAGTTCCTATGTTAAAAAACGCAACGCAACGCAAAAAAAAAACGCCAGTGGACAGGAGTACATTCAATTCTAATTGCTCTTGACAAAAAACGCAAAACGCAAAGAAAAAAAATCGCCAGTGGGTGGGCGCCCTAAGGGAGATATCCAACTTTTCTAAAAAGCAATGATGCCAACAGTATGACTTGTGCCTGTTGTAGCCACTGATTGGTGGAAGCAATCACATGCTAGCTCATTGTGGAAAAAAAAATAATGGTAGGACCGCGGGAGCAACAATGCTGACTCATATGGGGAAAGAAGAGGTGAATAGTGTTGATTTTTGTTTTGCGGCTGTTTTAAAAAAAAAATCAAAAAGTTGGATAGCCCCTTTAATGACAACGCTAGTGTAAGCAAAGTTTAACTTCATCCACTTTTATAGCTAATTGATCAGATACAATTTCCAATAATCATGGTTTGATTTGATCCTTTAGAATATACTGATAATTGCCGTCATATTTCAGTTGATGAAACATGGATTTTTGGTTCCTTCGCTGTCACTCCAATTACTATAGAAAATAAATATTTCTGATAAGCTACTATTTTGGAAAGTGAAAAAGTCTGATCTGGGAGTCACATCAGCCTCTCTTTTCCCATTTAGAATTCTTATCTTCAGCGACACCTTGAATTTTCAAAGTAGCGAGTTGTTGAATGGAAAACCTGCTTATACGGTTTGTACCTAGCATTTAAACGATTCTGTATTATGTGAGGAATGAAATGCTTCCCAGAGATGCTTTGCAGCCTCGAGATCATTTGATATTTACTACTACAAACAGGAAATATACTGCATATGTACATTTCTTCATTGTTCGATGTTGAATGCAATAAAATCAGAGCTATCTGAAATCTCAATTATAATTTCTTTATATTCTAAAAAATTAGTTTGCCTTACAAGGGCGTACATAATAACTGTCCTCCAACTGTGGCTATGTAGTAGCCTTCTGGAATGATAATAGGAATATGGATTGACAGCGTCGGTGGAGGAACAGGACTGGGATGGCATCCCAACATCGACCCTGGCCCATGTGATCCTCACGACAGCGTATGCTTACTAATATTTTGGTGTTGGGTACCGTCAAGTGCACGTCTGTCTGTGTATGGCAGATTCGTTGGCTGGAAGGCGTTTTAGCTCAGTCAGCCAATCAGTATTAGTCATGGCACGGTTATTCTGGCTCCTCCTCTGAGAGGATACCGGTCATGCTTTTGGTTTAGTCTGTGTAAACATATACCTTAAGGTATACCTGGTCTGTGAACCTCTGTCTGAAGATGTTCTGGTCTCTGTGGATCCCTTCCTGACCTGAGTCTTTAGTCAAGTTAATTTTGCTGCACAGTTCTCTTGAACACCTAGGAAGCTGCTTAATATCTTTCTATTATAGTGGCATTTATTGTTTGCCACAACTCACTGTCATCTTAGGCAAGGTTAGGGTCATCCCAGGATCCTTGAATGGGGTTGTCTTCATTAGGGTGAGTGCTCCACTGTTAGGTAGGGATCTCTTGTGTCTGTGGCTTATGGCCAGTTTTCCTTTCACACCACTTCTTGGTTTTATTATTGATACATTTGGTCCCCCACGTTAGTTTTGCGTGTATATTCATCCTGTTTGGATATTAAAGGGGTTGTCCCGCGGCAGCAAGTGGGTCTATACACTTCTGTATGGCCATAATAATGCACTTTGTAATGTACATTGTGCATTAATTATGAGCCATACAGAAGTTATAAAAAGTTTTATACTTACCTGCTCCGTTGCTAGCGTCCTCGTCTCCATGGTGCCGACTAATTTTCGGCCTCCGATGGCCAAATTAGCCGCGCTTGCGCAGTCCGGGTCTTCTGCAGTCTTCTATGGGGCCGCTCGTGTAGAATGCCGGCTCCGTGTAGCTCCGTCCCGTCACGTGCCGATTCCAGCCAATCAGGAGGCTGGAATCGGCAATGGACCGCACAGAAGCCCTGCGGTCCACAGAGACAGAGGATCCCGGCGGCCATCTTCAGCAGGTAAGTATGAAGACGCCGGACCGCCGGGATTCAGGTAAGCGCTGTGCGGGTTGTTTTTTTAACCCCTGCATCGGGGTTGTCTCGCGCCGAACGGGGGGGGGGGGGGGGGGGGTTAAAAAAAAACAAACCCGTTTCGGCGCGGGACAACCCCTTTAATATTACGTCTGATCCAGAAGAGGTGTTTAGCACCCAGCTTTGACGTAACATGGATGATTTGAGTGTGACAATGTTGCAAATTATACTCAGTGGATTACTGGAGATGGATTTGTTGGTCTAGGATTTATTCTGATTGCGAGATTTTGAGTCAGGAAGGAATTTTTCCCTGAGATTAGGAAAATTGGGTTCCACCCCATGGGGGGTTGCCTTCTTCTTGATTAATATTGCAGAATAATAGGCTGAGCAGTGTGGACAATGGGCTTTTTTCAGCTTTACATACTACACTGAATGGACATTTGATAAGAGTCCTCAATCTAATAATATGTTGGACCTTCTTTGGCTTTCAGGACCTCCGCAATTTGCTTGACTGTTGATCACCTGTTTGCAAAGTAACTTCTGACATCCTCTTCTGATGCCTTTCATTGATGAGTTGTTCACATCCACAAGATCCACATTCGCTGGATGCCTTTTCTTGATCATCCCATTCTCAGTATCCTTTCAACACCAGAAAGTTGGGAGTGAAATCTGTGTAAGGGTCTCACCCCTGAGGGATTAATGTTGCAATGAAAACAGACTGGGAAAGTAATAATAATAATAATCTTTATTTGTATAGCGCCAACATATTCCGCAGCGCTTACATAGACAGGGGGAATACAGAAAGACAAAATACAAACATTACAGAACCACGGTTACATAGTAATCAGTTGATGGAAACAATAGGGGTGAGGGTCCTGCTCCAACGAGCTTACATACTACAATGGGGTGATACAGAAGGTAAAGGGGCTGGAGATGGGCACGGTATGGTGAGGTGGAGAGTGAGGGATGCTATACACATAGACAATGGTCAGACGTTTGACCGTGTGATGGCAGAATCGGTGTGACTGCAGGAGCGGTTTATGATGGCTAGCAGGGATTGCAGTCAGTAGGTCAGGGAGCATGTTATCAGGCGGAGTACAGAGGGGTTTGTTTAGGGAATGCGGTATGCCTCCCTGAAGAGGTGCGTTTTTAGAGCACGCCTGAAGTTTTTTGAGTCCTGGATTGTTCAGGTAGCTCGATGAACCAATCACAGCCATTTATCGAGTGCTGGCTCTGATTGGCTAAGCGGCAGCCAATCACAGCTGGTGCTTCCAGGAGACAGGGATTTTTGAATCCCCGGCCAGAAGAGAAGAAAAAGACCAGTACCGGGGAGAAGCTGCAGCGGAGCCACGGACAGCGCATGCAAGTGATGTATGCTTTTTTATTTTACAACATTCCTTATACTGGGGAAGGTTTGTTTAAATGTCGGAAAACCTCTTTAATATCATCTTTCATTGTGGTTTGTCTAGCCAAGCAGTTGACGTCTTTTCATGAAAACTCGACACAGATGTCTGTACAGTATAAAGTAAACTCTTTGCAGACTCTAAAGGCTCGATATCAGTTCTATTAGTGGTAAAAAGGAACCATCTAAGTAACAAAAGAACAATGCGAGTCTTCTGCATGGAAGCAATGACAATGATGAAGCTATACTCTTGTCATTTTCTAAACATTGGGTGGTTGATGCTGACATTTTAGATAAGTGGTGAAAAGCTATGCCTGACAGGGAGTAACCAGAATTATTTGCTAAGGCGAGCTCCCATTGGTATATATTGTGTTTGAGAAGGGGAAACGCTTCAGTACAATGTTGCAAAGCAAAGAAACCAGTGTCAATTCTTTGGATTCACTTCTAATAAAGATAGTCTATGTGTGTCACGGGGATGGGGCTGGAACGCAGATTCGGGATGCGATGCAGCAGGAGAATGTACAATATCTATTTATGGACAAAGGAATGAAAATAGTTAATGTTTAGAGATGAGCGAATAAACTCATTTCAAGTAATTACTCGATCGAGCACCACGATTTTCGAGTACTTCCGTACTCGTGTGAAAAGATTCGGGGGGCGCCGGCGGGCGGGGGAGGCGTGGCAGAGCGGGGAGTAGCACCGGGGATCAGGGGGGAGCCCTCTCTCTCTCCCTCTCCCCCCCACACCCCGCTGCAACCCCCCACTCACCCACGGCGCCCCCCGAATCTTTTCACCCGAGTACGGAAGTACTCGAAAATTGTCGCGCTTGGGTGAAAAAGGGGCGTGGCCGAGTAGGTTCACTCATCTCTATTAATGTTATAATGACAAGTAAGCAATTAAACTTTCATGGTAGAATCACTTGTTGCTAGCTATGGCTAACTAAATCCTAGGATTGCTACTACCTTTAACGCAATACAAAATAACAGCAATGACTGGAAGAACGGTAACAATACTACTCAATGGTGATCAGTGGGATAACACACTCTACTAGTACCGACATGGTCTACTGAAACCATAGTGAATGAATTCCGGTAGAAGTGTCTCTGTTATGTCTCTCTATTATGTAAGCTCGTATATCTCTGTGTTATCTCAGTCAGCAACTGCAAGCAGCACACCTTGGCTAACCATGTCCAAGTCCTTTGGTATAATGTCTCCTTATACAATAGGCCTGTTGCTCATCTAGTTCCAAGCCTAGTGGTGGTGCATACCTAATGCTAGAACTGAGGTTGGCCTCACTTACGATTTTGTCAATCTGGAATCGCCGCTGCTACTAACTCCAGCTACTATGAAGTGGCAAGTGTAATTCTTCCATGCTATCCTCCTTGATCTGTGGTAACCATCCAGCTGCCCTCCACCAGGTTGAGGAGATAGCACAACTGCTTGGCTCATCTTTGCAGAAGGTAGTTTCCGGTTCCTGTGCACAGCACCAAAGGTACTTTCAAAGCATTCTTCTCTCAGACAGCAGCTCCCTGCGGACTACTGCACCTCTGTGAGCTTCCGTCAATCAATGCATGTCCTCTGATCATGTTCAGTCCCCATGTTAGTATATTTGTTTGCACAAATTTTAGCACCCTTTAGTGTATCCCCTAAATGTGTGCGACGTTACTGTCAAGAAGGGAATAGCCTGTCCAGCAACTGTGCTTCCAAAATTAGGATTGGTGCTGGCTCCTCTGACCAGTCCTAGGGATTGCTGGTCTTCACACTTAACCCCTTGTTAAAGGATCTGGTCCTTGCTGTTAAAAATCCCTAGGGCGCATTTCCAGAGTAGCTGCTGCATAGTGGAGCAAACAAGAATGCAAACAAGCCAGGGATTAATACTAGAAAGTCAGGAGTGAACATCAAAGCCATGAAAATGAATACTGAATACTGAAAAAGCAACTCTAATAAGAGTTAGCTGAATGAGTTACAAACTGATACAGATGGAGAGACTACCCTGCCCACTGACAATCTACAAGGACAGGGGAAGAAGAGAGTCGGTGAGGATAAAAGCTATTAGTAGCAGCAGGGTTACTGTAGATTATAGGCTTTTTTGAGCAGAGGGGCTTTCAAGTTGCTTTTAAAGCTTTTCAAGGTGATGGCGAGTCTGAAGTGTTGGGGTAACACGTGGCAGAATATAAGTGCCATGGGAGAAATCTTAAAAATGATTGTGAGCCAACTGGAGGGGAAAGCACGGGAGGAGGTCTTGTGAGGACTGGAGATTATGTGTGGGCAGGTTTGGGGTTATTAGGTTAGGAATGTATAGAGAGGACAGGTCATATATAGATTATATGTGGTGGGTATCGGGATATTAGGTCAGAGATGTATGGAGGGACAGGTCATATATAGATTATATGTGGTGGGTATCGGGATGTTAGGTCAGAGATGTATGGAGGGACAGGTCGTATATAGATTACATACGGTGGGTATTGCGATATTAGATAAGGGATGTATGGAGGGACAGGTCGCATATAGATTACATGTGGTGGGTATCGGGATATTAGATCAGAGATGCATGGAGGGACAGGTCGCATATAGATTACATGTGGGGGGTATCAGGATATTAGGTCAGAGATGCATGGAGGGACAGGTCGCATATAGATTACATGTGGGGGGTATCAGGATATTAGGTCAGGGATGTATGGAGGGACAGGTCGCATATAGATTACATGTGGTGGGTATCGGGATATTAGGTCAGAGATGCATGGAGGGACAGGTCGCATATAGATTACATGTGGTGGGTATCGGGATATTAGATCAGAGATGCATGGAGGGACAGGTCGCATATAGATTACATGCGGTGGGTATTGGGATATTAGGTCAGGGATATATAGAGAGGACAGGTCGTATATAGATTATATGCGGTAGGTATTGGGATATTAGGTCAGGGATGTATAGAGAGGACAGGTCGTATATGGATTACATGTGGTAGGTATCGGGATATTAGGTCAGAGATGTATGGATGGACAGGTCGTATATAGATTACATGTGGGGGGTAACGGGTTATTAGGTCAGAGATGTATGGAGCAACAGGTCATATATAGATTATATGTGGTGGGTATCGGGATATTAGGTCAGAGATGTATACAGAGGACAGGTCGCATATAGATTACATGTGGTGGGTATTGAGATATTAAGTCAGGGATGTATAGAGAGGGCAGGTCGTATATAGATAACATGTAGGTGATATCAGGATATTAGATCAGAGATGTACTGGAGACACAGGTTGTGGACATAAATAGAATTAAAAAGTCTCCGATCACTAAATAATAGAGGTGAGCGAGAATGCTCGGATAAGGCAGTTACTCGAGCAAGCATCGCTCTCGAGTAACTGCATCCTCGTTCGAGCAGGCTCGAGGGGGGAGCGGGAGATAGTGGGGGGAGAGAGAGATAGATCTCTCTCACTCCCCCCCCCCCCCCGCTCACCCTCGCCGCCCTCCCCCCTTCCCCGAGCCTGCTTGAACGAGAATGCAGTTACTCAAGAAGAACAATGCTCGCTCACGTAACTGCCTTACCCGAGCATGGTCGCTCATCTCTACTAAATAACGACATTAGAAAAAAGAAAATTCTTCCAATATCTGGTTTTAACTGGTACAAAAGTGTTGCATTCCCTTTAAATATTATTAAGAATCTCATAATATATTCAGTGAGTTAAAAAACTGTATAGTTTGCACTATAATTCTGTTCTAAAATTAATATTGCGATGCTCCTTTAAGCTTCTTTTAACAGTCCCCGCACATATGTATCTCGGTTCATAACACGCCTGGCTTGTCTCATATAGTACTTTCACATCTTCCTAATTACAGATTACTTTCGAAGTTACTTATACTGTAGAGTGAATTTATCTGAAACAATTGTATATGTTGAGTGTTCCGCCAGGAATTAAATCATCCCGTGTTCTTAAATTGGTTGAGGCGTTTAACATAAACAAAAGACAGATTAGAGGGTTTTGTCACAGTTCAGTCAGACGAAATGCTGGAGGAGCAATTGTCATATTTGAATTAATCTGATTTACTTACACTTAAGTGAGTTTTTTTTTACATTTTTATAACAATAGTTTTTTTTTTTACAATTTTGCATAAAACTTGCTTTGATTAACTTTCACTGTTAACGGGGTTAGAAACATTTTTAATAAAGATTTTTTTTTTACCCAAATTAAAAGAAGTAACTTCGTAATCTAATCATTAGGGAGAGTTTTCATAAGAGGAATTTGATGCAATTTTTTTAGATGTTTTTTATCCCCCTCTCCGGCGTAATATCTGCCAAATTTATTATATTGTCACATGATGTTGATACATTTGTTGCATCTTTAACCCCTTAGTGACCATCCATATGTGTTTTTTTATGTTATGTGTATCTGGGCTTTAATCTACAGCGCAGAAAAAAACATGCCGGCCCTGTAGACAAAGGCCGCCTGCAGACGAGCGGGTCGGATCCGGCAGCGAGAATTCTCGCCGCGGGACCCGACCCGAGAGCCTGCAGGGACGAGCGCGTACTCAACTGCGCCTGGCAGCCCCGGCTCTTTCATGTGCCGGCTGCCGCGCAGCCGGCGCATGCGCAGACCGGAGCCGGCGGCCGGGTGAGTGCGAGCCCCGCACAAAAATAGGACATGCTGCGGTTTGTTTGCCGCACGAGATTTCGCGCGGCCAAACTGCGGCCGTCTGCATAGGAGTGCGTATTGTAATGCACTCCTATGCAAACTTTCAGTGGCGGAAATCCCGCGGGAAATACCGCCGCGGGATTTCCGCCCGTGTGCAGGCAGCCTAAAGCCCTGGGGTCTGTGTGTGACAGCGCCTGGCTATCGGTTGCCGAAGGTAGCCAAGTGCCTGGAGCTGTAACCGGGGTCTGCGGTCAGTGGCCCCAGTGATGCAAACGCTGTGATTCAATGGATAACAGCAATTGCATAAAAGTTTAAAAAAAGTTAAACAAAGGTAAAGTTTCATCTCTCCTCATGGATCCAATTCATGAGGAGAGATGAAACTAATGACCTACAGCCTCCGTGATGTCCTGCTCCTGGCTAAACATAGCTGAGAGCCTGGAGATTTCATGGGGGGCTGCGATATGCGGTCCCTGGTTACGTGATCGCTGTTATCCAATGGATAACGGCAATCATGTAAAATTTTAAAAAAGGCAAAACCTTACCTCCCGTCATGGATCTGATCTATGAGGGAAGGTGAAATTACTTACCTTAAGCCTCCGACAATGTCCCCCGATGGTATTTTTATCCGCGGACCTTTCCCCAGCTTCGGCGCATGAGCTCACCGGCAAAATGGAGGACGCAAGTGCAGAAGCTGGGGAAGTCCCAGGAAATTTAAAATCTACTAAAGGTAGCCGAGAGCCTGGAGCAGTGACCAAGGGCCACGGTGAGCCGTCTCCGATCATGTGATCACCATTATTCATAGGATAAGCGAGAAAGGTTGCACATAAGTGCAAAAAAAGGGTACATCAGCGCTGCTTACAGGGGTCTGTAATAGCACAAAGAATCCACCAAGTAGTGATAACAAAAAAGAGGATTCTTTATTAGGACGCACAGGGGCACTGAAAACGCTGCGTTTTTTTCCCGCGGGAAACGCAAACGCCAGTGGGTGCTCGCCCTAAGTCACATATATTTACCGGTTCACCTACCCTCCCTGTTGTGCATTGGTTTCCGGCTGGAGTGCCCTCCTAACCTTCATTTTCTTCTATTATCCATAGGATAACGGTGATCATGTAAAAGTTAAAGAAAAAGTTGAAGTTTAATCTCCCCTCACCGATGCAATCGGTGAGGAGATGAAACTTCTTACCAGAAGCCTCCAGATTTGATCCCAGATGCATTCCTCCTCCACAAAGCTTTCCCGGCTTCTGTTTATGTGCCTGAGACCAAATGCCGGACACATGTGCAAGAGCATTACATCATACTCTGCAGGGACTATCAAGCCTGTCGGGTCAGATCACGGGACGCTGTGTGGTTGCTAGGCAGCCACACTGACTAATTACACTTCTCCAGGCAAGATGCATGGACCCCTGTTGCTTACTAATCAGGCAAAGTGGGCGCTGCTGCCTAAAAGCAGGGTAATCATCCTGATAAGGCCTGTCTTCATCTGATACCTGGCAATCCCTGATCAGGAACCTGTAGAGATGCACCAATAACACATGACACGACACTGTTCACACACACTGAACACAGAACAGGACTGCACATAGAGCACAGGTCTGGCCACTTGCATAGACATGCAAAACACATCACTGTTCACACCAACATACAATGTTATGCAAACCACATAGAACAGGACTACACATTGAGCACATGTCTAGCCACTTGCATAGACATATCACACGTCACTGTTCACACCAACTTACCAGGTTATGTGTACAACATATAACAGGAACCCCACCCAGAGTATTCATCTATGGCAGACGAGGGGGATTGGCTGATGGAGAATACCACACCCAGCCAGCTCAATTAACCCTTACCTGTGAAGGTGTGTACAAGGAAACCTGTAGAACCACAGGTCCCAGATGCACAACCCTAACATAGAGAAGGAGAAGCAGGAGGGCAAAGCAAGGGGAATAGAAAGAAATCCCATGCTTATTCACTGTCAGAAACAGCTCCTCTGTTGTCCAGCTAACCAGTCTGAGCCTCATGCCTGCAAATTCTCTAATTGCACGTTACTACCTCTAAGTAAAATAATTGCATCAAAAAGAAACGTGATTGTGAACTGTGAAATTGTAAACTGTACCGAGAAATACAATGTAATTCTAATCAGCACTTAAAGGGTGAAATGTGTCCTCTGAAATTGCATTTAATGAAAGCTGAAGGTTCTTGTTCTGCTTAAGTAATAAACTGAGTTGTGTTTGCACTGTTAAATCTTCCTCCTGGAGTCCCTCCACTCCCAGGGGGAGCCCAGGGTGGCAGTACCAATGTGGTTCACTGATGGATATGCAGGGCAACCCGCCGAATTATCATGGCGTCATTAATAGGTTGCTGGTCTGCATGGTGAACTACATATATCAGAATGGTCTGGCACCCTGTATCCACTATGTGTGGGAGTGTACACCAAGCATCCACCCCCCTCATTATCAGGAGGCAGTGTGAGTGGGTGTCTCATCGGTGCCCTCACAGGGGTTATTGGCTCCTCCATTTGGTAGTCAGCTACCTGCATGGTGAGAAGTGGATGCATCTATATGCACTCCTCAGTCAGTAAGTAACGGCCACAGACTGAACATGAGCCAACAATGTGATGCAGCAGCATAAAAGGGAAAAAAGATTCTGGCATGTATTAAGAGAAGCATGGAGTCTAGATCACGTGAGGTCATTATCCCCTCTGCTCTTCTTTAGTCAGACCTCATCTGGAATACTGTGTCCAGTTCTGGGCATCCCACTTTAAAAAAGACATAGACAAACTGGAGCAAGTTCAGAGAAGAGTTACCAAGATGGTGAGCGGTCTGCAAATCATGTCCTATGAGGAACGGTTAAAGGATCTGGGAATGTTTAGCTTGCAGAAGAGAAGGCTGAGAGGAGACTTAAAGGGGTTGTCCCGTGGCAGCAAGTGGGTCTATACACTTCTGTATGGCCATATTAATGCACTTTGTAATGTACATTGTGCATTAATTATGAGCCATACAGAAGTTATAAAAAGTTTTTTACTTACCTGCTCCATTGCTAGCGTCCTCGTTTCCATGGAGCCGACTAATTTTCGCCGTCTAATGGCCAAATTAGCCACGCTTGCGCAGTCCGGGTCTTCTTCTTTTTTCAATGGGGCCGCTCGTGCTGGATGCCGGCTCCGTGTAGCTCCGCCCCGTCACGTGCCGATTCCAGCCAATCAGGAGGCTGGAATCGGCAATGGACCGCACAGATGCCCTGCGGTCCACCGAGTGAGAAGATCCCCGCGGCCATCTTCATCGGGTAAGTAAGAAGTCACCGGAGCGCGGGGATTCAGGTAAGCGCTGTCCGGTGTTCTTTTTTAACCCCTGCATCGGGGTTGTCTCGCGGCGAACGGGGGGGGGGGGGTTGAAAAAAAAAAAACCCGTTTCGGCGAGGGACAACCCCTTTAATAGCTGTCTACAAATATCTGAGGGGCTGTCACAGTGCGGAGGGATCAGCCCTATTCTCATCTGCACAAGGAAAGACTAGACGCAATGGGATGAAACTGAAAGAGAGGAGACACAGATTGGATATTAGACAGTGAAGGGGATCAATGAGTGGAACAGGTTACCACGGGGGGTAGAGAGTTCCCCTTCAATGGAAATATTCAAACAAAGGCTGGACAAATATCTTCAAATAGGTATAAATAAATATACCAAGCTTTATTGTAAAATATTGCAACGTGTTTCGGCGTGTAGATAAACGCCTTTTCCAAGCATAAGTGATGATGACATGCTCCCTTTAAGGGACAAATCGTTGGGATTTTTTCTAAAATGTATTTTCCATGTATAGTGTTCCTTTAAAGGAAACCTGTCATCAAACCCATTAATATACCTTTAGCAGTGCTGCTAATGAGATTTCTTTATCGCTATCTAGTTTTGTAATATGTACCCCAGTACCTTTAAAATCTGTTTTTCACGTTTTCCCACGCTGTATTATAATGAGATAAAAAGAGTTCGATTTTGCAGAAAAGAGTCCGATTTTTCTCTCAGCGTCGCGCCCGACACGCCCCTGTTCTAGAATGCCATGCATAGTAATTTCCCTTCTTCACTGTATCCCGCACAGGCGCCGTAATAAACCCTGCCTGCAGTTGTGCATCTCAACTCACTCTTATTTACTAGCTGTAACTTCAGCGGTGGACCGCGCATGCGCCTTGAGGATCCTTACTCCCACTGTGTCTAAGGACAAATGACTGTGGGAGTAAGGATCCTCAAGGCACATGCGCAGTACGCCGCAGAAGTCTTAGCAAGTAAGGGTTTGCTGATAAGCGCAGGCGTGGGCAGAGATTACTATAGCGCCTGTACAAGATTATAGTGAAGAGGAGAAACTAGCATGCAAGCCAATCAAGAACAGAGGTTACTTGGTGGGGCACGGCAGGAAAAATCGGACTCTCTTTAACCTATTATAATACAGCATGGGGAGACTTCAAAAAGAGATTGCAAAGGTACCGGAGCACGTGTTGCCAAACTAAATAGCGATAAGGAAATCTCATTAGCAGTACTGTTAAAGGCTACTTTGCATAAACTTGATGACAGGGTCCCTTTAAATACAAAAGCATAAAGCAATGCAATGTCATTGGCTATTAAATCTTCCTTACAGCTTCACCCTTGGTTACATGAGGATACACGTTAGATAGTAATGACTTGGCCACAAACTCCTTGACTTTGCAGCATTACTTTAATAGCCTTATATATATAGTAATACGCTCACAAAAGAATATGTTTTTGGAGATTACACAAAATTTAGAACCAGATTAGTTTTCTTATTTAGTTCATTGTATTACATATTGATCGCAGCTGGGAAAGGGAAAATGAATAATGTAGCAAATCTATATTTTAATATCCTTCTGGTTATTTAAATGATTGGATACCCCCTGGAGATTTGGGGTCTGTTCTGTTCCTTGGCAGAGATCAGAAACAAATAGCTTCTTCCTATGTTATCCTTGTCTTATGTAAAGAGGATTTGTAGAAGTAATTCTCTGGTGTAAACAGTATTGAAAACTTGTTCTGAAGGATTAAGACTTGTCTAATGGTTTGACCTAGGAAGAGTGCCTTCCAACAGTCAAAACAAGAGCAACTAACTAAGGTCACTTTTAATAAGACGGTTATGAGATGGAAAACAGATTGGAGATCTAAAATGAACTGAAAAGCTGTTAGTATATGTGGCATCGGGTGTCCGGCTCTTCTAATGAGGACACTAACTTTACCAAAGAAATCAAATACTAGAAAATGTGTTTGTAGTGGAAATTGTACCTCTTAAAAGGAAACCTTTCACAACCCCAAAGCATCATAAATAGAGATGAGCGAGCGTACTCACTAAGGCAAAAATACTCGAGCGAGTATTGCCATTTTCGAGTACATGCCCACTCGTGCCAAAAGATTTGGGGGTGAGCGGTGAGTTGCCAGAGTGAGCATGGAAGAGCGGGGGGGAGAGAGAGATCTCCCCCCCCCCCCCCACGTTCATCCCCGCTCTCCCCCCCGAATCATTAGGCATGTACTCGAAAATGGCAATACTCGCTCGAGTAATTTGCCTTAACGAGTACGCTTGCTCATCTCTAATCATAAACTGTTAGGGGGACGTGACAGGGAGCCGGGTGATGGATTTTTTTAGACTTACCCAATCACACGATCCAGTGAAGTTCCAACGGTGCGTGCAAATCTAACTCTTTTCAAGCCTCATGCCCATGCTCTCCCATAGACTTGTATAGGAGAGTTCATACATGGGATTCTGAAAAGAGTCAGATTGGGTTTTAATTTTGATTTTTATAAATATAAGGAAAGTTTTTTTTGTTACTTTTATCTTTTTTATAATTAATAAAAATTAAGAAACAGCCGATCCCCCTCCATACAAACCCTGAACTTCCATGATGTAACTGTACATCATGAAGCGTTAATGGGTTTTCTGGGCAGATTCTATTGACCTATCTTCAGGACCGATCATCCATGGCTAATCACCGGGGACCCGCCACTTGAGTTTTCCTAGTGATCAGCTGATCTGCCGGCTGGCTGTCAGTGCAGCAGGGCTGCCAGGAAGGGGAGCTTAGAGCGCATCATGACCTCCATGAATGGCAAGTTAATGGCCGCATGCAGTAACACTGAACCTATATTGGTGTCATGCTTACCTGCCCTCTACCACCACTCACATGCACACATTTTTGAACTGAGTCCAAATAAATTGTTTAACCCTTTTAACTTTATTCTTGGCTGTTTTTGTAGAAAATTATAGGGGTTTAAAGGAAATCTATATTGTCCTATGAGCCTCAAAACTAAGGTTTGGGGCTTATAAGACAGGGGGCTCAGTGTTTGAGGATGTGATTGCAAATAAGGGAGATGGGACAATACCTCTGCAGCGCCATCTATTGCATAACAGCATTCCTCTAAATCAATGCTTGACCCTTTATACAGATCTGTAGAACAATGATTGGGATTTGAAAACCAAGCCAGAATCCATATACAGACAGCTGCTTCTGGGTTTTTGCACTCATCAGTTTGCAGTAGGATCCTGGCTTGGCTAGTGAGGGCCTATAATGTGGGTCGGGAAGGGTAGCTTCATTCCTTAGGGAGAGCACCAAGAAAGTGAGTGAGGAAACTTAGGGTGGCTTCACACGAGCGTGTTTATGTGCGTACAGTTATGTGCACAAAAACACCCTACTATTAAAAACATTGGTTCCCTATGCTGTGTTCACATGTCCATGTTTTACAGGCATGCAAATGCACGTACCCACAAAACATAGCACATGCGTGCACCATAGGTCTGTGGTGCGCGTCAATATTCCCCAGCGGGGAGTCCCCTTGTTACTGAACAATGTGACAGCACTGTCACAGTGATTAGTGCCAAGAGGACTCCTCGCAGGGAGTAAAGAACCCCCTTTCACAGCTGTCACAGCTGTGACAGCTGTGGAAAAGGATTTCTCCATCTCCACGGGGAGTAAGGAAACCCCCACAGCTCTCACAGCTGTGATAGAGGATTTCTTCATCCTTGTGGGGAGTAAAGAATCCCCTGCCCCAGCTGTCACAGTTGTGACAGCTGTGGCAGAGGATCACAATGTTTTCCCATTGCTTTCAATGGGACCGTCACTTCTGCAGTCCCATTGAAAGCAATGGGCTGCTGGCAAGCCCTGCAGCGATTCACAGAAGTCAATGAATGGCCAAGCACTGCCAGTGATTGGCTAAGTGCTGTGACCAATCACAGGCAGCACTCAGCTTGAAAAGTAAGGTTCTCACCCGCAGCAGAGAGGTCGCCCCAGTTATGGGTCAGGCTAAAGAGATGCAGCGCCAAAATAGGAGACCAAACTAGAAGGGCTCCAAAATCGTAATCCAGTTATAGAGTAAATGGTAGCATATGCAAATGTAAATAGTGCAAAAAAGTCCTTTATTGCCCCATCACATGAAAAGCGGCATGGCCATGATGGCCTTCCTCAGGCTCTGCAACCCCCCACTCCCCTCTGCTACCCCCCGCTCACCCCCGGCTCCCCCCGAATCTTTTCGCCCGAGTAGTCAGTTACTCGGAAAAAGCGGTGCTCGAGTGCAAAAACGCCCTAAACGAGTACGTATGCTCATCTCTAATGAAAATGTATTTAATATAAAAAGTCTATGTATAGTATATATCGATATATTGGTATTTTCAGGCTTTCTTAAATGTTTCTGTCATTTCAAATCGCAATAATTTTCCATAGCAACAAAAATGTACTAAATACAAAGAACTGAACTGTAGAAAACGAATCGTTTTAGCTTGAAATGTTCACCTGTTATGTAATGGGTCGCGCATACTCCTGGCCCAGTGACATTTATAACCACAAGTGGCTGTCAGAAAGTTAGATAAATATTGTAATTGCAATTCAGGCCAATAGAGCAGCATGCGTATAAAAGGAAATAGTGTCCACCTTAAATCACGGGTACTGCTAAAAAATATTTTACAAAAACTGATTTAGTAAAAATACTGAAATATCGTTAAAAAACTACAATGAGCAAAATAGATTATTGTCTGGTGGGAAAATTGATAGGTTCTGAGACCTAAAAAAAAAGTAAAATAAGTGAAATTAAAAAATAAAGGACTCTAAAAGTTAAAAAAACAAAGCTTTTTCCCGTATATATAGTAACAAAACTAGCACAATAAAACCCAAAACGTATTTAATATCGCCATGGCCATTAAAGTTCGATCTATCAATATAACATATTTATCCTGTGCGGTGAATATTATCAGAAAAAAATGAAACACCAGAAATGCGCTTTTTTGGTCAGCCTGTTGCTATATATTTGTCAATGACTCTTTGTTGGAGCCTCACACACAAACTGTACGACCGATCCACATGAAAGTTTGCACACAGCAGAATCTCGACCCGGAGAAGGTTATAGGCTAAAAAAATCAGCAACTTTGTTGCCTTGGCAACCTTTTTTGCATTTTTTTGCCTTTGCTTGAATTTTAATGCAGCAACCCCCAAATTGGCTTTTTTTACCAATGGATTCTACGGACTCGATTTAGTATTCCTGGTTATTTCCAACAAGTAATTCCCACTAGAAGAGTCAGACTGAGCGCTGACAATATGGGTTTCAGGACTGCTTTTTAGCCCCGGCCTAACTCTGGTGGAGGCCACCAATCATCTACCTATTTTGTCCTTCCTAATTCTACCTTGGATGTCCGTGTGGATAATGATCTGTCCCCACACAGGAATACATGAAATAAATTTATGAACACCGGCGCTCATTTATCAAAACTGTCTAACGGGAAATCAACAAACAGTAAAAAAAAACTGGTTTTGGTGCCCATAGCAACCAATCACAGAGCAGCTTTCATTTTACCTCAGCACTAACAGGATTAAATACTGTTGCCCATAGCAACCAATCACAGAGCAGATTTCATTTTATCTCAGCACTGAAGATTGAAAACTGTTGCCCATAGCAACCAATCACAGGACAGCTTCCACCACCATTTTGACCGGATGCAGAAAAGGGGAGGATGTATTCATTTCCAGAATGCCAATGCTTCCGTCAGATATGCCATTCGATTTCAAGCGTCTTTAGTTCCTGGTTCGTTTTGCATTTTGCATGTCTGTCAACAAAGCCCAGGGCCAAAGCTTGACGGTGACGAGAATTAACCTGCAGGGGTCCTGCTTTTCCCACGGTCAGTTGTATGTGACATTTTCAAGAGTTGGGAATGGAAAAAATCTTTTTGTTTCTGCTCCTGATGGAAAAAACACAAACATTGTGTATCACAAGGCCTCGCAGTAAAAGTTATAGAATAAGAATGTTAGATGCAAGGATCATTGAATTTGCCTATTTTAAGTGAATACATTAACAGCATTCAAGGGTTGTCCCACGGCCAAAATGAAAAATTTTTCACAGCCCAGTCCCCCCTGTTAAGCAAACCTCACAAACTACCCATGTAAGTCGTTTTTTTAGAGCGTTTCTACTCACCATGAAGCAGTTTTATGAAGTTATAAAATTCTTCTATAAAGATGGCCGCCGTCATTTCCCATGGTGCACCTCTGGTCTTCTCCCACGATGCACCGCGGGTCTTCTCCCATGGTGCACCATGGATGTTCTTCTCCAGTCTGAGCTCCACTGCCGATTATAGCCACCTCATTGGCTGATCGGCACCACGTGACGGGGCGGAGCTACGTGATGATGCGGAGAAGAGAGGAGGAGCCAGTACACCATCCAGAAGAGGAATTTTCAGTGCGCAAGCGCGACTGTTCGTGCGTCCAGAGGAGAAGTTTGGTCGTCGCCATGGGGACGGGGACGCCAGCACCGGAGGGGGTAAGTATATAACTTCTGTATGGCCAATATTTAATGCACGATGTATATTACAAAGTGCATTAATATGGCCATACAGAAGTGTATAACCCCACTTACTGTCGCGGGGATAACCCCTTTAATCAGCACAGGTGTTCTTCGACGTATTTATGCGTACGTTCTGATATGATCTTTTCTTACTTAAAATGTCACCTTTTGTATTGCACGCATTTTGTAGAGGGTACCCAGGCTAGTTTTTTTTATAAAAGACGATCAAAAACTCAAAAAATCGTAGAGCTGGAAGGGACCTCCAGGGTCACTGGGTGCAACCCCCTACTCAATGCAGGATTCACCAAATCATCCCAGACAGATGTCTGTCCAGCCTTTGCTTGAAGAATTCCATTGAAGCATAACTTCTACCTCCCGTGGTAACCTGTTCCACTCATTGATCCCCCTCACTGTCAGAAAGTTTTTTCTAACATCCAATCTTTGTCTCTTCTCTTTCAGGGCTCAGTCACACGGGCGTTATTTTGCGCAATTTTTTTGTGCGCAAAACTGACAAAAAAAATCGCGTGACCGAAGCCAGGGTCACAGCTGAAAAAAACGCTGCTAGCACCGTTTATCAGCCCAAAGTGCTCAGTCACACAGGCGCTACCCGCTATCCTCTGCCACAGCTGTGGCAGAGGAGAACGATGTTTGCCCATTGAATTCAATGGAGCCGGTAATACAGCCGACTCCATTGAAAGCAATAGGCTACTGGCAAGCGCTGTATTAATTTTCGGGGAAGGGCTTCAAATATAAGCCCTTCCCTGAAAAGCATCCACAAAAAGTGTAAAAAGTTTTAAAAAAATATAACTCCCCCCCCCCCCTTTTACAGCTGCCGGAGATCAGCCACATCCAGACGACTCTTCTCCTGAACTACTTCTGTAGTATTCAGCAGCCGTGGATTTAAAATCCCCGGCTGCTGAATGGGCTGCCTCTGATTGGTCACAGTGCTCAGCCAAGGGCTTTTAGAATACTACCACCTGCTGTTTATTACCCTGGATATTCCAGGACTAATACTAGAATTGCACCAACTGCTATTTATATCACCATATCTTCCAGGACTAGCGCCACCTGCTGTTTATATTGCTAAATAGTCCAGGACTAATGTTAGAATAGCGCCACTTTCTGTTTATATCCTCATATATTCCAGGACTAATGCTAGAACAGCCCTACCTACTGTTTATATCCCAGATATTCCAGGACTAATGTTAGAACAGCACCACCTGCTATTTATATCCCCAGATACCCCAGAATTAATGTTAGGATAATGCCCCCTGCTGTTCCAAAGCATTCACACTTGCTCAGTTGTGTACATGGCCATACATGCATGTACAAGCCTGAGTATGCGCAACCATTTCAAAATATTTACTGAGATGGAAATAGAATAGAAACAGCAGGTGGCGCTATCCTAATAGCAGTCTTAAAATATCTGTAGATACAAATATTTTTGGTCTGCAGTTAGCAATAAACAATATTTTTCATTGGACAACCTCTTTAACCCCTTTCTCCGTGTGATGTACATGGATATGAAAGAGACTGTCAGTTTCCCTGGAAACAAGCAGTCAACAACCAGAGGAATCAACATCTGCAATATCTGAAGAATGGAGCATTTTGGAAATAAACATATGAAGTCAAATAAAAGTGTTTAAAAAAATTTTAAAACTCCAAAAATATCTATTTCCGATTTTTCCCACAAAACAATCTAAACAAAAAATATGGAACAAAATTATTATTGGTGCATCCAAAAGAAGCTCAAACTATCCAAGGGCGGACACTCACTAGCAATATTTTTTCTCTTGCGCTGTGAGAGCACGAGAAAATTCTCGCCTCGCAGCGCAAGAAAGACGCCGGTATAGAACCGGCATATCACTAGTGGTTTCAAAGGGGCCAGCAGCAGCACTAGCCCCATTGAAAACATAGGGAGAATGCTGCAGACTTCTGCCACAGCTGTCACAGCTGTGGCAAGAGTTTCCTTTATCCCTGCGGGGACCACGGGGATGAAGGAATCCTCTGCCACAGCTGTGACAGCTGTGGCAGAAGTCCGCGGCATTCTATTCCATTGCTTTCAATGGGATCGCAACTGCTGCCGATCCCATTGAAAGCAATGCTTTCTGCCAAACCCCGCAGAATGATGATCGGGGAAAGGCTTGAAATATAAGCCCTTCCCCGATAATCATCAAAATGTGTGTTTAAATTTTTTTTTTTTAATTTACTCACCTCTCCGGTGCTCAGCCGCATCCTCCGGCTGTCTCCCCGGCACTGCTATTAAGCTCTTTCAGCAGTTGGGGATTTAAAAATCTCCGCCTCATGAAAGGGCTGTGCAGATTGGCTGAGGGCTCAGCCAATAGCAGCTACTGCTTAGCTATTGGCTGAGCGCTCAGCCAATCACAGATAGCCCTTAGCTATTCATTCATGAATAGCTATATCTTAGCTATATGTCACAGCTGTCACAGCAGTGGCAGAAGTCCCCGACATTCTGCATCTCTTTTCAATGGGGCTAGTGCTGCTGGCCCCATTGAAAAGACTGGCGATATGCCGACTTTAACTTTACTCTCGCATCGCAGTGGAGAAAAAAACGTCAATGAGCGTCCACCCTAAGTATCGCTCACGCAGTCCCCTTTGAAAAAATTGAATAAAAAGTGATCTAAAAGTCACGTGTACTTAAAAACAGTACCAATAAACCTACAGCTTGACCCACACAAAATAAGCCCTCACACGGCTATGTCAATGGAAAAAAAATAAGAAGTTATAGCTCTTGGAACACAAGGGGAAAAAAACACCCCCCCCACCACCACCACCACCACCACAACCTAAGAATGACTGGTAGCTAAATGGTTAAATGAAGAAACTCTTTTATATAATCAAGACAATGAGGAATGTTCTTTAATATCATTCTATAGGTGAATGTTTTATGATACGTACTATGCTTCCGAGTCAGCTGTCATTTTTCTGTCTGCGGATTATAGATTTGCTTACATTTTCATCATCCAGTTTGTTCAGCATCATTAACATGACAAAATGGCAGAAAAAAACCTGCTGTTCCGTGCAATTCCCATCACGGTCGTGCAAGCTCTTTTTGCCGCGATTTTAGTTTTTATTTCTAGGAAGATGCAGTGGGCTGCATCACAAAAGCACTTTCACAGCAACGGCTGCCAATGTGAACCGGCCCATATAATGAAGACTATTACGGCTGATGAATTGTCCTAACACGATTGCACCCTTGCAGCTGTCAGCATGCTTCGCCCCGTGTATGAAACCATGCAGGTAGGTGTATATTTAGCGCATCTAGAAAAATATTTATTTTATGCTATCGCTCATTTACTTGAAGCCATGTACATAGGAAGGAGTCTTGACAGAAAAATAACACTTTATATAGTTCTCCAATATCTCTATGTAATTTATCCCTCTACATTGAATTGTGTCTGGGAAACCAGTAATTTCTTAACCCGCAGTTAAAGTTAAGTATAGTACATAAAATAAAACCGTAACAAATTCATTGTGCACTTGGAAACTGGGAGCAAAGTGAGATGAATATCCAGAGTAATAAAAGATTCTACTTGTGCAGAGTTAAATTTTTGCATTTCAAGGAACTCGGAAATTTTAGTAACATTGAATTTGGTTTCCATTAGTTACAGGGAAATATATTTGTACATTTTAAGTGAAATCTTTCCCCAATACTTGTAAAAATTACAATTTGTGGTCTCCTTGTTTGCTTTAGGCCCCCATTACAAATGATCTTCTGAAGTTGAAACTCTCATAACTCACTAAGGCCTTGGTCACACGACCGTTTTTTGAACCGATCTGCAGACGCGCTTGCGATCTGCAGATCTATAGACCAAATGCATCCCAATGGGATCGGTCACATGTCCGCTTTCTATGCGGATGTGCAATCAATTATAGGACACAACGATTCGCAGAACGCGCCTATCTGCGCTCTGCGCATCACGGTGTTCTATATATGCTCTCAGTGTTCTATATATGCGCCGACCCCATTGAGAACATATACTTAAAGATCGTTCTCCTCTGCCACAGCTGTTACAGCTGTGGCAGAGGAGAACGATGTTCACCCATTGAATTCAATGGAGCCAGCAATACAGCAGGTTCCACTGAAAGCAATGGGCTGCCGGCAAGCGCTGGATGAATTATCGGGAAGGGCTTAAAAATATAAGCCCTTCCCTGCAATTCATCCAGAAATGTGTAAAAATAAAACAATATGTATACTCACCTAATCCCTGCAGACGGAGTTCAGCCGCGTCCAGCCAGCAGTTCTCCTGAACTGCTCTGTGTAGTATTCAGCAGGCGAGGATTTAAAATGAATTCATGAATGGGTGAGTGAGAGCTGCCTCTGATTGGTGAGGGCTGTGACCAATCAGAGGCAGCCCATTCAGCAGGCTGGGATTTTAAATCCCCGCCTGCTGAATACTACACAGAGTAGCTCAGGAGAACTGCTGGCCGGACGTGGCTGAACTCCGGCTGCAGGGAAAAGGTGAGTATCCTTTTTTTTTTTTTTACACATTTTAGGATGGTTTTCAGGGAAGGGCTTATATTTTTAAGCGCATCCCGAAAATTCATCCCGCGCTCGCCGGCAGCCAATTGCTTTCAATGGAACCAGCTGTATTGTCGGCTCCATTGAATTTAATGGGCGAACATCGTTCTCCTCTGCCACAGCTGTGGCACAGCTGTGTCAGAGGATAGCGGGCAGTGCAGGACGGTTTCACTGAAAACGCTGCTAGGTGCAGCTTTTTCAGCGAATCGTCGGCCCCGGTCACGCGATTTGCGGATGCACATCCGTTATGCCATCCGCAAATCGCGGGAAAAAAACGCCCGTGTGACCGAGGCCTTAGATACATAAGCTTGATAACAATGGAAACAGAAGCTCAAAAAATTTCATTTAGCAAAACCATCTACCAGTAGGTCATTCTTGTTGTCCACAGCAACCAATCACAGCACAACTTTAATTTCTCAAGCTACTGAGGTACAATAAATGTTTTGCTGTGATTGGTTGCTTTGGACAACAAGAAATCATAGAATCATAGTCTCACCCTTAGGGCTTATTTACAGGAGCTTGTATCAGCCAGCCTTTTCACAGCCAGCCGATATACACTACCATCTGCCTCTCTCCTCCACTCTGGCATTTGCAATGGGAGGGGGCAGGGTGGGGCAGAGTTTCTGTCCTGTCCACTCCCATTGCTGGCTATGGACAAGGGGCGAGAGCTTAGCTCCGCCCCAGTCCTGCCAACTCCCATTGCAAACTGCTTGGAGGGGAGGGGAGAGGCAGAGAGCCTGTGAGAGGGTGAGACAGCCTCCAATATGTGTAAATTGTTCTTGTTACTGTAAATAGTCCACTACTGTGTGTTTTATTATTTGTCCACAAGAGGTCGCTGTTCTGCAGAAAAGATTATGGTCAAGCTGTGAGGTGACAGGACCATGGTAGCCTGTGATTGGAGCACCCGTTGCCTGGTTACAGCGTGCGCACGGGAGGAGAAAAAATTAAAAGCGTGCGTACACTGTGAGGGGACAGTTGGTCGAAAGAGCGATCTGAGTGGAGCTACGGAAGAGTTAAGGAGGTCATATCCTGAAGGGACCGGAGCTGCAGCGGATTCAGATTTTCACCAGATGCCCACTGGATGGGAGAAGACTTGCTTCCGGGGATGTTGCTGAACAACCGGAGTGAGACTGGATATTGTGTGGACCATACTGGATGCCGCTGAGGAAGTGAGTAACGGCTCTCTGCAGTACCGCACGCTGTTCTGGAGGGGCCCCTCATCGTCTAGACTTTTTGGCTGATTATACAGCGGACCGGTTTATGTGCACGCAAGACACCATATTTTGGCGCCAAGTTACTTGGGACTGCATCTTGGCCTGTAGTTAGATTAGGCAGGGTTATGGACCGTGTCAGGCCACACTTCAGCGGGATCGGCATAGTGGCTGGCAGGCCACATCCAGCCGTCAGTAAGAAGCTTCTGCTAACATTCCCCTGGCTATATAGCCGCTGTTCTTTATACGTGTCCTTTATTGTATTGGGCTGGGGGGATAGAGTCAGTGTTGTTAAGTCTGTAAGCTGTTGTGCTGCACCGCCGGTACTCAGATCACTCCCCCTTTCCTTTGTTCCTTAGTAGCGGTATTAATAGGTAACAAGGGGCCGGTTTATTTAGGCCTGCCCGCTAGGTAAAAGCATAGTCTATTATAGTAGCGCCCTTTGGGGAGTACAGCGCTGTACAGCACAAGGGCCTCAGCCATCTGGCTTAGTGTATGTGAGTTTTGTTGGGTTACCCATTGTTTGTGGTCACGTGGGCCACAGGGCTTTGGTAAAATTCGGTTTGGACCTGAACTGGTGTCAGAGTCGTTTTTCTTGTTTGTGACTTCGCTGTATCCTGGGGAGCCCACCCCGGTACACGGCTTACAACTCGGTGAGGGGGAGGGAAGGGGGGGACTGCTCAGATGAAAGTATATATCGGCCGGTCGATATACACTCGTGTAAATAAGCCATTAGACAGTTTGGCTAAATGATTTCCAAAAAGTTTTATTCTTCTCTAGTTGTTGCTAGGGGTATTTGAGACAAAATGTCTGTCAACGAAGACAGGAAAGCATTTTTGTGTCCTTGATTTTCATGTTTTATGAGTCTTTTATTAGTTTGCAATGTCATTTTTGAACAGAGTTTGGTAAAGATTAGAGATGAGCGAACGTACTTGTCCGAGCTTGATATTCGTGCGAATATTAGGGTGTTCGGGATGCTCGTTACTCGTAACGAGTACCATGCGGTGTTCTGGTTACTTTCAGTTTCCTCTCTGAGACGTTAGCGCGCTTTTCTGGCCAATTGAAAGACAGGGAAGGCATTACAACTTCCCCCTGTGACGTTCAAGCCCTATATCACCCCCCTGCAGTGAGTGGCTGGGAAGATCAGATGTCACCCGAGTATAAAAGTCGGCCCCTCCCGCGGCTCGCCACACATGCCTTGTGAGTTAGCTGAGGGAAAGTACTATCGTGCTGGAGCTGCTGTAGGGAGAGCGTTAGGAGTTAGTGTAGGCTTCAAGAACCCCAACGGTCCTTCTCAGGGCCACATCTACTAGTGTGCAGTACTGTGTTAGCACAGTATTTTTTTTTTTTTTTTTCAAAAATTGGATCTGCAGAGCATTGCGCCCTGCAATAGGGACAGAAGTGGGGGTTAGGCAGGGAGAGTGTTAGGAGTTAGTGTAGGCTTCAAGAACCCCAACGGTCCTTTCTAGGGCCACATCTATCCATGTGCAGTACTGTCCAGGCTGCTGTTAGCAGTGTTGCATATTTTATTTTTTTTCTCAAAACCGGCTGTGCAGAGCATTGCACCCGGCATTAATACTACAGGGATAGAATTGTGTAGGCAGGGCCAGAAGACATACATTATTCATTGAATACACGCAGTGTGGGTGTTCCTTGTAAAAAGCAGGGAAAAAATTCTATTTGGCCTGCCTCTGACAGTACTCAGGGCTCTGTGTACGTGTGTGCTGTGCGCTGAACGTTCAGAAAAAATCAGACGCAGTCAGCTACGTTTTACCGCAGGCGTGCGGTAATTTTTTTCCTGCATGGGAAATCCCTGATCTGCTGTAGGTAGCGAATTACTTTGCATCACTGCAGTTCTGGGACAAATTGGCAGGGCCACAACACAGTTATTAAACTTAGTATTCATTGAATACACGCAGTGTGGGTGTTCCTTGTAAAAAGCAGGGAAAAAATTCTATTTGGCCTGCCTCTGACAGTACTCAGGGCTCTGGGTACGTGTGTGCTGTGCGCTGAACGTTCAGAAAAAATCAGACGCAACCAGCTACGGTTGAGTGCAGCCTTGCGCCAATTTCTTTCCTGCCTGGGAAATACCTGTTCTGCCACAGTTAGTAACTCTGCAACAGTAAAGTTCTGTGACAGTTTTGCAGGGCCGCAACACAGTTATTAAAATTATTATTCAGTGAATAGACGCAGTGGGCCTATCCTTTTAAACAAAAGGGAAAAAAGTATATTTGCCCTGCCTCTGACAGCCGTCAGGGCTCTGGGTACGTGTGTGCTGCGTGGAGAACGTAAAAAAATCAGACGCAACCAGCTACGGTTGAGTGCAGCCTTGCGCCACTTTCTTTCCTGCCTGGGAAATCAAATCACTGGTAATACACCATGCTGAGGGGTAGGGGTAGGCCTATAGGACGTGGACGCGGGCGAGGACGCGGAGGCCCAAGTCAGGGTGTGGGCACAGGCCGAGCCAGTGTGGTGGCCAGGGGTAGAGGCAGGGCCAGACCGAATAATCCACCAACTGTTTCCCAAAGCGCCCCCTCGCGCCATGCCACCCTACATAGGTCAAGGTGCTCTACGGTGTGGCAGTCTTTCACAGAGACGCCTGACGACCGACGAACAGTGGTGTGCAACCTTTGTCGCGCCAAGATCAGCTGGGGAGGCACCACCAACAGCATGCGCAGGCATATGATGGCCAAGCACCCCACAAGGTGGGACGATGCCCGTTCACCGCCTCCGGTTTGCACTACTGCCTCTCCCCCTGTGCCCCAACCTGTCACTGAGATCCAACCCCCCTCTGAGGACACAGGCACTACCGTCTCCTGGCCTGCACCCACACCCTCACCTCCGCTGTCCTCGACCCAATCCAGCAATGTCTCTCAGCGTAGCGTCCAGACATCGCTAGCGCCACAGTTTGAGCGCAAGCGCAAGTACGACGCCACGCACCTGCACGCTCAAGCATTAAACGTACACATTGCAAAATTGATCAGCCTAGAGATGCTGCCGTATAGGCTTGTGGAAACTGAGGCTTTCAAAAGCATGATGGCGGCGGCGGCCCTGCGCTACTCGGTTCCCAGTCGCCACTACTTTTCCCGATGTGCCGTCCCAGGCCTGCACGACCACGTCTCCGGCAACATTGTACGCGCCCTCACCAACGCGGTTAATGCCAAGGTCCACTTAACAACAGACACATGGACAAGCACAGGCGGGCAGGGCCACTATATCTCCCTGACGGCACATTGGGTGAATTTAGTGGAGGCTGGGACAGAGTCAGAGCCTGGGACCGCTCACGTCCTACCCACCCCCAGAATTGCGGGCCACAGCTCGGTGGTGGTATCTGCGGCGGTGTATGCTTCCTCCACTAAAGCACCTTCCTCCTCCTCCTCCTCCTCCTCCAACGCAACCTCTGTCTCGCAATCAAGATGTGTCAGCAGCACGTCGCCAGCAGTCGGTGTAACGCGGCGTGGCAGCACAGAGGTGGGCAAGCGTCAGCAGGCCGTGCTGAAACTACTCAGCTTAGGAGAGAAGAGGCACACGGCCCACGAACTGCTGCAGGGTCTGACAGAGCAGACCGACCGCTGGCTTGCGCCGCTGAGCCTCCAACCGGGCATGGTCGTGTGTGACAACGGCCGTAAGCTGGTGGCGGCTCTGCAGCTCGGCAGCCTCACGCACGTGCCATGCCTGGCCCATGTGTTTAATTTGGTGGTTCAGCGCTTTCTGAAAAGCTACCCCCACTTGTCATACCTGCTCGGAAAGGTGCGCCAGCTCTGCGCACATTTCCGCAAATCCCACACGCACGCTGCCACCCTGTGGACACTGCAACATCGGTTTAATCTGCCAGTGCACCGACTGCTGTGCGACGTGCCCACACAGTGGAACTCTACGCTCCACATGTTGGCCAGACTCTATGAGCAGCGTAGAGCTATAGTGGAATACCAACTCCAACTTGCGCGGCGCAGTGTGAGTTAGCCTCCTCAATTATTTACAGAAGAGTGGCCCTGGATGGCAGTCATCTGCCAGGTCCTTGGAAAATTTGAGGAGTCTACCCAGGTGGTGAGCGGCGATGCTGCAATCATTAGCGTCACCATTCCTCTGCTATGCATCTTGAGAAGTTCCCTCCAAAGCATAAAGGCAGACGCTTTGCGCTCGGAAACAGAGCCGGGGGAAGACAGTATGCCGCTGGATTGTCAGAGCACCCTTCTGTCTATATCTCAGCGCGTTCAGGAGGAGGAGCATGAGGAGGGGGAAGAGACAGCTTGGCCCACTGCTGACGGTACCCATGCTGCTTGCCTGTCATCATTTCAGCGTGTATGGCCTGAGGAGGAGGAGGAGGAGGAGGATCCTGAAAGTGATCTTCCTAGTGAGGACAGCCATGTGTTGCGTACAGGTACCCTGGCACACATGGCTGACTTCATGTTAGGATGCCTTTCTCGTGACCCTCGTGTTACACGCATTCTGGCCACTACGGATTACTGGGTGTACACACTGCTCGACCCACGGTATAAGGAGAGCCTTTGCACTCTCATTCCCGAAGAGGAAAGGGGTTCGAGAATGATGCTATACCACAGGGCGCTGGTGGACAAACTGATGGTAAACTTCCCATCCGACAGCGCTAGTGGCAGAAGGCGCAGATCCGAGGGCCAGGTAGCAGGGGAGGCGCAGAGATCAGGCAGCATGTACAGGGCAGGCAGGGGAACATTCTCCAAGGCCTTTGCCAGCTTTATGGCTCCCCAGCAAGACTGTGTCACCGCTCCCCAGTCACGGCTGAGTCGGCGGGAGCACTGTAAAAGGATGGTGAGGGAGTATGTAGCCGATCGCACGACCGTCCTCCGTGACGCCTCTGCCCCCTACAACTACTGGGTGTCGAAGCTGGACATGTGGCCTGAACTTGCGCTGTATGCCCTGGAGGTGCTTGCTTGTCCTGCGGCTAGCGTCTTGTCAGAGAGTGTGTTTAGTGTGGCTGGGGAAATCATCACGGATAAGCGTACCCACCTGTCAACCGACAGTGCCGACAGGCTTACACTCATCAAGATGAACAAAGCCTGGATTTCCCCAGACTTCTCTTCTGCACCAGCGGACAGCAGCGATACCTAAGCAATACGTAGGCTGCACCCGCGGATGGAAGCATCGTTCTCTCTCACCATCCAAAACGGGGACATTTCTGCTTCATCAATCTGTGTCTAATATTCCTCCTCCTCCTGCTCCTCCTCCTGAAACCTCACGTAATCACGCTGAACGGGCAATTTTTCTTAGGGCCACAAGGCTCACTCATATAATTTTTCTAAACAATTTTTATACGTTTCAATGCTCTTAAAAGCATTGAAAGTTTAACTTGAACCAATTTTTCGTTAAACTGGGCTGCCTCCAGGCCTAGTTACCACTTAAGCCACATTAACCAAAGCGATTAATAGGTTTCACCTGCCATCTTGGTTGGGCATGGGCAATTTTTCTGAGGTACATTAGTGCTGTTGGTACACCAATTTTTGTGGGCCCTCGCCTACAGTGTAATCCAATTAATTTTTTGCCCACCTGCATTACAGCTGATGTAACATCAGCTGTGTTGGGCACTGCAATGGGATATATTTATGTACCGCCGGTGGGTTCCAGGGAGCCACCCATGCCGTGGGTCCACACGGAGTTGTAACTACATGTGTCCACTTCTAAAGAGCCCCAGTCTGACTGGGGCATGCAGTGTGGGCCGACGCCCACTTGCATTAAACATGACATTACCTCAGCTGTGATGGGCAATGCAATGGGATATATTTATGTACCGCCGGTGGCTTCCTGGCACCCACCCATGCTGTGGGTCCACAGGGAATTATAAATGCATCTGTTTCCACTTGTATAGAACCCCAGTCTGACTGGGGCATGCAGTGTGGGCCGAAGCCCACCTGCATTAAGCGCGACATTACTACCTCAGCTGTGTTGGGCACTGCAATGGGATATTTCTATGTACCGCCGGTGGCTTCCTGGCACCCACCCATGCTGTGGGTCCACAGGGAATTATAAATGCATCTGTTTCCACTTGTAAAGAACCCCACTCTGACTGGGGCATGCAGTGTGGGCCGAAGCCCACCTGCATTAAGGACGACATTACTACCTCAGCTGTGTTGGGCAATGCAATGGGATATTTTTGTGTATCGCCGGTGGGTTCCAGAGAGCCACCCATGGCTATGCCCACGTGTGCAGCTCCTGATGGCGGTGGCACAGGATTCTATTTCTCATTGCTTCTGTACAGCATTGTGGGCTATCGCCCCGCCCCTTTTAAAGAGGGTCGCTGCCTAGCCATGCCAACCCTCTGCAGTGTGTGCCTGCTTTTCCTCTGGCAGAAGCACTTCTAAATAGACATGAGGGCGGTGTGGCATGAGGGCAGCTGAAGGCTGCGCAGGGACACTTTGCTATGCGCTGTGGGGGGGAGGGGGGGGGGCGGTTGGGCAGCATGTAACCCAGGAGAAGTGGCAGCGGAGTGTCATGCAGGCAGTGATTGTGCTTTGTTGGAGGTAGTGTGGTGCTTAGCAAAGGTATGCCATGCTAATGAGGGCTTTTCAGAAGTAAAAGTTGTTGGGAGGGGGGGGCCCACTCTTGCCGCTATTGTGGCTTAATAGTGGGACCTGTGAACTTGAGATGCAGCCCAACATGTAGCCCCTCACCTGCCCTATCCGTTGCTGTGTCGTTCCCATCACTTTCTTGAATTGCCCAGATTTTCACACAAGGAAACCTTAGCGAGCATCGGCGAAATACAAAAATGCTCGGGTCGCCCATTGACTTCAATGGGGTTCGTTACTCGAAACGAACCCTCGAGCATCGCGAAAAGTTCGTCCCGAGTAACGAGCACCCGAGCATTTTGGTGCTCGCTCATCTCTAGTGAAGATCCCTCCAGTATGTGTACAATTCGTAAGTGGTGCTCCAATTTTAAGGAAAAAGATTGCATCTGTAAGCAAAAATCATCCAACCATCCACCAGTAAGCATGGAAACAGTGGAGTGTGTCAGTGTGAGTTTTACATGAAGTCCTCAGAAATCAACCATCAGAGCAAGCAAAAATTGGACGTCCCACAGTCGACTGTGCGGCAGATTGTGTAAAAGTTTGCAAAGTAATTCATACCGATTGTTACCGGCCTGAAACCGGACAACAAAGAGCGACAATGTTCTTTCTGGAAGAGTATGCAGACTGTAATGGATAGCGAAGGTTTCATGGAGTCCTTAGTATTTAGCAATGAAGCCGTCTTTCACCTTTTGGTCACAGTTAATGTAATGTCAGACTCTGTGGGAGAGGAATATTCCAGAATATCCCTCAAGGTGAATGTGTTTTGCACTATAACCTGAAGGAAAGTGTACGGTCCCTTCTTTTCTCATGAGGAAACAATCCTGGGGATTTCGTACCTGGAGGCTACAGATATGGCTTTTGCCACAGCTAGAGGAAGAAAATTTCGGGGTTCATCTTCCAACAGGATGGGGTGTAGCAAGCAGAAGTTGGCGGGGGGTAGCCTGAGTGGGTGTGCTAACTCTGACCTTGTCACAGTGGTGGCTGCTCTGCCTAAAATGGTGGCTCGTGCGGCAGGTGGATTGCAATAGGGTTCTTGGCGATAACAATTAGTAATTTGTGTAATGTCCAATGTGACGCCAGTGCCTTTAAGTGAGTTCATTCTTTGAGTCAAGTCCCAAGAGCTTTAGTAAAACCGAAGGCACAAAGTTTACTTATTCTTGTGGACTGAATACAATTTTCAGACTTGGCAGTTTAGCAGGCAGTAGAAACTTCAACAACTCCTCATGCATATAAAATAACATACAGTGATTCCTCAATTCTCTCCTAAAGGATTATGCTGCCAGACTAAGTTAAGTGCTAGTGGGGCTAAAAGGTTATTTGTGGAGGAATGAAGGAATGAAGGGAGTAGTGCAGGCTCTCTTGTAGACACACTGACTCCTAACTCGGCAAGTTACACTCACAGTTGCGATGCCTGATTCCTTTCCAGCTTATGCGGTTCTGCCCTGGCTCAGGTTCCTTCAGGCAGGGTTGAAAAATACTCCCTTCTGACTTCCAGTTCTCCCCTCTGGCTGACTCCACGACTAGACCTCCTCCCAGGCTGACTTCCAGGACTAGACTTGCTCAGACTCTGACTCCTCTTCTCCAATCTTCCTGCGGGGCTGGGCTCCTAGACTAGCCTGGCCCGGCCTAGACTGGACTACATCCTTTCTCCAGACTCCTCAGACTCCAGATGAGACAGCACGTGACTCAGCTTCACTGGAGACCTCCAACCCCACCCACGTTCTGTCTTTTATAATCTCCCCACTAACTAATCCTAAGCTAGGGGCTTCCTTTTACCCAATCACAGTCCTAGTTAGGGGTGATTAACAAATAACAGAGCAGGTTAGGTTGTATTCTGCACAGTCATGCCATGTTAGTTTGTGAAGACACTAGACATTAACCCTTCAAGGACCATTTAAGGCCAATACGCATAATTCAACATCAGTACACATACACACTCCACTTGAGGTAGCTATATAAGTGCTGTGGGACCCCAACTCTGGGATACTACAGGGGCACCCCTATTTTCACCATCAGGTCAGAAGTGAGCGGCGAATACCAAATAGATGGATTAGCTGTGCAGGTGGTGAACTTCTTCCTCGGCCTTTGGACATTACACCTTGTGCCTTTTTTCTCCAGGGGATTGTTCAAGATAGTCTACATGCCCCCTTACCACCCACCATACATGATCTGTGTCATCACAGAAGCCATTGCACTAGTCAGTCGTGACACAGTACAATGTGTTTGGCAGGAATTTGATTACATCTTCCATGTGTGTGAGGTCACAAAGAGGCTCACATTGATCATTTCTGATGTGGAAAACATTTTTGATGTTGTGAAACAAACGTTTTTGAGTTTCTGTTTCCATTTATATCAAATTTCAGTATCTGAGTGTCATTAAACGGGAGTTATGAGGGGTTCAAATCGGGAAGATCATTTGTAATACCCGTGTAAGACTGTTTTACAACATAACTGCACTAGTGTCATGGGGTTGCGGCCTACACATCTGATTACCTCACTGCTCCATGTACCTTATGACTTTCAGTGGCTTAATCTTGCAATTTTGCTGGTGGGTTGGAGATGTGGAGGTTCCATATTTAAAATTTTCTGGGATTGCTACTTAATAGAACCATTCTGGATTGAGATAAACCAGATCATTCCCTCTGTTTTTGTGTCTGAGATGCCGTTGTCCCCTAAGGTATACATCATTAATGTTTTTCCCACTGAACTTTGAAAGAATTCTACCAAACTATTGCTATATATGCTGAGTGCACTCTGCTGTCCGATGGCGCAGCACTGAAAACAATCCTCTTCACCATCTATACTGGATTTTTTGGTTAGAATACAGTATGTTAGGAATTTGGGGACTTCTTCGTACATGGCCTGCACAGGCGTAAATTTAATGTTCTAAAGAGACCTGTTATGTCCACGCGGGCTTATCCTTACATGGCCAAGGAACCAAAACGTGGAAACAGACCCTGATCTCATGGATAAGTGTAGCGATTGCCCTAATGAGGGCAACCCCATGTCAGAAACAACAGCCAATCCTGACTCTTCCTAAATGGTAACAGGAAATAATGGCAAAAACAACACATAATATAATTCCACAGGGGACATTATGTTACAACGCTCTAGCTAATAGGTAATTAAACAGACAGACTTATCTTAACAGAGATACAAGACATGAACAGGTGCCACTGATAAGACCAAAAAAACCTTCACACCGAGGGCAGCTTCCAACGGTCAAGCTGTAGTGTCCTCTGCGCGGACATATCAGTTTCTTTCTGGTGACAGGGCTTTGAATACCCTGCCTCCAGCAAAGCGAGTGCTGTGATTGGATCGAGCGCCAGCCAATCACAGCCATTCAGTGATGTCATTCACTGAATGGCTGTGAATGATTGAGCGCTGGCTGTGATTGGCTGGCGCTCGATCCAATCACAGCACTCGCTTTGCTGGAGGCAGGGTATTCAAAGCCCTATCACCAGAAAGAACCTGATATGTCAGCGCGGAGGACACTGCAGCTTGTCACAGTGCCGCTGGAGACCATCACGAGGCGTCAATACGCATTTCGCTCATTCGAAAAAACATGCGACATGCTCTACTCTTGTGCACATTTGCACATCACAGTTCCCCATAGAAGTCTATGCGGGTGTGCAAATGCACACATGTATGCACAAAACACTGCACATACCACAAACACTGTAACCTAATTAAATCAGGGATGGGCTGATTTCCCCGTCCATGTCAACTATCAATGCCTGCGCAAATGTGCACAGTATTTGCAAAAAACACTTCACTGTGCAAATACGTTGTGCAGGGACAAGCGTTTTTGCGCTTATGCTCATGTGAAGCTGCTCTGAGAATCGTCAGACAGATCAGTCAGGAGTTAGACAGGGTTCACTCCAATAGTCAGGAGTAAAGAGGGTCAAAGGAAAAGAACGAGGCTGTCAGAGAAGAGGAGGGTGTAGCCCAAGTCATTGTTGTACAGCCCATGCACAGAAGAGCCAGTGCAATTTCTGAGCAATGGAATTTGTAGAATGTCACTGGAGTCAAGGTTAGCAGTCAGGAGAGATATGGAAAGTGATGCCTGGCTGTAAACTAGAAATGAGAGGGGATCCATGATTGTGTATAAGAATTAGAGGAGAGCCATCCTGGGGTATAAGTATGAGTGGGGAGACATGGTGGACACTAGAGAAGAAAGGTAGTCATGCTGCGGTATATGAATGAAGGGAAGTGACGAGGGGTAAAAGAGTGAGATAGGAGCCATGTTGCGATATAAGAATCAGAGGGGAGAGGAGTTAGTTACATGTTTGTGCTACAAAGAGTTAAGAAGCATAATCTGCTATTTCTCCATGAGCAGTGTATAGAAAACGTCATAGCAGCAGTCTACATCCACCACCTCAGATATAGAGAAGAGATCCTGCTCTCCTATGTGTACTATATGCAGGCATTATAGCAGCAGTCTGCACCCACCAGCTCAGAGATAAAGAAGAAGAGATCCTGCCCTCTTATGTGGATACTGTATGGAGACATCATAGCAGCAGTCTACAGCCACCAGCTCAGAGATAGAGAAGAAGAGATCCTGCTCTCTTATGTGCGTAGTGCATGGAGACTTCATAGCAGCAGTCTGCACCCACCAGCTCAGAGATAGAGAAGAAGAGATCCTGCTCTCTTATGTGCGTAGTGCATGGAGACTTCATAGCAGCAGTCTACACCCACCAGCTCAGAGATTGAGAAGAAGAGACCCCACTCCCCTATGTGTGCGGTGTATGAAGACATCATAGCTGCAGTCTACACCCACCAGCTCAGAGATAGAGAAGAAGAGATCCTGCTCTCCTATGTGTGCAATGTATGGAGACATCATAGCAGCAGTCCACACCCACCAGCTCAGGGATAGAGAAGAAGAGATCCTGCTCTCCTATGTGTGCAGTGTATGAAGACATCATAGCAGCAGTCTACACCCACCAGCTCAGAGATAGAGAAGAGATCCTGCTCTCCTATGTGTGCAGTGCATGGAGACATCATAGCAGCAGTTTACACCCACCAGCTCAGAAATAGAGAAGAAGAGATCCTGCTCTCCTATGTGTGCAGTGTATGAAGACATCATAGCAGCAGTCTACACCCACCAGCTCAGAGATAGAGAAGAGATCCGGCTCTCCTATGTGTGCAGTGTATGAAGGCATCATAGCAGCAGTTTACACCCACCAGCTCAGAAATAGAGAAGAAGAGATCCTGCTCTCCTATGTGTGCAGTGTATGGAGACATCATAAGAGCTAGTCAACACCCACCAGCTCAGAGATAAAAAAGAAGAGATTCCATTCTCCTATGTGTGCAGTGCATGAAAACATAATAGCAGTAGTCTACACCCACCAGCTCAGAGATAGGGAAGAGATCCTGCTCCCCTATATGTGCAGTGTATGGGAACATCATAGCAGTAGTCTATACCCACCAGCTCAGAGATAGAGAAGAGATCCTGTCTACTATGTGTACAGTGTATGGGGACAACATAGGAGCAGTCTACATCCACGAGCTCAGAGATACAGAAGAGATCGTGCTCTCCTATGTGTGCAGTGTACGGAAACATCATAGCAGTAGTCTACACCCACCAGGTCAGGGAAGACTCAGAATTAGAGATGCAGGTGGATGAATGGAGAGCCAGATTCGGATGAACATTTATTGGACACAAAATGTGGGATAAACGAGGTAACAGTGGTAATGCGTTTCAATGCTACAAACAGCCTCTTTTTCAAGCCTAGCTTTTGTCAACCCGTTGAATTCTACCACCAGGAGGGGGGTCTATGTTGTTATCATACCCCCTCCTCCAAAGTAAGTGGAACTACTTCATCATTATATATTCCTCTTATGAGCGCAGAGTTTTTTCCCTCTAAGGGCTTAGTCAGACGGGCGTTTTTTGCCGCGATTTGCGCATGCGCATGCGTCCGGCGATTTTTTAAAACCATTGCTTCGCAATGGTATCGGACACATGGGCGCTTTTTATGCGCTCATCCGAAAAATTATAGAACAAAAAATCGCAGATCGCACCTATCTGCGATCTGCGATTCCTGTTCGCTTCTGTATATGCGCTCAATGGGGCCGGCGGCAGCAGCGCCGACCCCATTGAGAACATATAGAAGACAAATCATTCTTCTCTGCCACAGCTGTAACAGCTGTGGCAGAGAAGAACGATGTTTGCCCATTGAATTCAATGGAGCGGCAATACAGCCGCTCCATTGAAAGCAATGGGCTGCCGGCGTGCGCGGGGTTAATTGTCGGGAAGGGGTTAAATATATAAACCCTTCCCTGCAATTCATGCTAAAATGTGTTAAAATAAAAAAAAATTGTATACTCACCTTTCCGCTGCAGCCGGAGTCCAGCGCGGCCGCTGTCAGTTCTCCTGAACTGCTTCTCAGCTCTATTCAGCCGGCGGGGCTTTAAAATCCCCGCCTGCTGAATGATCTGCTCTGATTGGTCACAACCTGACCAATCAGAGGCCGGTTTCACTCACACACCCATTCATGAATTCATGAATGGGTGAGTGACTGCTGCCTCTCAGCGCTGAGCCAATCAGGGGCAGGTCTGACTCACATCCATTCATGAATTCATGAATGGGTGTGAGTGAGGCATGCCTCTGATTGGCTCAGCGCTGAGCCAATCAGGGGGCAGGTCTGACTCACACCCCCTTCACACCCACTGCAGGACGGCTGCCCGGAGCTGCAGGCAGAAGGTGAGAATGCAATTTTTTTTTTATTTTAACACATTTTAGGATGGATTGCAGGTAAGGGCTTATATATTTAAGCCCTTACCGACAATTCATCCCGGGCTCGCCCGCAGCGCATTGCTTTCAATGGAGACGGCTGTATTGCCGTCTCCATTGAATGCAATGCGCTGGACAGCTCCGGCCCGTTTCTAATGAAACGCGGCTAGGAGCAGATTTTCGGGCGATTTGCGGGCGACTTGCGCGCACCGGTCACGCGATTTGCGGATGCGCATCCGTCATGCGATCCGCAAATCGCGGCAAAAAACGCCCGTCTGACTAAGGCCATACACTGTTTATTCTACAAGTCTTATAATGGTCAGTTATAGTGTTATTCCTCATGTACACACATGGCTGCTTATTCTAAAAAGTCACCTGATGTTTTAAGCGCTGCTGCTCCTTCTCAGATTTTCCCTGCACAGCAATGCTTCAATCTACCCGCTGTGCAGGGAACTATGGCACATCCCCATTTACATGATTAGTTGAAAAGTTCTGGGGAAATCAGCAATTCTTATAATTCAGCATCTTTCAAGAGCAGTTCGTTGGAAAAATATATCTAAAATAGAAGCAGACCTGAAGCATACGGTGTATTAAAATCAATTGTTTCAACTACTGTGAAGCAGATGAAATTATTGGACATGAGTCCTGATTAGAGATGAGCGAACGTACTTGTTTCGAGTAATTACTCAATTGAGCACCGCGATTTTCGAGTACTTCCGTACTCGGGTGAAAAGATTCGGCGGGCGCCGGGGGGCGGGGGGAGGCGTGGCGGAGTGGGGGGTAGCAGCGGGGAACAGGGGGGAACAGGGGGGAGCCCTCTCTCTCTCCCTCTTCCCCTCACTCCCCGCTGCAACCCCCACTCACCCACGGCGCCCCCCCGAATCTTTTCGCCCGAGTACGGAAGTACTCGAAAGTCGCGGCACTCGGGCGAAAAAGGGGCATGGCCAAGTAGGTTCGCTCATCTCTAGTCATGATGTCACATGACTTACCCATCCCTGTGTATTCTTCTCCATGTCTTCTTGTTTATTTGTCCTCCTTTATTACTTTTGTCTTTTCCACTATTTTAGTGACCACATATTCAATAAAGACACAGCTACATGCGATTGAAAAAGGGAGCAGGTTCTTGAAGATCAACCTTTTTTGACTAATTATAAATCATTCCTTGCTAGATTATTTATAGCCTTCATGACCACTTGTTTACTTACTATGCAAAGGATAGCAGTTTTCTAGTATCTTACGTGGTTTGCGACACATTTACTATGTGCTTTTAGATACTTTCAGGCAGTTTTTCCGATGTGACTAAAAGAGGGCATAGCCTAAATAGCGCCAAGAAAGTGCCAAGTTGCTGCAAATTGTCCTAAAATTTGAGTGTAATTTTTGGCATAAACTAAGCCAATTAATAGGTGGTCTTAATTTAGACTCAGCAGTCTTAAAATTTGACAGATTTATCATTCAGGAAAGCTATTGTGAAAAATCTGGTGCATTTGACAACTATCTAGTCTTAGTTTGCACTTTCTAACTTTGTGATGGTATTAGTAAATAAGCCCCAGGGTCTGTCATTATTATCTCTTGGGGTTGGGCATTCCATATTTGACTACTCTAAGGCCTTAGTGCCCACAGCCAGGTCGGATTCCGACTGCAGAATATTGCAGCAGAATCAGACCCGGTGCCCCCCAGAGACCCTACACTGACCTCTCCGGATCCGCGGAGAGAATCTCTGCCAGTGATTTTCCGCGATACTTCCGCTGTGCTCACAGCAAAAGTATCGCGGGCCGGACAGCTTCCATTGATGGCAATGGAAGCCACCCATGCATTTTTCCGCACAAATTAAAACATGCTGCGATTTCCCCCTGCGAGCGGGAAATCGGATCTGATTTCCACTCGTGGGCATGGGAGAATCGCTTTACATGGCATGTCTATGGAGAGTTATTGCTTTGGAATTCGCGGTAGTTGTCTGGCCGCGATTTCCACAGCGATAATCAATCCATGGGCATTAACCCTAAAGGTATGTTCAAATGTGTGTCATTTCTTAACGTGGAATCACAAGAGAACTGAAGCCCACAAATTTCGCCCAATCAGAGTGCTAAATCTGTGAGCGGATCAAAAAACACATGGCAGAATTTGTGGCTTAGCCACAGATATTTGCTGATACGTTCATCATGGACTGCCAATGAAACCCTGATATGACTAGGTACTGGGGCAGTCAAGACAGATGTATAAGCTTGCTATACAGGTGGCTAGATGCAGGAGCAGATAGACACAAGAGGGAATGATGAGAGCAGGGTACACTGAACCTCTCTGATAGCACCCACCTCGCAGCGGAGCACCCGTCCCGAAAGGGATGACCCCATTACTTCCACGAGGGAAGGTACATGGTCAGAGAAGAATCGGAGTACAGGGACAGAGTACAGTGAAACAGGGACAAACAGTTTTAATTCCATTGTCTGTATATGACTATGAAGTTCTCCATCTTGCCTGAGCTGCAGTTACAGCATATAGAGATAGTTTGCAGTAGCCTCATGGGCCATAGACACAATGGGCAGGAGCGGACCCATTGACCTCTATGGGAAAAGTGTTGTGGGTATGCTCTGTGACCTTTTGAGAAAGTTTAAGTAGGTGAACTATGACCATCACCTATTGAATTCTATCGGAGAGCTTTTGGGCATACTCTGTGACCTGTGTACGCAGGTAGAGGAAGTGAGCTGTGACCATCACCTACTGTGATTTGTGGATCTTGTATTATCTATATATGTGTATGTATATATATTACCTTGGTTATTTATTCCTTTCTACTATAAGGGGTTACACACAACAGGTTAACATAGCCTTTATGACATCACTAGTCCATAGTCAGTCCCAAAGCACAGGTCCTAAAGGGTTACTAGGGCTCTGAAAGAGATAATATTGTGTTCAGAAATAAACATTGTTTATCTTCTTTTGTATTTTGTGGTCCGCATCGTATTCATGACACCTTTGTCGCATTCACCACCCATGACACTATCTGACACTCCTGGCCTCTTTTTTCCTGAGATAGCCATATGATCTCAATTCTGACCTGGTCAGATCTACTTGGGGTGATGTGTTCAGTTTCTAGTCACTTTCTCAGTTTATGTGATACTGTTACATGGACCCTACCACAGAAACTGTCCACAAGAGGTTAAGACACAGTTCTATCACAGTTACTGATGATGTTCACACAGCTCCTGTCACACAGTTGTAATAGAGGAATTTACAGCTCATCCTCCTTACTGTATACTTGTGGTCTGTAGTTTATTTAGGTGAAGGTAATGATAATTAAACTATCTTCCCAGCGCATATTTGGTATTTCAGCCGCACTTCAGTAGTGGTGAGCGATTCCAGCGACCTGATTGGTTGTTGGGTACACACACCCCTTTGGAGATGTGTACGAGTGGCCCGCCCGTAAAATAAGCAGCAGCAGGGCCGTAGGAGGGTCGGCAACTAACCCCAACCCTAAACCCTAACCCTAAACCCAAACCCTAAACCTAACCCTAAACCTAACCCTAAACCTAACCCTAAACCCTAACCCCCCCCCCCCCCCCCCCCCCCCGCGCGCGGGTTTCATGAAGTAGCATTCGTGCACATCTCCAAAGGGGGGGGGGGGGGTGTACCCAACAACCAATGAGGTCGCTGGAATTGCTCTGCTACTGAAGTGCGGCTGAAATACAATATATGCCTTCCCAGCAGGCAGAAATGCTACAGCATCCGCTAATGCTCTGCTGATGCATCATGGGATTGATGTGAAAGTGAAAGTAAAAAAAATATCACTGTCAACATTGTGCTTGATAAGCACCAGACAGGAGGCTGCACTGCATGGAAGTGGCTGCAATACACAGAGGATCTCTCTAGAGTGTGACACGCAATCAGGGGAGGGGAGCAGGGATGGAAAAAAATGTGTTTTTGCCAAAGTAGTCTCTTAAAAAAAAAACGTTTTACATAAAAAAAAATGTTGATTTCCAGAAAAGGTCATTTTCTGATGACGCACTCCCTTTAACAACAAAGCGTCTCTCATTGTTGATGGATTTAGTCTGAATTGCAGCTACAGCTCTACAAACTCCAATACCAGGCGGACTGTGTGACTGCATAATCTCTTATCAGATGGAATTATCATTAGAATGAGATGAGGGTCAGTCTGGAGGTGACTTCAGTCCTGTCTCCTTCAATCCTCGACTACTATGTAGCCTAATAACCGTCTTCAGCAAAACAGGCTTCTCTGGAAATAAAACGACAGATTATTAAAAAGAGGGAAACATAACAAATAATCACTTCAGGTAATAAAATCGCATCCTCACATGCCCGCTGCAGGTCTGTGGAATCAAATTGACTTCTGATTGAAAAACGACATCAGAGCCACCACTTGAATAGGTCATTATGACGGAAGCCAGATTTAAATCTCATGCATTTATTTAGAATGTCAGATGATAAAAATCAGCCGCCATTCACTACCTGAACCTCTTCTACAATCAACTCCGGCTGCTATTTGCATGATAGGAACATAATAATATTTTTTTTTTCTTCAGAAAGTCGCTATCAGATCTACAATGTGGTTTATGCAGAACTATATCAATTCTAAAGGCAAAAAAAAAAACACTTTAATGTAAAAGTTTAACTCGTACTAAGTTGACCAGAAATGTCGGATAGCAATTAACCCCAAATGACCTGTAAAGAAATGGTTTGGATTCATCTAGGAATGTTTTGTGTATGATATAACATCGAGCTGCCACTAGAGAGCAGTCTGTTGTCTCGAGAACGCAGACTGGTGTAACTACTGCTAATGTGGAGAATGCTTTATGTAATACAGAGAGAATACACAGTGCAAAAATATTTAATGTAGAGCGAGAGCATCGATCTGAAGAGCCGGTCATAAGAAATAAATTGGTGGATTACAAGGCTGAATCTAAATAATCTCATATCTATCTATCTATCTATCTATCTATCTATCTATCTATCTATCTATCTATCTATCTCATATCTATCTATCTATCTATCTATCTATCTATCTATCTATCTATCTATCTATCTATCTATCTATCTATCTATCTATCTATCTATCCAATGCTATTAAAGAGATTTCACCCAGTTAACAGAGTTTGAGAGGGGGTGCAAGGAATTGTGAGAAACTGGATGATTGTCTCGGCAAATTGTCCGCCACCTGGGCCATTCTAACCGGACTGTTGGGGGGTGTTGGGACCAGCGGATCGGGCTCAGGGCACCCTTGACTGATCACCTGATTGTCCAACAAGCACAAGCATCTCCAACTGTTTCGTTGTCCACCATCCAGAGTCAGGTGGTACCACTGTTACACCCGTGTGTCTGTCAGAATCATCTCCAGGCACTTGGCTGACGGACATTTGGTCTCACAGCGCTCATTATATGTTTTGCCTTTAACACCCACCTACCATTACCTCAGTTTGCAGTGGTTTCTTGAATGACGGAACTAGACTGCTACAGAGTGGAATCAGGTTGTCTTCAGGGATAAATCCAAGTTTAGTTTGGACATTGACACATTTGTATCTGGAGACCTAGGAGTGAGCACCTCAATCCTGCCCTTTGCTGCTCCCCCACTGCTGATGTGATGGTCTCATGGTCAATCACATATGGCAGTTGGTCACCCCTAGTAGGGGTATGAGGAACAATGACAACTCAGCGATATGGAGACAGTGAGAGTAGAATAGGTGGTGTGAAGTGCCTGGTGAAAGCCCGCCATCTTCTGCCTGTGATGCAGAAGGGGGGAGGAGAGAGCAGGAAGGCAAGCACTGGTTCTAAGCTCTGCCACTCCATGATATCACAATGTAAGACCCACCTCAAAAAGCCAGAGAAGAGGTCCAAAACTTCTAGGTCCCTCAGGCACCATATTAAAGTCTCTGAACTGTATCGCAACTTGGCAGATGGTGCAGGAGTTGCTGATAGCAAAGCAGCTGCTCTGAAAGAGTTATTTCAGAGCTGCCACGGATTAACATGGATGCTGCCACCCCAGATGCTACAGAGAGAGTCAGCATTTTGTCTTCTGCTGCGAGAGTACATTGGGACCACCAGCCAGATTCCTGGAAATTGTGGTTGAGTAACTCTCCGTACTTGGGGTTATCCTGAGCTGGTCACAATTCTAGTACTTCCACATGACTTGTGTAAGAGATGCTGGCCTCAGAAAAGTCTGAAGGTGTGCACACGATTAGTGACCTGTGACCTAGCTAGCAGGCCTGCTGCACGCCACTGAGGATTCGAGTACTAGTTTCACAGAGAGTACGGATTTACCCAGGGCTCAACTGGCTAGGAGTGAAGCATCATTAGGACTTTGATCAGGGTCAAGCATAGACACTCATATACAAGTAGAGCTTTAGTAAATTGTCTCAGACACCGTAGAGTGTGAGGGAGTATTTCTTTATTAACGGACTGTGTGCAGTAATCTGTGGTTTGAATTGAGTTAAATTTTGAGTTGCATTATTTATATTGGGTTTTGCCAACATTGTGATTTATTCTGTATAAAATGTGAAACAGGATTATTTGGTATTACACATGTAGTAATATCCCTAAGCCTTAGCTATCCATAGTTGGTATGGAGTAACAGCTCTGTAACAATTTCTTGACATCATGTTATTGTTTGTTTACTGTTCTTTGTTCTAAAATAAGAAATCGGATGTTTTTGTAACTCTGTCTCCTAAATTCAATCGTGGAACCTGCGTCATGACCATCACCAAGAACATTACTGTGTTCACCGAAGATTAGACCTACGCTAACACTGAGCCCTAGCATGATTTTTCAGGATTTTTAGGGTAGCTTAAAATATAAGCCCTACACCGAAAACAAGCCGTAGTTACAGTTCATAAAAAAGTCAATATGAGTGCATGAGGTGCATGAAAAGAAACGTAAAAACGGAATTGCTACATTTTTGCAGCATGTTTCACGCAGGTCAGCCGAGTCACCTACTCATCAGGCATGGTCTAGGTCCTTCTTGGTGCTCTCCAGAGCTCCTCCTGGTTATAGAATACATAAATCCTGCCTTCACAAAGTGATAGCTGTCATTGGTTCTTCGAGAGCTGCATTGATTGCCTGAGCTGCGGATATGCATTCTCTCATATTGATCTATCTATCTATTATTCTCATATGTATCTATCTCATATCTCTGTATTTATCTATCTAATATCTATCTAATCTCACATCTATCTCAAATCTGTGTATCTCAAATTTATCTATCTATCTCATATCTATCTATCTATCTATCTATCTATCTATCTATTTATCTATCTCACATCTATCGATCTCATATCTATCTACCTCATATTTATCTATCTCATAAATGTCTCTCTATCTACCTAACTATCTCATATCTATCTATTTATCTATCTATCACACATCTATCGATTACATATCTATCCATCTCATGTCTATTTATGTATCTATCTCATCTATGTGTCTATCTAAATATCTCATATCCATCTATCTCAGATTTAGCTATCCATCTCATGTCTATTTATGTATCTCATATCTATCTATCTATCTATCTATCTATCTATCTATCTATCTATCTATCTATCTATCTATCTCATATCTATCTATGTATCTATGTATCTATCTATCTATCTATCTATCTATGTATCTGCCTATCTCACATTGATTTATCTCGTATCTATCCATCAATCTTTCCATCTATCTATCTATCTATCTATCTCCTATCTATCTATCTATCTATCTATCTATCTATCTATCTATCTATCTATCTATCTATCTATCTATCTATCTATCTATCTATCTATCTATCTATCTATCTTTCTACATGGTCTCCAGTCTACCATTCAGGCTGGAGGCTCTGCTTGACTCTTCTGTTATTTTCTTTGATTTATGTTATCTATGCCTAATTTGAGGGCTTAGCAGTAACGTAAATTTTTCTAAGACAAAAAAGGGTGCCTGCACACGGGCAGAATTTCTGCCACGGTATTTTAAGCACATTGTCCGCCCCTGACCGCAGCCAATATACTTCTATGGGGATCCACAGTTGTCCCCAGATGGATGGATTTGCATCGCGGATTTTCACTCGCTAGAAAAAAAACGCGGCATGTCCTAATTTGGCCGCCTGCAGACGAGCGGGTCGGATCTGGCAGCGAGAATTCTCGCCGCGGGACCCAACCCGAGAGCCTGCAGGGACGAGCGCGTACTCACCCGCCGCAGATCATCTGAAAAAGTGAGTAATGCTTTTTATTCTTTGCTCCACTGTATTACCGGCGTATAAGGTGACAGTTGGGGGGTCGTCTTATACGCCCCGTCGCCTTATACGCCGGTATATATTTTTAGTGTAACACATTTCTGGATGAATTGCAGGAAAGGGGTTATATATTTAACCCCTTTCCGACCATTCGTCCTGCGATCGCGGGCAGCCCATTGCATTCAGTGGAACCTGTTGTTTTTCTGGCTCCATTGAATTCAATGGGCAAACATCGTTCTTCTCTGCTACAGCTGTTACAGCTGTGGCAGAGGAGAACGATCTTTATGCTGACAGTGGGGGGGGGGCACTCTTGCCGCTATTGTGGCTTAATAGTGGGACCTGGGAACTTGAGATGCAGCCCACCATGTAGCCCCTCGCCTGCCCTATCCGTCACTGTGTCGTTCCCATCACTTTCCTGAATTGCCCAGATTTTCACACATGAAAACCTTAGCGAGCATCGGCGAAATACAAAAATGTTCTGGTCGCCCATTGACTTCAATGGGGTTCGTTGTTCGAAACGAACCCTCGAGCATCACGGGAAGTTCGTTCCGAATAACGAACACCCGAACATTTTGGTGTTCGCTCATCTCTACTAATCAAACATCACCTCTGATTGGCTTATGTGGCACTCAATTACCTAATTAGAGCATTCGCTTGTTGGAGGCGGGGTATTCAAGCCCCGCTACCAGGTATAAATGCTCTCTCAGCATTGAGGAGAAAACGGCAGCCTACAACACCCACGGAGACCAGCGTGTGGGACCTGCCTGAAAATAAGACACTGTGCCTCTTTTGGGACAAAAATTGATATAAGACAGTGTCTTATTTTCTTACTCACATTTATCTATCTATCTCATATCTATCAGTCTATCTATCTCTATCTATCTCATATCTATTAATCTATCTAACTATCTTATGTCTATGTATCTCTTTATCTCAGATCTTTCTATGTGTCTCTATCTATCTATCTCAAATTTATCTCATATCTGTCTCTCTATCTATCTGTCTAACTCATATCTCTCTATTTATTTCACATCTATTGATTAGAGAGGAGCGAGCACACTCGTCCGAGCTTGATGCTCGTTGGAGTATTAGAGTGCTCGAGATGCTCGCTACTCGAGACGAACACCATGCGGTACTCGAGCCAATCGCATTTCCCTTCCCTGCATGTTTAGCGCCATTTCCTAGCCAATAAACATGCAGGGAAGGCATTACCACTTCCTGCTGTGACGTGCCAGCCACCCCCTCCCCCCCGCACAGTAGTGAGTGGCTGGCGAGATCAGGTGACCAAGGAGTACTTAAAGTGGTCCCGCCCACGGCTCGCCTCAGACACATGCTGGCAGTGGTTACTGAAAGTGCTGATGCTTATACAGGGATAGCGTTAGCATAGGATCCTGTCTTTAAGAACCCCAATGGTCCTTCTTAGAGATATTCCTCATCCTGTGCATTACAGTTGTGGCTGGCTGGGAGCAGTAGTGCACCATTTTATTTTTATATATATTTTTAACATATTAAACAATGTAATTCATTTTTGTTGTACTTGAAAAAGTCGCAGTGCTTGCGTTGAAATGCGTTGTACAAGATTGTATTAAAGATCATTAATTTGATCTTTAGTTTCCCATTGGGTCTTTTTTCCTACTGGAGCGCCGAGTAGAGATGAGCGAACGTACTCGTCCGAGCTTGATGCTTGTTCGAGTATTAGGGTGTTCGAGATGCTCGTTACTCGTGACGAGTACCACGCGATGTTCGGGTTACTTTCACTTTCATCTCCATTTCTGGCCAATAGAAAGACAGGGAAGGCATTACAACTTCCTCCTGTGATGTTCCAGCCCTATACCACCCCCCTGCAGTGAGTGGCTGGGGAGATCAGGTGTCACCTGAGTATTTAAATCTGCCCCGCCCGCGGCTCGCCACAGATGCATTCTGACATAGATCAGTGAAAGTGCCGCTGATGCTGCTGCTGCTATAGGGAGAGTGTTAGGAGTTATTTTAGGCTTGAAGAACCCCAAAGGTCCTTCTTAGGGCCACATCTGACCGTGTGCAGTACTGTTGAGGCTGCTGTGAGCAGTGTTGCACAATTATTTTTTTTTGTATATCGGGCGTGCAGAGCATTGCGTCCTCGGTCTGCAGTCATTGTACAGAGTATAGGGCCAGTACTGGTGAGGCAGCGGCAGTGGGAAAGGTGAAAGAGATATACTGTCTATATAGGCAGTGGGCTTTTTCAAAGAAATTTTGAAAAATACTATCTTTGGGCTGCCTGTGACCGTCTTGAGTGTACTGCATCTCTGCTGGGGGTAGTAGTCGTAATTATTATGCAGCTAAGTGTTACAGCAGGCTTGCGCAAAATTGTTTCCTGGCTCTGCGTTGCCCGTTACATCACCACCGTCATCCCGTGCAGAGGGAAACAGTCTGCAGTAATTTTACATAGTATAGGGCCAGTACTGGTGAGGCAGGGACAGAGGGAAAGGTGAAAGAGATATACTGTCTATATAGGCAGTGGGCTTTTTCAAAGAAATTTGGGAAAAATACTATCTTTGGGCTGCCTGTGACCGTCTTGAGTGTACTGCGTGTCTGCTCAGGGTAGTAGTCCTAATTATTACACAGCTAAGTGTTACAGCAGACTTGCGCAAAATTGTTTCCTGGCTCTGCGTTGCCCGTTACATTACCGCCATCATCCCGTCCAGAGGGAAACAGTATACATATATACGCTGCCTACAGTATCTGTCTGCTGTCTCAGCTCAGCCTTTAAAAAAATAGAAGCAAAATACTTAAGGCCTACTAGTGGCCTTTGGACACTTGACTGCTTCTGCGCTGTGAATTCCACTAGCTCAGTCATATGCACCTACGTCTCACTACAGGCTTGCGCAAAATTATTTCCTGGCTCTGCTGCGCGTTCCGTAAGCGAAGTCAGCCTCCAACCACAGGCCAATAAGCGGCACATTTAATTACAGTGTTCTGTTTCTGCACTACTGGTAATACACCATGCTGAGGGGTAGGGGTAGGCCTAGAGGACGTGGACGCGGGTGAGGACGCGGAGGCCCAAGTCAGGGTGTGGGCACAGGCCGAGCTCCTGATCCAGCTGTATCGCAGCCGACTGCTGCGGGATTAGGAGAGAGGCACGTTTCTGGCGTCCCCAATTAATGGGTCCACGCGGTAGACCTTTATTAGAAACTGAGCAGTGTGAGCAGGTCCTGTCGTGGATGGCAGAAAGTGCATCCAGCAATCTATCGACCACCCAGAATTCTGCGCCGTCCACTGCTGCAACTCTGAATCCTCTGGCTGCTGCTCCTCCTTCCTCCCAGCCTCCTCACTCCATTACAATGACACATTCTGAGGAGCAGGCAGACTCCCAGGAACTGTTCTTGGGCCCCTGCCCAGAATGGGCAGCAATGGTTCCTCTCCCACCGGAGGAGTTTGTCGTGACCGATGCCCAACCTTTGGAAAGTTCCCGGGTCCGGGGGATGAGGCTGGGGACTTCCGGCAACTGTCTCAAGAGCTTTCAGTGGGTGAGGAGGGTGACGACGATGAGACACAGTTGTCTATCACTCAGGTAGTAGTAATTGCAGTAAGTCCGAGGGAGGAGCGCACAGAGGATTCGGAGGAAGAGCAGCAGGACGATGAGGTGACTGACCCCACCTGATTTGCTAAGCCTACTGAGGACAGGTCGTCAGAGGGGGAGGAAAGTGCAGCAGCAGGGCAGGTTGGAAGAGGAAGTGTGGTGGACAGGGGTAGAGGCAGGGCCAGACCAAATAATTCACCAACTGTTTCCCAAAGCGCCCCCTCGCGCCATGCCACCCTGCAGAGGCCGAGGTGCTCAAAGGTGTGGCAGTTTTTCACTGAGAGTGCAGACGACCGACGAACTGTGGTGTGCAAGGTTTGTCGCGCCAAGATCAGCCGTGGAGCCACCACCACCAGCCTCACCACCACCAGCATGCGCAGACATATGATGGCCAAGCACCCCACAAGGTGCGACGAAGGCCATTCACCGCCTCCGGTTTGCACCACTGCCTCTCCCCCTGTGCCCCAACCTGCCACTGAGATCCAACCCCCCTCTCAGGACACAGGCACTACCGTCTCCCGGCCTGCACCCACACCCTTACTTCCGCTGTCCTTGGCCCCATCCACCAATGTCTCTCAGCGCACCGTTCAGCCGTCGCTAGCGCAAGCGCAGGCACACAGCCACGCACCCGCACGCTCAAGTGTTAAACGTGCACATAGCCAAATTGATCAGTCTGGAGATGCTGCCGTATAGGCTTGTGGAAACGGAGGCTTTCAAAAACATGATGGCGGCGGCGGCCCCGCGCTACTCAGTTCCCAGTCGCCACTACTTTTCCCGATGTGCCGTCCCAGCCCTGCACGACCACGTCTCCCGCAACATTGTACGCGCCCTCACCAACGCGGTTACTGCCAAGGTCCACTTAACAATGGACACGTGGACAAGCACAGGCGGGCAGGGCCACTATATCTCCCTGACGGCACCAGCAGTCGGTGTCCGTGGCGTGGCAGCACAGCGGTGGCCAAGTGTCAGCAGGCCGTGCTGAAACTACTCAGCTTAGGAGAGAAGAGGCACACGGCCCACAAACTGCTGCAGGGTCTGACAGAGCAGACCGACCGCTGGCTTGCCCCGCTGACCCTCCAACCGGGCATGGTCGTGTGTGACAACGGACGTAACCTGGTGGCGGCTCTGCAGCTCGGCAGCCTCACGCACGTGCCATGCCTGGCCCACGTCTTTAATTTGGTGGTCCAGCGCTTTCTGAAAAGCTACCCACGCTTGTCAGACCTGCTCGGAAAGGTGCGCCGGCTCTGCGCACATTTCCGCAAGTCCCACACGGACGCTGCCACCCTGCAACATCGGTTTCATCTGCCAGTGCACCGACTGCTGTGCGACGTGCCCACACGGTGGAACTCTACGCCCCACATGTTGGCCAGGCTCTATGAGTATCGTAGAGCTATAGTGGAATACCAACTCCAACATGGGCGGCGTAGTGGGAGTCAGCCTTCTCAATTCTTTACAGAAGAGTGGGCCTGGTTGGCAGACATCTGCCAGGTCCTTGGAAACTTTGAGGAGTCTACCCAGATGCTGAGCGGTGATGCTGCAATCATTAGCGTCACCATTCCTCTGCTATGCCTCTTGAGAAGTTCCCTGCAAAGCATAAAGGCAGACGCTTTGCGCTCGGAAACGGAGGCGGGGGAAGACAGTATGTCGCTGGATAGTCAGAGCACCCTCATGTCTATATCTCAGCGCGTTGAGGAGGAGGAGGAGGGGGAGGAGCATGAGGAGGAGGGGGAAGAGACAGCTTGGCCCACTGCTGAGGGTACCCATGCTGCTTGCCTGTCATCATTTCAGCATGTATGGCCTGAGGAGGAGGAGGATCCTGAAAGGGATCTTCCGAGTGAGGACAGCCATGTGTTGCGTACAGGTACCCTGGCGCACATGGCTGACTTCATGTTAGGATGCCTTTCTCGTGACCCTCGCGTTACACGCATTCTGGCCACTACGGATTACTGGGTGTACACACTGTTCGACCCACGGTATGAGGAGAACCTTTCCACTCTCATACCCGAAGAGGAAAGGGGTTTGAGAGTGATGCTATACCACAGGACCCTTGCGGACAAATTGATGGTAAAGTTCCCATCCGACAGCGCTAGTGGCAGAAGGCGCAGTTCCAAGGGCCAGGTAGCAGGGGAGGCGCGGAGATCAGGCAGCATGTACAGCACAGGCAGGGGAACACTGTCCAAGGCCTTTGACAGCTTTATGGCTCCCCAGCAAGACTGTGTCACTGCTCCCCAGTCAAGGCTGAGTCGGCGGGAGCACTGTAAAAGGATGGTGAGGGAGTACGTAGCCGATCGCATGACCGTCCTCCGTGATGCCTCTGCCCCCTACAACTACTGGGTGTCGAAGCTGGACACGTGGCCTGAACTAGCGCTGTATGCCCTGGAGGTGCTTGCTTGTCCTGCGGCTAGCGTCTTGTCAGAGAGGGTGTTTAGTGCGGCTGGGGGAATCATCACGGATAAGCGTACCCGCCTGTCAACTGACAGTGCCGACAGGCTTACAATCATAAAGATGAACAAAGCCTGAATTTCCCCATAGTTCTCTTCTCCACCAGCGGACAGCAGCGATACCTAAACAATACGTAGGCTGCACCCGCGGATGGAAGCATCGTTCTCTATCACCATCCAAAACGTGGACCTTTTAGCTTCATCAATCTGTGTATAATATTCCTCCTCCTCCTCCTGCTCCTCCTCCTGAAACCTCACGTAATCACGCCGAACGGGCAATTTTTCTTAGGCCCACAAGGCTCAGTCATATAATTTTTGTAAACAATTTTCATACGTTTCAATGCTCATTAAAGCGTTGAAACTTTCACCTGAACCAATTTTTATTTTAACTGGGCTGCCTCCAGGCCTAGTTACCAATTAAGCCACATTAACCAAAGCGATTAATGGGTTTCACCTGCCCTCTTGGTTGGGCATGGGCAATTTTTCTGACGTACATTAGTACTGTTGGTACACCAATTTTTTGGGGCCCTCGCCTACAGTGTAATCCAATTAATTTTTTGCCCACCTGCATTACAGCTGACGTTACTTCAGCTGTGCTGGGCACTGCAATGGGATATATTTATGTACCGCTGGTGGGTTCCAGGGAGCCACCCATGCTGTTGGTCCACACGGAGTTGTAACTACATGTGTCCACTTTTAAAGAACCCCAGTCTGACTGGGCCATGCAGTTTGGGCCGAAGCCCACCTGCATTTAATCTGACGTTAGCTCTGCTGTCCAGGGCACTGCAATGGGATACATTTATGTACAGCGGGTGGGTTCCAGGGAGCCACCCATGCTGTGGGTGCACACGGAATTCCCATTGTGGAGTTGGGGATTCCCAGTTGTACCTGACTGTGACTATTTATAAAAAACTGCGGTCTGATTGGGGCATGCAGACACCTTGACAGAATGAATAGTGTGTGGCACATAGGTTCCCCATTGCTATGCCCACGTGTGCAGCTCCTGATGGCGGTGGTACAGGATTATATTTCTCATTGCTTCTGTACAGCATTGTGGGCTATCGCCCCGCCCCTTTTAAAGAGGGCCGCTGCCTAGCCGTGCCAACCTCTGCAGTGTGTGCCTGCGGTTCCTCCTCATGGCAGACGCACTTATAAATAGACATGAGTGTGGCGTGACATGAGGGCAGCTGAAGGCTGCGCAGGGACAGTTTGGTGTGCGCTGTGGACACTGGGTCGTGCAGGGGGGTTGGGCAGCATGTAACCCAGGAGAAGTGGCAGCGGAGTGTCATGCAGGCAGTGATTGTGCTTTGTTGGAGGTAGTGTGGTGCTTAGCTAAGGTATGCATTGCTAATGAGGGCTTTTCAGAAGTAAAAATTGTTGGGAGGGGCGGGGCCCACTCTTGCCGCTATTGTGGCTTAATAGTGGGACCTGGGAACTTGAGATGCAGCCCAACATGTAGCCCCTCGCCTGCCCTATCCGTTGCTGTGTCCTTCCCATCACTTTCTTGAATTGCCCAGATTTTCACAAATGGAAACCTTAGCGAGCATCGGCGATATACAAAAATGCTCGGGTCGCCCATTGACTTCAATGGGGTTCGTTACTCGAAACGAACCCTCGAGCGTCGCGAAAATTTCGTCCCGAGTAACGAGCACCCGAGCATTTTGGTGCTCGCTCATCTCTAGTTACAGGGGTTCACCTATACTCTTGCTACAGAAATGTTACACGGTTCCGCCTATACTCTTGCTACATAAATGTTACTGGGGTCCGCCTATACTCTTGCTACAGAAATGTTACAGGGGTTCGCCTATACTTTTGCTACAGAAATGTTACTGGGGTCCGCCTATACTCTTGCTACAGAAATTTTACTGGGGTCCACCTATACTCTTGCTACAGAAATGTTACAGGGGTCCGCCTATACTCTTGCTACATAAATGTTACTCGGGTCCGCCTATACTCTTGCTACAGAAATGTTACTGGGGTCCGCCTATACTCTTGCTACAAAATGTTACTGGGGTCCGCCAAGCTGTGGGTGCACAATGACTTCCCATCGCAGTGTTTTACCTGACTGGCACAAATACACTGACTGACTAAGGCAGAAATGTGGGCCAATGCCCTTGGCGGAGTGAACCTCTGCCATGTTTGGGCTCTCTGTTTTCCTCATGTGTAATACCATCTTTCAGTTCCTTGGCCTTGCCTATGCTGTGGGTGCACAAAGACTTCCCATTGCGGTGTTTTACCTGTCTGGCACAAATACACTGACTGACTTGGGCAGAAATGTGGGCCGAGGCTGAAGTCCTTGGTGGGGTGAAACTCTGCCATGTTTGGGCACTCTGATTTCTTCCTGTGTAATACCATCTTTGTGCACCCACAGCATAGGCAAGCCTGGGGAACTCAAAGACTTCCCATGGCGGTGTTAAGCTATCTGACACCTACACAGAATGAATTGTGTGGGGACACATGGATTTCCCATTGCTATGTAACTCACAGCACCTTGGGTCATACAAGGTGGAGGCTGGGATTGAGCCTAACCCTGGGCCAGCTCACGTGCTTCCCACACAGAGTATTGCTGCATTGTGGAGATGTGTAGAAGTGCTGGCACCTGAGTCCCCTTTATGCCCACGTTTGCGGCTCCTGACAATTTTGTGACGGAGGTGGCACGGGATTAGAATGATGATCGTACATCAATTTATCATCAATTCTCAACAGCATTGGGGGCTATTGCCCACACTTTCAAAGAGGGTTGCTGCCTGGCCCTGCCAACCCTCTGCAGTGTGTGCCTCTGGTTCCTCTTCATCCAGTATGCACTTATAAATAGACATGAGCGTGGTGTAACTATGAAGCGAGCATGTGGCATAAGGCCAGCTGGACGCTGCGCAGGGAAAATTTTGTGTGCGCTGTGGACGCAGGGTTGTGTGTGTGTGTGTGAGGGGGGGGGGGGTTAAACAGCAATGCCAGCATGTAACCCACGAGAAGAGGCAGCGGTGTCACGGGCAGACAGTGATTGTCCTTGGTTGCAGATAGTGTGGTGCTTAGCTAAGATGTGCCAACGCGTGTGCCTTGCTAACGAGGGTTTGTCTCAAGTAAATTTTTAGGGGGGTGACCGCCAGGCTCTTGCCCCCATTTTGGCCTAATAGTGGGACCTGGGAGCCTCAGATGCAGCCATGCATGCTGCCCCTGCCGTTCCCTATTCATTTCTGTGGTGTTTCCATGACTTTCTGATGTTTTTTAAGGTGTTTCACAAGTCATGACCTATGCGGAGCATCGGTCGCATACAAAAATGCTTGAGTCCCCCATTGACGTCAATGGGGTTCATTACTTGAAACGAGCTCTTGAGCATTACGAAAAGTTCGACTCGAGCAACGAGCACCCGAGCATTTTGGTGCTCGCTAGAGATGAGCGAGCACCAAAATGCTCGGGTGCTCGTTACTCGGGACGAAATTTCTGCGATGCTCGAGGGTTCGTTTCGAGTAACGAACCCCATTGAAGTCAATGGGCGATCCGAGCATTTTTGTATATCGCCGATGCTCGCTAAGGTTTTCATTTGTGAAAATCTGGGCAATTCAAGAAAGTGATGGGAACGGCACAGCAACGGATAGGGCAGGCGAGGGGCTACATGTTGGGCTGCATCTCAAGTTCACAGGTCCCACTATTAAGCCACAATAGCGGCAAGAGTGCCCCCCCCCCCCGCACTGTCAGCATAAAGATCGTTCTTCTCTGCCGCAGCAGTAACAGCTGTGGCAGAGAAGAACGATGTTAGCCCATTGAATTCAATGGAGCCAGAAATACAGCCGACTCCATTGAAAGCAATGGGCTGCCGACGATCGCGGGATGAATTGCAGGGAAGGGCTTATATATTTAACCCCTTCCCGACAATTCACCCCGCGCACGCCGGCAGCCCATTGCTTTCAATGGAGTCGGCTGTATTGCTGGCTCCCTTGAATTCAATGGGCTAACATCGTTCTTCTCTGCCACAGCTGTTACAGCTGTGGCAGAGAAGAATGATTTGTCTTCTATATGTTCTCAATGGGGTCGGCGCTGCTGCCGCCGGCCCCATTGAGCGCATATAGAGAAGAAGGACCGTTGGGGTTCTTGAAGCCTAAAATCACTCCTAACACTCTCCCTATAGCAGCCCCGGCATCAACAGCACTTTCCCTCAGCTAAGTGAGAACGCATCTGTGGCGAGCCGCAGGCCGGCAGATTTTATTACTCGGGTGACACCTAATCTCGCCAGCCACTCACTGCAGGGGGGTGGTATAGGGCTTGAACGTCGCAGGGGGAAGTTGTAATGCCTTCCCTGTCTTTCTATTGGCCAGAAAAGCGCGCAAATTTCTCAGGGAAGAAAATGAAAGTAACTCGAACACCGCGTGGTACTTGTTACGAGTAACGAGCATCTCGAACACCCTAATACTCGAACGAGTATCAAGCTCGGACGAGTATGCTTGCTCATCTCTACTATCGATCCCATATCTATCTATCTATCTCACATTTATCTATCCATCTCTGTATATTTATGTATCTATCATTCTCTTATCTATTTGTATATCCATCTTTTCAAATGGTATCTAAATATCTCATATCTATCTCACATTTATCTTTCCATCTAATGTCTATCTATGTATCTATTAATCTCACATTCCCATCTATCTATCTATCTATCTATCTATCTATCTATCTATCTATCTATCTATCTATCTATCTATCTATCTATCTCATGTCTATCTCTGTAAGACATGAGATAGATAGATAGATAGATAGATAGATAGATAGATAGATAGATAGATAGATAGATAGATAGATAGATAGATAGATAGATATGAGATAAATAGATAGATAGATAGATATGAGATAGATAGATAGATACTAGAGATGAGCGAACGTACTCGGATAGGCACTACTCGTCCGAGTAATGTGCCTTATCCGAGTACCTCCCCACTCGTGCAGCAAGGTTCGGGAGCTGCCGCTGCTGACAGGTGAGTCGCAGCGGGGAGCGGGGCAGAGCGGGCGGGAGAGAAGGAGAGAAAGATCTCCCCTCCGTTCCTCCCCGCTCTCCCCTGCAGCTCCCCGCTCCGTGCCGGCACCCGAACCTTTCAGCACGAGCGGGGAAGTACTCGGATAAGGCACATTACTCGGACGAATAGTGCCTATCCGAGTACGTTCGCTCATCTCTAATAGATACATAGATTGTATGTATCTATCTATATCTATTTCATATCTATCTATGTGTCTATCTATCAATTATATATCGCTCTCATACCTTTCTAACTGCACCATAAATAAGTCTTTATTGCGAATATGTCTGTGTATTTTACTCTACGTTTTCTGTGCACAAGCCATGTTATTTTGCACACAGCAGGACACAACCGCGTCCCTATTTAAATAGCTATTTAGTCTAAAGAGGTTCAGATGTGTTCTTTTTCCAGCAGAATTGTGCCGTTTAGTGCGCACCCCTTTGAGTATTGTGTGTGCATTTGTCCACCCCTATAGACTTTTACGTATAGCATGCTGCATTTTTTGCGCATTAAAAGTGCGCATGCAAAATCCGGAAATGTGAACAAGCCTGTTGAAATCAATTGGTTCTGTTCTCTGCGCATTGCACGCACATATTTTGTGCACATAAATATGCGCACGAAGTCGCCTGCGTGATGCTATATAATTCCTTCCGTAAACATCTTTCATTTACATTCTATTCTCCAGTTGTGACTTTATGGTACAACATCCTCCATATTTAACTTGTCAGGAAGAAAGATGTGCTCTATAATTATATTAACATTACTTCTGTATTCAGTTTTGACAAACCAGAAATATATGTGCAGCACTGAGTGCAGTTATGTCGTACCTATGCAGTTCTTCTATCAAGCGCTCGTCACAAACCATGAACCTAGAACAAAAATGGGGTTCTTAAAGGGGTTGTCTCGCGAAAGCAAGTGGGTCTATACACTTCTGTATGGCCATATTAATGCACTTTGTAATATACATCGTGCATTAAATATGAGCCATACAGAAGTTATTCACTTACCTGCTCCATTGCTAGCGTCCCCGTCGCCATGGTTCCGTCTAACTTCAGTGTCTTCTTGCTTTTTTAGACGCGCTTGCGCAGATGGATCTTCTCCCTTCGGCTGGTCTTGGAAGCATCGACGTTTTGGCTCCGCCCCCTTTTCGCGTCATCGCGTAGCTCCGCCCCCGTCATGTGCCGATTCCAGCCAATCAGGAGGCTGGAACCGGCACACGTCATGGGGCGGAGCTACGCGATGACGCGAAAAGGGGGCGGAGCCAAAACGTCGATGCTTCCAAGACCAGCCGAAGGGAGAAGATCCATCTGCGCAAGCGCGTCTAAAAAAGCAAGAAGACACCGAAGTTAGACGGAACCATGGCAACGAGGACGCTAGCAACGGAGCAGGTAAGTGAATAACTTCTGTATGGCTCATATTTAATGCGCGATGTATATTACAAAGTGCATTAATATGGCCATACAGAAGTGTATAGACCCACTTGCTGCCGCGAGACAACCCCTTTAAGGCTCATTTAGACACAACGATTATCGCTCAAAACTCACTCAAAAGCCATCTTTTGGAGTGATAATTGTTGCGTGTAAATGTGTCCATCTTTCAGTTTTCTACGGAATGATGGGTTTCGGTTCGGCATGAAATCTGTCATTCAGCAGAACAGCTGATAAGAAGGACCACACACTGTGTTCTTCCCGGGGAGCACTGATAATAGCTTGTCTCAGCAGTAATCAGCATGGCAGAACAAAGGGGATGAATTCAGCGAACAGCGGGTGGTCTGTTCCCAGAATACAGGTCCCAACAGCTCACATGCTATTAATTAGTACTAATTAGAGATGAGCGAGCATACTCGCTAAGGACAATTGCTCGATCGAGCATTGTCTCCTTAGCGAGTATCTCCCCGCTCGGGAGCAAAGGTTCGAGTGCCGGCACGGGTGACAGGTGAGTTGCGGCAGTCAGCAGGGAGGGGAGATCTCTCCCCCGCTCTTCCCCGCCGCTCCCCGCCCACCGTCGGCAGCCGAATCTTTGCTCCCGAGCGGGCAGGTACTCGCTAAGGACAATGCTCGATCGAGCAATTGACCTTAGCGAGTATGCTCGCTCATCTCTAGTACTAAAAGGCATTAGTACTAAGTAGTAGTTTTATGCAAAATGATTGCTCAAAAGTAGAGATGAGCAAATATGCTCAGATGAAGCAGTTACTCGAGCAAGCATCGCTCTTCTTGAGTAACTGCTTACTGGTCCGAGCATGCTCGGGGGCGGCAGGGGTGAGCGGGGGGTCGCGGGGAGAGAGATATCTCTCTCACTCTCCCCCCGCTAAACCCCGCCCCCCGCCGACCCTACCCCCGAGCCTGCTCGGACCAGTAAGCAGTTACTCAAGAAAAGCGATGCTTGCTCGAGTAACTGCTTTATTCGAGCGTGCTCGCTCATCTCTACTCAAAAGCTATCTTTTGAGCGATCATCTTTGTATCTAAATTGTCCTTTAGACACTGTTCACACGTATAAGATATCAAAGAGATTTTGGTGTTTATTCCACCCCTATATCCATGTGAGTATGCCTCCCATGCATGTGAACAGGGTTTCCACAACCTCATGTAGTGGAAAATTTCTATACAAATTTTTGGCACCAAACAGGACAAGAAATAGCGTGTCTCTTATTTCCACAGATGCCACATGGAAAAGCCATGGATTATCATTGAATGACAATGGGGTCATGTAATCTGTGCACAGATGCATGGTATCACAAACTGCAAATGTGCAACATAAATTCAATGGTGGGCCTTGGATTTCTACTACAGAAATATACATTCGAATCCAGAACAACATGTATGTATGAATATACCCTAAATATGCCTCTATGTAATTCGTACATTTTATTTTTGCATTTTATTTGGTGGGAGGTAGAAAAATACAGCAATTTTGCAATTATTAAAAGCTCTGTTTTGGTCTCATCTGCCATTGTTTCAACTGTCTTCTGGCTTGTCCCGATGATCTTTAACGAACTGCAGGTGGGCAGCAATGTTCTTTTTGGAGAGTAGCGGTTTTCTACTTGCAATCCTGCCATGCACACCATTATTGTTCAGTGTCCTGATGATGGACTCATGAACATTAACATTACCTAATGTGAGAAAGGCCTTTAGTTTCTTAGATGTTAACATGGATTCCTTTGTAACCTCATGGATTATTATATGTCTTGCTCTTGACGTGATCCTTGTTAAGGCCCTTTTACATGCAACGATTGTCACTCAAAATTCATTCAAATGGCCGAAAATGAGCGATAATCGTTACATGTAAACACGAGCATCCTACACTTTTTGTTTGAATAATGATTTTAAGATTAACCTAAAATCCACTGTTCATCCACTGAGAGATAAAGCAAACACAATTATCTTTCAATAGACCGCTCACTGTTCTCACAAGGCATGTTTACACTAGCCTTGAGGAGAACAATGGAATGTGCCAGCAGCTCTTTGCACATGCTGGGCTCTGCAAACAACTCATTTAGGCCTTTTTACATGCAAATGAAGATGATAAAGTATTAATGGCCACTAATGGCCATTAACACTTTATGCAAATACACTGCTAAATCTTTCAATTTTCAGTCATTGGAAAGATTATCTTTGCCTGTAAAAGGGTCCTTAGTCTCACTCCTGGAGAGGGTAATAAGGGTCTTGAATTTTCTACATTAGTACACAATCTGTCTGTGGATTGGTGGAGTCCAAATACTTTAGAGATACTTTTATAAGCTTTTCCAGCCTGACAAGCATCAGCAACTCTTCTTCCGAGTTCCTCAAAATTTCCTTTGTTTGTGCCATGACACATGTTGTGAATGTCAGACTTTAATACCCTGTTTCCATGAAAATAAGACCTACCCCTTAAATAGGCCCTCCCTTGCTTTTCAAGGGGGGGGGCTTTACATATAAGCCCTACCCTGAAAAACAGCCCTAGCTACACTACATGAAGAAAAATAATACTTACCTAGCAGGTGCCGTCGGGTCCCTCCCGCTGGTCTCTGCAGTTCTGGTAGGCTTTCTTGCAGTTCTCAGAACCAACAGAAGATTGCTTGCTGGTAACAGGGTTTGAAAACCCCGCCTCCAACAAGCGATTGCTCTGATTGTTTCTCGAGCGCCATGGCTCAGCCAATCACTGCGGCACTTAATGAACCAATCACAGCCATTGTATTCGAGGAAACACGGTAGATTTAATAGATCTGTTCTTTAAATAAAACAGGTTACCCACTCACACCTGATTGCCATCCCAGTGACTGAAAACACCTGACTCTACTTCCACCTTCAAATTGTCTGCTAATCCTAAAGGTTCACATATTTTGGCCACTCACAGATATGTGATATTGGATCATTTCCGTTTATAAACAATGACCAAATCTAATATTTTGACTCGCTTGTTTGATTTGGTTCTCTTTATCTACTTTTAGAACTTGTGTGAAAATCTAATGCAGTTTTAGGTCAACTATAAACAGAAATATGGAAATTCTGAAGGGTTCACCAATTTTTAAACACCGCTGCAGGTTTACCTATCGACCTTCCAAACTGAAAATACTGCACTATTGGAAGTTATAGAAGTAGAGCTACATCTAGTAAAAAACATCAAATCGACTAATATCAAGGCATGCTTCTTCATAAATAAGGATTGATTATAGAAAATGCCCATTTGATGAAGAACTGTAGTAGCCTACTGAATCCCCTCAGCTGAGCCATCCATCAGGAGAGACAGATCTTTTTATCACTTGTACTTCGAGTCTGTTCTAATTGAATGGCTTGACTTAATCATAATAATTTTTCCATAGCATTTGCCTCGACGGTCTATTTGGGACCATTGATTTACAGCTATTGATCCATGCAGCTGTTTCTGACCACTAATACTTCTTTGCAAAGTGACAGTAAAGCCATTAAGCACATTATATAAGGCTATTCCAGCAATCCAATGCCGTTACCGACCCTTCATCTGTGACGACACGGAGAACGATCCCATTCAGAATTCCTCTATTTAAATCCTTCTCTTATTTTTTTTTGTGCCTTTGTTTCCTTTACAATTATACGCCGTTTTCCTTTCGCTTTTCACTAAACGTTTTTCCGATGTCAAGGCTTTGACTATTTCTAACACTTCTTATGATTTTTTTGACCCTCACAAACGACTTTGGAAGAAAGAAACGTATTCTATTACACAGCCTCATTCACTCTTATTACAATACAGAATTGCTCACATAGACACATTCTATTTATTGGCAAAAAGATTTTTATTGGACTCATCTCTGCTTTAAAAATTGCAGGATTTGACATCACATTTACCAGTTTGCATGATCTTATACGCCGCTGTGTGGAAAATAAATGTATGGAATATTTCGAAATGCGACTTTTCATATCACATTTTTTTATTGTCATTTTATTAAAGACACCCCTCCCCTGATTGTCACACTTTTGAGGTTTTCTCTGTGTATTTCAGTCACTTTTGTGCAGAGCAGCCCCCTGTCTGATGCTTATCAGGCACCATCTTGATGGTGAGATTTTTGCTTTATTCCTTTATGCATTGGCATAGCATGAGCTAGAGGCTTATTTTTAGTCATTTTATTTGGACTGCTGGAGATAGCGGGTCTCTGTCAGTCCTATTAAAATGTACAGTGCAGTAGCTCTCCTGTTTCACATCTATCCCATTCATTCAGTGGGGTATACAGGATCCCCATTCTCATGATCCATGGTGGTCACACTGATTGGAGCCTCGCCAATCACTTATCCCTTATTCTGTGGACAAGGTATAATTGTAAGAGCGCATTCACAATGGGCGAATATAAGGCGCAAGTTCTGTTTGAGTTTGTAACTGAGCAAAGTCGGAGGGAACTCAGACCCATTAAAATCAAAAAGTTTTTTTAAAAACAAGCACTTTTTTTCACAGACCAACGGTCCATGTAAAAGAAAAAAAAATGCAATTCATGGACGAATGGATGAGAGTAGGACATATAATGTCTGCTCTCCAGCACAAGCGCAAAGATGAGGTCAAATTGTGTATTCTTATTATTTTTAGGTAGTTTGACAAAATCATATTTGGGGGGGGGGGGCTAAATACAAGCCCACTAACCTATATACTATGGGGTATAACTATCATGTTTCCCTGAAAATAAGACACTGTCTTATATTTATTTTTGCCTCAAAAGAGGCACAGTGTCTTATTTTCTTGGGGGGGTCTTATAATGCTTACCTAGCAGCCGGCGTTCAGGTCCCTCGCGCTGGTCTCCTTCGCTGCTGCAGGCTTCCGTATCTTCCGGCACGCCAACAGAGTAGTTCTTCCTGGAAGCAGGGCTTGAATACGCCGCCTACAGCAAGCTAATGCTCTGATTGGTTAATCGAGCGCCATGTCAGCCAATGAGAGCAGGCGATCGATTAACCAATCGAAGCCATTCATTGAATGACATAATTGAATGGCTGTGATTGGTTAATCAAGCGCCGTCTTTCATTGGCTGATGCAACGATCGACTAACCAATTAGAGCATTAGCTTGCAGGAGGTGGGGTATTCAAGCCCCGCTATCAGGAAGAACTGCTCTGCCGGCGTGCAGGAGGACACGGAAGCCTGCAGCAGTGCCGCAGCCCATTGCGAGTGACCCGAATGCTGGCTACTAGGTGAGTATTGTTTTTTGCGGTTTTTCTACATGTAGTATAGCTAGGGCTTATTTTCGGAGGAGGGCCTATATTTCAATATTACTATTTTGGTTTTTCAATATTTACAATTTTACTTGACAGGTTATATATATATATATATATATATATATATATATATATATATGTATGGAAACCTTTGTTAAAAATCTAAATGAGCTTCAAGTGGGAAGTGCGTTTAATAAGAAATCACACTGAATGGCTACTTTATTAGGCAAGGGAGCGGGCCCCATATATAATCTTTAACATATATAAAGGTTTCCATCATGTCTCCCATATATATAGAGATTATAAATACTGGTTTTATATATATATATATATATATATATATATATATATATATATATATATATATATATATATATATATATATATATATATATATATATATATATATATAACCAGTATTTATAATCTTTATATATATGGGAGACATGATGGAAACCTTTATATATGTTAAAGATTATATATGGGGCCCGCTCCCTTGCCTAATAAAGTAGCCATTCAGTGTGATTTCTTATTAAAAGCACTTCCCACTTGAAACTTATTTAGATTTTTAACAAAGGTTTCCATCCTATTCCCCTTTTCCCATTTTTTTCTATACAAATGAAGTTCATTAAAGGGGTTGTCCCGCGCCGAAACGGGTTTTTTTTTTTTTTCAACCCCCCCCCCGTTCGGCGCGAGACAACCCCGATGCAGGGAGGTAAAGAAAGCTCACCGGAGCGCTTACCTGAATCCCCGCGCTCCGGTGACTTCTCTACTCACCGCTGAAGATGGCCTCTTCCTCCGTGGACCGCAGCTCTTCTGTGCGGTCCATTGCCGATTCCAGCCTCCTGATTGGCTGGAATCGGCACGTGACGGGGCGGAGCTACACGGAGCTACACGGAGCCCCATAGAAGACTGCAGAAGACCCGGACTGCGCAAGCGCGGCTAATTTGGCCATCGGAGGGCGAAAATTAGTCGGCACCATGGAGACGAGGACGCCAGCAACGGAACAGGTAAGTATAAAACTTTTTATAACTTCTGCATGGCTCATAATTAATGCACAATGTACATTACAAAGTGCATTATTATGGCCATGCAGAAGTGTACAGACCCACTTGCTGCCTCGGGACAACCCCTTTAAATCTTAGATGTGGTCTCACTAGAGCTTTATACAGTGGGATCACAATCCCCCTCTTTTTCTACTGGTTGTTATTTATTTTTTGGCCATTTCTCTGTAGCTAAGACATTTTGCATGGTAAATAAAACATTGGGTGGGTTCTTTAAAAAGCCTAAAAAGAGTCAAGGAAGCCTAAACATTGAAGTTCTAGAGAGAAAATCAATTTTATAGTCAAATTCAATAGTGCAATACGCTCTACAAAAGTGTTTAGTCTCCAATAATAAGTGGCAGGCCTGCAGGGAATTTCAAATTCCCTTCACTTTGCAATACAGATCTATCAGCAGAATTGAATGCATACATAGAAGTCGATGTGTTGTCTCTGCTAGATGTGCTTCTATGTGGATATATAGAAGTAAACATACCCAACCGTTGCCCCAAGGTCAACACTAGGGACACATCCATGTTGCACAGCCTAACTAAAATGAAATATTAGAAAAACAGGGAGATTGGGACAATAATACATGATCTTATAGGTGGCGAGACCTAAATTAATAATATTACTGGTATTAATACTCAGTCCTGTGGATATGCCATAAGGGCTTAGTCAGACGGGCGTTTTTTGCCGCGATTTGCGGATCGCATGACGGATGCGCATCCGCAAATCGCGTGACCGGTGCGCGCAAGTCGCCCGCAAATCGCCCGAAAATCTGCTCCTAGCCGCGTTTCATTAGAAACGGGCCGGAGCTGTCCAGCGCATTGCATTCAATGGAGACGGCAATACAGCCGTCTCCATTGAAAGCAATGCGCTGCGGGCGAGCCCGGGATGAATTGTCGGTAAGGGCTTAAATATATAAGCCCTTACCTGCAATGCATCCTAAAATGTGTTAAAATAAAAAAAAAATTGCATTCTCACCTTCTGCCTGCAGCTCCGGGCAGCCGTCCTGCAGTGGGTGTGAAGGGGGTGTGAGTCAGACCAGCCCCCTGATTGGCTCAGCGCTGAGCCAATCAGAGGCATGCCTCACTCACACCCATTCATGAATTCATGAATGGATGTGAGTCAGACCTGCCCCTGATTGGCTCAGCGCTGAGAGGCAGCAGTCACTCACCCATTCATGAATTCATGAATGGGTGTGTGAGTGAAACCGGCCTCTGATTGGTCAGGCTGTGACCAATCAGAGCAGATCATTCAGCAGGCGGGGATTTTAAAGCCCCGCCGGCTGAATAGTGCCGAGAAGCAGTTCAGGAGAACTGACAGCGGCCGCGGCTGGACTCCGGCTGCAGCGGAAAGGTGAGTATACAATTTTTTTTTATTTTAACACATTTTAGCATGAATTGCAGGGAAGGGTTTATATATTTAACCCCTTCCCGACAATTAACCCCGCGCACGCCGGCAGCCCATTGCTTTCAATGGAGCGGCTGTATTGCCGCTCCATTGAATTCAATGGGCAAACATCGTTCTTCTCTGCCACAGCTGTTACAGCTGTGGCAGAGAAGAATGATTTGTCTTCTATATGTTCTCAATGGGGTCGGCGCTGCTGCCGCCGGCCCCATTGAGCGCATATACAGAAGCGAACAGGAATCGCAGATCGCAGATAGGTGCGATCTGCGATTTTTTGTTCTATAATTTTTCGGACGAGCGCATAAAAAGCGCTCATGTGTCCGATACCATTGCGAAGCAATGGTTTTAAAAAATCGCCGGACGCATGCGCATGCGCAAATCGCGACAAAAAACGCCCGTCTGACTAAGCCCTAAATGTGTGAATTGGGAGACACCTTATAGCTACTCATACATATACAGTAGCTGACAGCTGACAGCTACCTCTATTGACCTCCCCTTATTCAATAAGAGATTTGGAGACAAGATACTACTAGATTCTACAAAAGGTGACATGTGCTGAAATTAACTGTGCCCAATCATCTTTTTTCTAAACATCTGTTCACTGTGTGCAGTCTACAGGCCACCATATATAATATATTGTCAGTAGAGATGAGCGAGCGTACTCGCTAAGGCAAACTACTCAAGCGAGTAGTGCCTTATGCGGGTACCTGCCCGCTCGTCTCTAAAGATTCGGGTACCGGCGGGGAAGAGCGATGAGTTGCAGGAGCGAGCAGGGAGGAGCAGAGGGCGGGGGGGGGGGGGGGGGGGGGGGGAGTGAGAGAGAGATTTCCCCCCGCCCCCATTCCTCCTCGCTCTCCCCCGCCACTCCCCCCCCCCCCCCCCCCCCCCCCCCGCACACACACCCGGCACCCGAATTTTTAGAGACGAGCGGACAGCTACTTGCATAAGGCATTACTCACTCGAGTAGTTTGCCTTAGCGTGTACGCTCGCTCATCTCTAATTGTCAGTCTACAAAAATGTAATGTTTATGGACATCTTTACTTGTAAAACAACACTGCCAGTCGATCAGGCACAGTGTAGACCCCAAAAAAAACATTTTATTTAAAGGTGACAGTAGGATAGGGCAGTGGGGAACCAATGATATCTAGGCAGCAAACTCTGCAGTGATAAGTTTTGGTTGAAAGAAGTCATCACGGAAGTCTGGGCCAGATGGAGAGGAAAAGTAAATGTGAACAACAAAAAGCTGAATTTTTCACTGTGAGTCACTAGAAGTGCACAGTATTCACTTAATTGACAATGTTACTCCATGAATACTATGGCTACTTCACTACAGTGCCTGATACAGAGTTGCTCTCTTCTTTGATGCTGTGTCTGGCAATGCAATTTAGTTACATGTCATTCAGTTTATGGAATGGAATGGGCATCACATCAACGTTAACCCTTTCCAATCCACTGTCTGACCTCTGAAGACATTATGATTTACGGCTGTACAGCTCTGATGTTGGAAGACGTCCGTCGGGGTTCTCTTACTGTATATTGCCAGGCTCTCTGCTGTCGGAGTCTATCCAACGTGTTACCTCATGCAGTACTGGCTTTAGCCAACAGATAGCACCATTGTATAACAGCAGAAAAAGATTTAGCCCCCTAGGAAAACCAGGATACAAATTGGATTGGAAGGGGTTTAAAGCCTGAATTACTCCTTTAAGTGGGTTGTTTGCCTATTTTTTCACTGCTAACTAGAGATGAGCGAACGTGTTCGGCTCCGCCCCTTTTCGCCCGGACACCGAACTTCGCGAGGAATTCCGTGTTCGGGCGAAAAAAGTTCGGGGGTCGCCGTGGCAGCGCGGGGGGTTGCGGCGGGGAGTGGGGGGGAGAGGGAGAGAGAGAGGGCTCCCCCCTGTTCCCCGCTGCTGCCGCCCGCGCCGCCGCGCCTCTCCCCGCCCCCCGGCGCCCCCCGAATACTTACGCGCGAACACGGAAGTCCTCGGAAAAGCCGGTGTTCGGGTGCGTAAGTGTTCGTTAAGAACACGTTCGCTCATCTCTACTGCTAACCTATCATCTGGATAGGTCATCAGTAGTTGATGAATGGGGTCCACCGCTCAGAACCCCCGTTTATCGTCAGCTGATAGTCCAGCCTGCTGTCCAGTGCAGTAGTCCATATCATTGGGAGAGCCACGTTGCTACAGCATTTTTCTGCTTCTTTTATGGTCAGGACTGGATGTGATGTCATGACCAGCTGATGGGCCGGTGTCCATAAACTACTGATAGGTCATCCGTGAACAATTGGGCAGACAACCTCTTTAATGTACTTTTGTAATACACATACAGTTTACTACAAAAAGTCTTTGGCTTTACCTCTCCAATGGAAAAGCCCCAGCCCACTCCAGCTCCATTCACTGACCTCCGAAGTAGGTTTGGTGCTCAAGTAGGAATACTTTTCTAGTAAATGCAAAAAGTAGACTCTGCACTCCTGCATGTGATTACTGATATGAAAATTTTATTAGACAGGCAATCCAAGTCATGTAATATTTTGGCCAACATATATAAGGGACTATCATGGGATAAAATCAGTGGGGCATTGTTTAGCAGCCACCGCTCGCCTGACTCACTCTGCCCTTTTTTTCATACTCACCCCACTTTCGCTCAACTGGATTCTTCTTTGGTCCAACTTCAAGTACTGTCAATGTCTCAAGTGGGTAATGTCAGAATGTCAATTAATTCCGAATGACATCACTGAATGGCTGTGATTGGCTCATCGAACGCCGGCTGTAACTGGCTGCCAGCGCTTGATCAGCAAATCACAGCGCTCGCTTTCATCGAGGCGGGGTATTCAAAGCTCCGTTGCCAGCAGAAGACATCTGTGAGACGAGGACGCCGTGCCGCCGCCGGACATCATTGGGAGGCATCGAGACGCCGCGGACCAGGTAAGTAAAAGACCCCCCCCCCCAAAAAAAATAAGACACTGTGCCCTTTTTGAGGCAAAAAAAACATAAGACAGTGTCTTATTTTCAGGGAAACATGGTAGAAGTTGCCAGAAGTTGGATTTTAGTAGAGTCTGCCCAGATGAAGGGAGGTGAGTGCAATAGAAAACATCGGCGTCAATGGGGCCATGACTGCAGAGCTATGCAGCCAGTAACAAGTAATGTGCTTAGCTCCAAACTTGGGAAGAAACTTTTTAGTATGCTTAGACTCTTAATTACTTTTGTCAGTAGCAATCGACCAGTATTTACTTAACCATTGATTAGAGCATTTGTTTTTATGTGTAACCTTAATTAACGGATATTTCAAGCTCTCCTCCTCCATTCGTCCTGACCAGACGCGGAGGCTCCACAAGTACCACCGCTATTATATTTCGATTTCCCCATGTATGTCGTTCATGTTTACTTGTAAGTATATAATTTACGCTTTAAAGGTTCAGAAAATGTCATGTTTCAACTGTTTCGCATTAGTTGGTTAAAAAGCAAAAATTATTTGTTGCGAAATTAGAAGGGAACACAATAGAATTTGCTACTTTTACTTTTTTTTTAGCGCCTGGCAAAGTTCTCATAAAACATATCTGTGAAAGGAGCCGAGATTTTCCATGTTCAGGCTCATCTTCCTATATGACAAGCAGCATGCCTCTCATTATTCCGACACTGATTGCAGGATCCCATTGACCACAAGCAGCCTGCCTGCCTGCCTTGATGCTGTGATTAGTATATAATCAATCTTTAATCCAATCAGGGAACTCACTGGCTGCTACAGATAAAGGTCTCAGCAGGGAACTGATGAGGCCATGACCTATAATTCTCAAGGGAGCACCTACACCGTGCAAGGTGCAGTTAGCCAACAGACAGAAACAAGGAAAGCAACTAAGGATTCTGATAAAACAAAGACTTATGAAGATACAAAAATAGCACGAAAGCATCAGGGATCTCTGTTCCACAGGTTCTTTCTTACAAAAATGTCACATTCTTGTCAATTTTAACGCAATTGCATTTTTGCAGTGTAAAATGATGCATCCAGATCTTTGCTCTACTACTCTGTTTCCACGAAAATAAGCCCTACCCTGATTTTTAGGGATTCTTGGGGGAGGTTTAAAATATAAGCCCTACCCTGAAAATAAGCCCTAGCTGCATTACATACAAAAAAGGTATATGTTACCTAACAGGCTCGGTCCAGGCTCCTCCCACTGCTCTCTGGAGCTCCAATGTGCTTTATGCAGTCCTTGGTCGCCCACAGAAGATCACTTCCTGGTTATGGGATTCATAAATCCCACCTCTAGGAAGCGATGGCTGTGATTGGTTCATCAAGCGCTGCATTGATTGGCTGAGCAGCAGTCGAAGAACCAATCACAGCCATCGCGTTGTGGAGGCAGGTTTTATGAATTGGCCAATCAGTGCCGCGGCTCAGTGCGTCGCTGCTCCATAGAGCATTGGGAGGGACTAGACCAAGTCTGCTTAGGAAGTATAATAAGTAGAGATGAGCGAACACCAAAATGTTCGGGTGTTCGTTATTCGGAACGAACTTCCCGTGATGCTCGAGGGTTCGTTTCGAACAACGAACCCCATTGAAGTCAATGGGCGACCAGAACATTTTTGTATTTCGCCGATGCTCGCTAAGGTTTTCATGTGTGAAAATCTGGGCAATTCAGGAAAGTGATGGGAACGACACAGTGACGGATAGGGCAGGCGAGGGGCTACATGTTGGGCTGCATCTCAAGTTCACAGGTCCCACTATTAAGCCACTATAGCGGCAAGAGTGCCCCCCCCCCCCACTGTCAGCATAAAGATCGTTCTCCTCTGCCACAGCTGTAACAGCTGTAGCAGAGAAGAACAATGTTTGCCCATTGAATTCAATGGAGCCAGAAAAACAGCAGGTTCCACTGAATGCAATGGGCTGCCCGCGATCGCAGGATGAATGGTCGGAAAGGGGTTAAATATATAACCCCTTTCCTGCAATTCATCCAGAAATGTGTTACACTAAAAATATATACCGGCGTATAAGGCGACGGGGCGTATAAGACGACCCCCCAACTGTCACCTTATACGCCGGTAATACAGTGGAGCAAAGAATAAAAAGCATTACTCACTTTTTCAGATGATCTGCGGCGCTCCTGCAGGCTGTCACTCCCTTCTAATCCACGGCAGAGTATTGCTTTCTGCACGAAAGGCTTGAAATCCCCGCCTCCAGAAACACAGCCAATCACAGCCAATGACAATGATGTCATTGAATGGCTGTGATTGGCTTGAAATCCCCGCCTCCAGAAACACAGCCAATCACAGCCATTCAATGACATCATTGTCATTGGCTGTGATTGGCTGAAGGCACATGTGTTTCTGGAGGCGTGGATTTAAAGCCTTTCGTGGAGAAAGGAATAGTCTGCCGGGAACCAGGAAGGAGCGACAGCCTGCAGGAGCGCCGCAGATCATCTGAAAAAGTGAGTAATCATTTTTATTCTTTGCTCCACTGTATTACCGGCGTATAAGGTGACAGTTGGGGGGTCGTCTTATACGCCCCCGTCGCCTTATACGCCGGTATATATTTTTAGTGTAACACATTTCTGGATGAATTGCAGGAAAGGGGTTATATATTTAACCCCTTTCCGACCATTCATCCTGCGATCGCCGGCAGCCCATTGCATTCAGTGGAACATGCTGTATTGCTGGCTCCATTGAATTCAATGGGCAAACATCGTTCTTCTCTGCTACAGCTGTTACAGCTGTGCCAGAGAAGAAGGATTTCTCTTCTATATATTCTCAATGGGGTCGGCGCTGCTGCCGCCGGCCCCATTGAGCGCATATAGAGAAGATTTATGGCCCTAAGAAGGACCGTTGGGGTTCTTGACACCTAAAATACTCCTAACACTCTCCCTATAGCAGCTCCAACACGATAGCACTTTCCCTAAACTAATGTCAGAATGCATCCATAGCGAGCCGCGGGAGGGGCAGATTTCAATACTCGGGTGACACCTTATCTCCCCAGCCACTCACAGCAGGGGGGTGGTATAGGGCTTAAACGTTGCAGGGGGAAGTTGTAATGCCTTCCCTGTCTTTATATTGGCCAAAAAAAAGCGCTAACGTCTCAGGGAAGAAAGTGAAAGTAACCCGGACACCGCATGGTGTTCGTTACGAATAACGAACATCCCGAACACCCTAATATTCGCACGAATATCAAGCTCGGACGAACACGTTCGCTCATCTCTAATAATAAGACATAACCTGAAAATAAGACCGAGCGCCTGTTTGGGGGCAAAAATTAATATAAGACAGGGTCTTATTTTTTGGGAAGCACGGTCGTATATTAGTAATATAGTAAAACATGAATAGCTTTTTTTTTACGTTTAGTGCATTTTTTTATGTCAATGGAGTTTTTTTGCAGCATGTTTTATGTCCGGCGTTTTTTCTGGTAATTCCCTACAGGTTTTTCTATAGGGAAAATGAATGTGTGACCAAAAAAACTCCACCCAAAAAAAGCCACTGAAAAAATACAGCATCATATAAAAAAAAACAAACATAATATTCTTTGCCTCTTTTTCACCAAAAACATATCAGAAAAAAGTCCGTTTCTAATGGAAGCCTTGGGCTGCTTTCACATAGGCTGTGAATGCTACAGAATTTACAGTACAAGCTGTGTGGGGGAGATTTCAAAAATCTTTTCCACATGGAATGGAAAACTTCCAAACCGAATCTGCCGCATTTTTGAAAATGTTCTATTTCATTTGGAATTTTGTGCTACATCTGCGCCAGAAGCTCCAAACTCAGCCTCCAGCCAGATGTGAATGTGGCCTTGTGCTGTCCATTTTCAGAGTGGATGTCACCTCTTCAATTAAAGGGGTGAAACTTCCTTCAAAATCTGCATTTTACATGTGCATTTTTGTGTGATTTTGCTTCCTCTCCCCAGGAGGAAAAGGAGAAAGAAGAAGTTAAAGAAGGAGCATGGTGGCTCAGTGGTTAGCACTGCAGCGTTGGGGTCCTAGGTTCAAATGTGACCAAAGACAACCTCTGTATGGAGTTTGTATGTCCTACCCTTGTTTGTGTGGGTTCCTTCTTTATAATAATCACCCTCATGTATATAGCACTTATAGTTATTGAGGAGGAAGAAGCAGCACAGTGGCTCAGTGGTTAGAATTGTTGCTTTGCAGTGCTGGGGTCCTCCGTTCAAATCTGTCCAAAGGTAACATCTGCAATGTTTTTTAACCTCTTAAGGACATGGCCTATTTTGGCGTTGAGGACCAAATGATTTTTGATAATTTTTCATCGCCATTTTCCAAAAGCCATAACTTTTTTATTTTTCTATATTTTTTTATACCATCTGTGTCCCTCTGAGTGACTTACACTGCAGCACTAATGATCGCTACGATAAGGCATGGCAGGACTTCTCTCCTGCCATGCCTTATCGCTTATTACAGCGATCTTAGGCAATGGCAATACAGGACGCCGGTATCTGGCGACCTGTTGCCATAGGGACCAGCCGGGCTCTCTGTGATAACATCACGAGAGCCGGCTGAAGTCACAGATCGCGGCAGGGAAGGGGCTAACGGCGGGGGCGAATCTCTGATGCCCCCCGCTGTCACAGTGGGAGGCCGGCTACTAGTGACAGCCGACTCTCGCTGCGGGATAGCACGAGATCTTCTATGATCTCACGCTATCCCTATGACGTAAGGGTACGTCATTTTGCGGGAAGTACCCCACTCCCATGACGTACCCCTACGTCATGGGGAGGGAAGTGGTTAATGTTCTCTCTGTGTTTGTGTGGGTTTCTTTTTTATAATAATCACTTTCATTATTATAGCACATACAAGGAGAAGAAGAAGAGAAATACATTTTAATGGGTTTGGTAAAGACATACTTTTAGGGAAAAAGAGATGGTGGAAAAGAAAAGCTTTTATGGCTCATAGACAGTGTTAGGGCTCCCACCCACTGGCGTTTTTTTCTCCACTGCGCTGCGAGAGTAAGTGAAAACTCTCGCAGAGCAGTGCGAGAAAATCGCTGGGATAGCCCTAGCCCCATTGAAAAGATATGGAGAATGCCGCAGACTTCTGCCACAGCTGTGACAGCTGTCACAGCTGTGGCAGGAGTGCGCGGCATGCTATCCCATTGCTTTCAATGGGATCGGCACTGCTGCCGATCCCATTGAAAGCAGTGGTTCCTGACAAGCCCCGATAATGATTATCGGAGAAGGACTTGAAATATAAGCCCTTTCCCGATAATCATCAAAAAGTGGTTAAAAAAATAATAAAAAAGTTACTCACCTCTCCTGCTATTAGCCACGTCCTTCGGCTGGCTTCCCGGCACCGCTACTAAGCTCTTTCAGCAAAGGGGATTTAAAAATCCCCGCCTCCTGAAAGGGCAGTGCGGATTGGCTGAGGGCTCAGCCAATAGCAGCTAGTGCTAAGCAGTAGCTGCTATTGGCTGAGCCCTCAGCCAATCTGCACAGCCCTTTCAGTAGGCGGGGATTTTTAAATCCCCGTCTGCTGAAAGTTCTGGACAGCAGTGCTGGACAGCAGTGGCGGGGAGCCAGCAGGAGGACGCGGCTGACAGCAGGAGAGGTGAGTAACTTTTTTATTATTTTTTTAACCACTTTTTGATGATTATCGGGAAAGGGCTTATATTTCAAGTCCTTCTCCGCGATATCGCAGCGATATCCCAGTGTTTTTTGGGTATCTGCCGGCGTTTTTCTCGCACTGCGATGCGAGACTTTAACTTTAGAATCGCATCGCAGTGGAGAAAAAAACACCAGTGGGTGGGAGCCCTTAGACACCTGTTTTAGGGGTATTGGTGAAGCTCTGATTCTGTTCCAACGTATTTTAACGGAACCAAACTTTTTACTGAACTTCTGCGAACTGACCGAACCAAGGTTTTCAAAAGTTCACTCAACACTATCCATGACTAATGGTAGAATAGCGCCACATACCGTTTCTGTTGTGCGGTTACCTCAGTCATTATCCTCAGTCACACATGGTCAGTCTTGTATATGGCCATGCACTCAGTCTTGCATCTCTCTTTGCTGCATGTTGACGGATCCCTGGTGCGGAGAGTCAGCTGCTTCTGGAGCTCCAGCATCCTCTCTGCTTGTCAGAGGGAATGCTGAGCAAGTGGAATTCCAGTAATGCTGTCTAATGGTCCTTTTACATGGGACGACAGCCGGCTAAATGACGGCATGAGTGCTGACGTCACCGCTGAGGCTTTTAGCGCTCGTGCAGAGGATTTAAAGTGCGAGACATCAATGGATTCTCACTGATTGCTTTGCCTACTATGTGAAGAGCTGAGTGGGGAGCCTTTACACGGAACGAGAAGCGAGCAAGAACCGAGCAATAGTTTTTATACCGAATGATTTGCGAATGAGCGGAGAATGATTTCTTTCGCATTTACACTGCATGATTGTCACTCAAATTCATTCGCTTGAACGAATTTTGAGCTATAATTCTTGCGTGTAAATGGGCCATAAGGCTCCCTCTCCATGGATAGGGGATAACGTTCTATCTGGGCGCTACCCGTTTAAGCAGTTAAATGATGTTTGCACTTGTTCCACTCACCACCGGAGTCAGTGCGTTCTGCGAATTACATAATCCTACAAACTCATTGTAATTCGATTATTTTATTACAGCCCAGAATGCGTCTCGCAGTTTCTTCGACTGTACTGCATGTCTCTAAATGCTGCCACTTATTCACTCAGTTGAATTCCATTAATTACTTTATATTGTATTTCTTTAAAAATGTATAATTTTAAATGCACTGAATGGAGTTTCAGATATCAATTTATCTACAGGCAGCCACGTAAAGATAGTTTCAGAAGCAATCATGTACAAGTAGCTTGGAGGACTATAATAAATGAGTACTCGGGCTCACTTCAAAAATGAGTCTAACCACCCCGGGCTCGGCTCTAGTTCTAAATGGAAACTACAGTAGTTGATGTCTACAGTTAATATAATAGGATAGGACAATAATTCAACAACAGGATCGATGGGCACTGGTGACTTCTAGGGAGTCTTAACGGTACCTGGGCAGAAGATCAGGAACAAATGGTCATCTGATCATCAGTTAGGCCTCACTTAGATGAGCATGTTTTTTTGCGCGCCTTTTGCTCGCTCCTCGCTTAAGTGGAAAACGCGTGATCGGGCAAAGTTTGCGCATGAAACTTTGCCTGTTCACTGGAGCAACTGCTCCACGAAGGTCCCCTCATCACTGAACACTGGGCTTTTACATAGGCTGTTAATACTACAGAATTTACAGTACACGCTATGTGGAGGAGATTTCAAAAATGTCTTTTACATGGAACAGAAAATCTCCACACCGATTTCCACAGCTGTGGCAAATACCATGATGCCATACCATTGCTTTCAATGTGGCCGGCTCTGCTGCCGCCCCATTGAAAGGAATGGGATGAAGGCAGGGATTTTGGGGGAAGGGCTTGAAATATAAGCCCTTTCAAGAAAATAACCCCAAGCTTCTGAAAAAAAAATATTAACTTACCTAGCAGTGCTGCCAAGGCTCCAGCACGCCTTCTCCCCCGCTTTATGTTCTGCATCATTTTCTTCTGGCCATGGCCAATGAATGGCTGAGTGCTGCCTCTGATTGGCTGAGCACTGTGACCAATCAGAGGCAGCGCTCAGCTGCCATTCAATGAATGGCTGAGTGCTGCCACTGATGGGTCAGAGCACTCAGCCAATCAGAGCCGGTGCCTTCAGAAGGTGGGGATTTTCCAATCCCTGGCCAATGGAAAGACTGCCGAGGACCGGGGAGAACAGACGGACAGCACTTGTAGGTGAGTTAAGATTTTTTTTTTTTTTTTCCGTAGCTAGGGATGATTCTTCGAGGAGGGCTTACATTTCAACCCCCCCCCCCCAAAAAAAAATAAATAAAAATCATAGCTGCAGGGATTGCCTTCATCCCATTGCTTTCAATGGGACAGCAGCAGCACCAGCCATATTGAATGCAATAGGATTACATTGTGCTCCTCTGCCACAGCTGTGACAGCTGTGGCAGGGGATTCTTTCATCCCCATGGGGAGTCCCATCATCACTGAGCACTGTGACAGTGCTGTCACAGTGTTCAGTCATGAGGGGACTCCCTGCAGGGATTAACAGAGTTTCTATTAACTCCTTCTCCCATAGCAGTCAACGGAAACTCCGGCAAAAAGCGCACCTAACATAGCCCATGTCCTATCTTTTTTAGGTGTGCGTTGCTTTGCACTTCAAATTCTGCGCATATAAACGCTTCTATAGGAACTCATTGGTTCTTTAAGAAGTGTGCATTAAGCGTGCGCAAAACACACACTCGTCTGAATGAGGCCTAAGTGTGAAGGTGGCACTGATGACCATAAGTCATAGGTTGTTAGCAACATCAAACATCAATAGCTTCTAACAATAATAGAACTGTATGTGCCTGTGCAAATGACTGTGAATGGAGGCGGGCGGCCGGAACAATCTCCAGCCTGTTCCACCTCCATTTACTGAGTGATCCTCATTACTGTTTGAAAGCACAGGAGTGATTATCATTGGTATGACTGTCAAGCACTGAAAGCTCCCAACAGTCATCCATGTCCTTTGTGTCCTATCACAGTAATAGTGCCTTTTAGTGACCCCTTCACAGTAATAGTTCCCCCATAGCGGGGCTATAATGGCCCCGCTATGTAAAATATGTTCACATGCCTCCCCTCAGCAATCATGTCCCTGCATAGTGATAATGTAACCATGCAGTAATAATTCCCCCACAATCTCCCATTCAGTAAAAATGTTCCAGTGCAGTAATAATAGCCCCACAAATGCCTGCTTAGTAATAATTCCTTGACATGCTTCCCCTAAGTAATAATGTCCCTTCGTAGTAAGAATGTGCCTACTTGTGTTCCCTCAGTAATAATACACCTGCATAGCAATAAAATCCCTATAAGGTAATAATTCCCTCACAATCCCCAGCAGATTAATCATACCCCCACATGTCTTCCTCGGTAATAATTCCCCAATGCAGTAATAATTCCTCCCTACTTCTCCTTTCAATAATGTCCTTGCATGACCCCCCCCCCCCTTCCCTAGCAATAATGCCCCCATATGCTCCTGCTCAATAATGCCCCCTTTAAGTGTAGTGACTCAGGACGGTCACTACATAATGATATTGATAGTTGTGATAAATTGTATAAATGTGTCTTCAAATGTGTATTAACATCCAGACTTGAAGATGGTGGTTTGATAGAGTACGGTATAGAGTGAGGGATAAAACAGCCCAGTAACTGAGCAGCCTTCATCTGTAACTAATTAGCACAAAGCTGGAGGGAGAAGCAAAAGTTATAAAAGTTCTTGTAATCTAGAAAATTCAGAAGAAGAGTGTAGGGTGTAGTGTAAAATAGTAAACTGTCTTAGGGAACAGAAGCTCACCACCATTCTTGGATTAGCTTTCTGTAGTAGCAGTGATATGCAGAATATCTGCATATGGTGGTGAAACACGCATCAGCAGTTCAGAGCTACAGCCAGGCTACATGTTTCAGAGCCATGTTGGGAAATCCACACAAGCAGTAAGGAACCAAAAATGTGGCACTTGCTTAAGCCACTATCCTCAGGACTGGATAGCCACCATCCTCTGGACTGGTTTGAATATTGGATTACGAAATTTTGTATCTTCATTGATTCGATGTTGAACCATTGTGCATCTAGATTAAAGGGGTTGTCCCGCGCCGAAACGTTTTTGTTTTTTTTTCAATAGCCCCCCCGTTCGGCGTGAGACAAACCCGATGCAGGGGTTTTAAAAAAAAAAAAACGGATAGTGCTTACCTGAATCCCCGCGCTCCGGTGACTTCTTACTTACCTTGCGAAGATGGCCGCTGGGATCTTCACCCTCGGTGGACCGCAGGTCTTCTGTGCGGTCCATTGCCGATTCCAGCCTCCTAATTGGCTGGAATCGGCACACGTGACGGGGAGGAGCTACGAGGAGCCGCTCTCCGGCACGAGCGGCCCCATTCAGAAGAAAGAAGACCGGACTGCGCAAGCGCGTCTAATCAGGCGATTAGACGCTGAAAATTAGACGGCACCATGGAGACGAGGACGCCAGCAACGGAACAGGTAAGTGAATAACTTCTGATAACTTCTGTATGGCTCATAATTAATGCACAATGTACATTACAAAGTGCATTAATATGGCCATACAGAAGTGTATACCCCAACTTTGTTTCGCGGGACAACCCCTTTAAGTAAAAGTGAGTTACACTTTTACCCTCATCTTAAATCTCTGGACTCTTCATTTCCCAAGAAACATTACACTACACCGCAACAACATACCAGGGAGCAGAGACCAAACCTTCACCATCATCCCTATATCTCACTGTAGTGCAGGTATTTAGGGAGTGCTTCACTTACTGCAGTAATGCCCATTGTGGGGCTAATACCATTAGCCCAAACCCTAACCCCTATTCTGGCTTACTATATAAGCTGTAAAATAAAAGTACAGCCTATACTACCTCTTCCACTCCTCCCATTGCTCTGCTCCAATCTGCGCCATTCTGATTCCCTGCCCATTGCTGGGAAGAGTAATCATGTCACCTGATCACTGCAGCTAATACTTGGTCTCAGTATTGGTACAACTGAGGCACAATATTGGCCACAGCAATCATGCGCTAGACAGCACATGATCATGTTACGCGGAAATGAGCGGTGGACTGGAAAGGCGCAGACTGGAGAGTGAAAGTGGTGATTATGTACTGTTTTACATTTCATTCCATATCTGGCTGCACAGGCAGTATCTCTACATTTGCTGGACATATCTCTTGCCTTCCGGGATGGCAGGACTGCCCCTAAAATCCAGGACTGTCTCCCCGAATATGGAACGATTCGGAGACTTGGCTTTACTTGCATATTTTAAACAATGTTTCCAAATACAAACGTATATGCAAGTAATTTCAAGGGCAATATCAGGCATAAGAAATCTGTATTTCTCATGAGGAACTACTGCATATGGTTGTCTCATGATGGGTAGTTCTCTGAAAATCCCTTTCCTTTATTTCCGCAATGGATATAAAAAAACTGAGCTAATACGAAACAACAGAAAAAAAAGACAAATCAGGTCCCAACGCGCCATACAAATTGTTGGCCCTAATGAAAATGGCATGTCTTATTGGAGGTGGCCTGCGTGCTCCTGACAAAGCCATTCTCCACATTACCGAACATTTCATTGGTCATTTTGCAGCAGATTACAGTTCTTCTAACCTCTCCCGACAGCCTAGACTTCATTTTATACAAAATCAATGAGATCTGTAAATGTGCATTGTTTCCCCGAGGAGGCTTCCCACTGGAAGCGAGCCAGTAAATAGGTTTCATTATACACAGCAGAGCAGGGCAATCATTATTTGATTTTCTGCAAATTGTGTCTGTGGATTTCCTGTTTTTGTCCAGACACCAATAGATGTATTGTAAAACCGTGTCGCTACGTACACTCCGGAAAGTAAATCATGTTGGCTGCTTTTTTCCCACTTTGTGCTAGACACCTAATTTTGATGTACTGCAGTTCAACTACGACAAGTCAGCAAGACTTATCAATGTGCCTAATTCTATTCTCAGCGCCGCTTTAATGTTACATCTTGTTTACCTGAAACGTTATAACTATTTAATACCCATTATTTAGGCACAGAATAACAAGTCAATGACTAATTCGATGCTGCTATTTCTGTAAAAACTGCACAATGTGGACTGTTGAGAAATTCCTTTCCAACCAACTGGAGGAGATATTTGGTGGCGCGGCTAATTCAGCTTATGAAGGGGCAGTTATGTTCCTGGATGAACATGGTGATAATTACTGTCAATTAATAATAGTGTGCTTGGCTCGCAGCGCTGAAAACCTGTGGGACTGCGACATTATTGATCTTTTAGAGATGATATGAGCATGTAACAAGGACCCTAGGTCTATCAGAGGATGGGCAAACCAGGCACTAGGAGAAGAGCCTACCTGAGGAGTTAGAGGTGTTCTAACTTAACCTCCTTGTGGGAGTTGGACCCCATACACTATAGATCGAGCTTCTACCATGTCTGACTCAGCTACAGGTTGGCAAGCTAAAATTGTAAGTGGAGGAAGGGGTGCTGCCAACCAGGGAGATGCCTCACCCAAGGTGGGAGGGTGTAACATATACTGTAGAGCCATGGATGAAAAAGCCTGGTTCACGGCATGACCTCTGAAGGATAAGGCTCGCATAAGGTCTGTGAAATTGGAAAGACTTTATTAATATACGAACCAGCAATAAATTGATCCAGACCAGTGTATAACTGCTAGCTAACTTATTTTGTCAACAACATCAACTCTTACAGATCTGGCACAAAAACAGGGTTCTAGGCTTGAAAGCAACTGTTGCAACAGTCTCTAACAGCAAGATGATATTAATTAGCTCTGTTTTCTTATTCTATATGGTTTCTTATTCTATATGGGGAAGGAGGTAGTGGATCACCCATACACACAGTCCACAGTACAAATCGCCTTGACAGGGCTGGTTCTGTTCTTCCTGGCTCTGCAGTATAGTTCACCACTGGTGTGTCTTACAAACGCTAGTGTCACCAAAGGACTCATGGCCCCCTAGGAGCAGCAAAAGATCAGTGCTGTACACCTGTAGTTCTATGGGTTTCCAGGAACACACTGCTGCAGGTGTGGTTAATTTGGCTGGTTGGTAGTATGGAGTTCCCCAGCCAGCCAATCATCAATGTCTGTGCACCTATATATAGCAGCCCCTCTTACTAGAGGGTGCTGAGCATTTGGTCATTTTGGCATTTATCCATTTACCTCTCAGAACTCTGGTGCTTGGAGTCATGCATGCTCTGCTTTGGTGTAAGTTGCATGCATAAGTGTCATGTTCGTGCGGCACACAAGCACCACACTCAGCACAAATGCAGGGTGACGTTCACAACCACTGCAGTTGATAATACATATGCACTGTAGAACAGTGCACACCACAACAGGAGTACGAAAACCAGCATGTGAAACCCATGCGGTACAAGAGTACTACACTGAGCACGGCATCAGAGACGTACACATTGCTGGAAAGAGATGCACACCATGCTATGCTGAACAGCAGCACCACTCCAGGGAGAAGAAGCCTGGCCCTAACTTAGCAGGGGGTGAAGGGTCCATGCCTGGAAGCGGAGTAATCGCCTTGATAGAGGCGACCCCACGGTCTCCTTCCTGGGCCCTGATTGTCTCTATAGAGGCCCCTGGAGAGAGGAACCGAACAGCACAGCAAAAAAGAAATGAAAACAGAAAATACAACTGAAAAGTAAACTGCAGCAATGTATCTGGAAGTAGCAGTACACCCAGCTCAACTCTCCACTACTCCTCTATGGAGCTGAATAAGCAGCATTGAGCAAAGGGAGGGTGAGAGAATATAAAGCTACTCCACACCTGAGGCCTGGCAGAGCAATTAGAGAACCCCACTTCGAACCTACTCCCAGGCATGACTAATCCAGCATGCATTCATGCAGAAAAGAGAGACAGCACCCAGCAGTCTCTGTACATGGGGCATTAATCCTTGTCTTGCATAACTAGACGACAGGTCTTGGCCTACATCAAGGCCACCATGCCACGATGATGGCACGACCGACAAGCCGCGACAGTGAGGTTCTGGGTGTGATTCCCTTATACTATTTCGTTGATTTGATCAATGACTTGTTCAGTGTCTGTCTGTAGGAGTGGCAGACACCAGGTGTTAAGGCACCAGGTGTTCAGATATTAGATGAGAGCAATGTCTTGTTCTGTGTCTGTATGTGTAGTGCAAATATAATTTGTAGCCCTCCATCTTGTATTCATACAGCCATGACGTTTCAATGTATAAATTATAAAGATTATGAAACTGAGCCTTATAGAGTTGTTGGAACCATGTTAATATCTGGGCATAGTCTCATCATTGTCTATAGAGTCTGGTGATCTATTGTCTAATTAATCATGCAAATCTATCATGATTGTCTTAAGACTGAACTACAGCCTAAAGGCCCTTTTAGACACAAGGAGAATCACTCAATATTCACTCAAAGCCGTCTTTTGGGCGATTCTCGTTCTGTCTAAATGCAGGGACACTGTGCAGTTTTTGTGCACGAGTCGTTAATCACAGAATTCGAGCTTGCTAGAATTGAGCAATCAGCTGTTATCAGTGGAGCAGGCTCTTATCAGCCAACTGCACTGATGAGATTCTGTGCCTGTGTCCTGCTGTGAATTCAGTGGGGACACTAGCAGTCAGTGCTGAGAAGAATACATCTGTTTGCTTATGCAAAACAGCTGTATTGTTCTATTTGCGGCTGCGGCTGTGTCCCGCTCTGCTTGCATAGCTCTATGGTAGCTAATTAGCTGCTATAAAATATGCAAAGATAATTGCTCAAAATTGTCACTCAAACTATCGTCTGAGTGAGTTTTAAGCGATTATCTTTAAGTGTAAATGGGGTCTTATGTATATTTGATGCTTAGTGCTGCCATTGTTTTAAGAATCAGTTTTGTTTGTCTGATCTGGGTAATGCTCACTTCCTATTGTGACCTTTTTGAAACAAACAACTCCATGCATTGGTATATGCAATGCAAATATTCAAGCAATAAATCATAAAAGTATAAAAGACAGGTGAGGGTTTGGGGGAGTTAGAAGCATTGTGGACCCTTGATGGGGAATGCCCTCTCACAGTATGGTTCCCAAGAAGCCCCCTGTTGTCTGACTTTTCGCCGTTGCTTCTCCGGTTGATGCACAAAGCAGATAAGTATACCTAAGGCTCTTGGTGATGTAGGTATTGATGTAGCCGTTGTTTGAGAATTGTTTATAAAACATTTATGCAATATCACCTATTTTTATGTAAATTTGTTTTACTTTTATGATTCATTCATTTGTATTAATAAATTGTGGTGTATTAACCCACTTGTCCTTCTTTAAAGCCGTATCTGAACTTGTTGTTTTTAAGTTGGCAATACAGTATGCAGAGTTGATTTTCTGTGTTGTGATGTCTGTAGGTGTGCAGACACCTGATGAGTTTTATGTTCTATGTTGTATTCCCCTGTGTCTGTGGGTGAGCAGATACCTGTTGTGTTATTTCCCTTATCTACTGTTCCTGCCTGTTACCATCTAGGGCGAGCCAGGTCCCTAGGTTCTAGCATGGGGCCGTCCCTATTGGGATGATCGCGCCGCTTGTTAGCAGGGTTCCCTTTTTTGTATACTGATTCTGGCCAAAATACAAACCAAAACTTTGTATGTACTTATCGGGAATTCTATTTGTTTAGGTGTATTTGTTTATTGGTAATGGCATGGTTTGGGCATGCACATCCATGTTTTGTGTCTGTTCGGGAGTGTATACCCCTTACTGTTTCCCATTCCATCCCAAATTTTGGTTGTTTCCACGGATACAGGCTTCCTGTGTTGCCAGAGCCTGTGATCGCTGTATAAGCTAAAAGGCATGGTAGGACAGAACTCCTGCCATGCCTTATCACAGCGATCATTAGTGCTGTGCTTTAAGTCCCCCAGAGGGACACAAATAATGTAAAAAAAAAGTTAATAAAAATGTACAAAAATTAAAAACGTAAAAAAATAATGAAAAAAAAAACCTTTTTTAGGTGCTTTTTCTCATATTAGCATGAAAAAAGGTAAAAAAAAAAATAAAATCACACATATTTAGTATCGCCGCGTCCGTATCGACATGTACAATAAGTTTAACATGCTTCTTATTCTGCATGGCAAAAAGCGTTAAATAAAAAAAACAAAAACCCCAAAAATGCAATAAAAGGGATCAAAAAGCTGTATGTACCCCACAATGGTACCAATAAAAACTGCAGCTCGTCTTGCAAAAAATAAGCCCTCACAGAGCTCCGTACATAAAAAATGTAAAAGGTTATAGGACTTTGAATGCAGCGATTTAGAAAAAAAAAAAAGATTTCCAAAAAAAGGGGGTTTTTTTGCAGAAAAGTGGAAAAACGTATAAAAAAATATAAGAATTTTGGTATCCTTGTAATCGTACCGGCCCGCGGAAAAAATGTATTGCGTCATTTATGCTGCATGATTAACGCTGTAAAAAAAATCTATGGCAGAATTGAGGCGTTTTCTCTCACTACTATCATAAAAAAATAATAAAAGTTTTACAATATAGTCTATGTACCCAAAAATGGCACCATCAAAAACTACAGTTCGCCACGCAAAAAACAAGCCCTTACGGCCGCGTCGACAGAAAAGTAAAAAAGTTATGGTTTTGCAAAATTAAGATGAAAATCCGCCAAAAATCGTTGCGTCCTTAAGCCCAAAATAGGCCATGTCCTTAAGGATTAATAGAGCTGTTATTGTGCACAAACATTGCCACTCCCTTCATTTCAATGGGAGTGCTGGAGGTTGCCGAGCACTTTAACTTAATAATTGGCACAGAAGAATATGGATCCATTGGATTGCAGGGTGCCACCATTAGGCCTCGTTCAGACAAGCACTGCTTTAGCGCAGTAGAAGCACATGAAAAGATCGCATGAACGGGTAATTTCCAGCTATTTTAACTAGCTGTGAAATTGGCCATACACACTATTGGAGGTGTGTGGTGCGTGTTATCCAGCTCTCATAGGAGTATATGGAAAGCACGCACCATAGATAGGTCAGGTGACTCAGGTCCTATCTTTTCTTGGACCACAGACCTTAGATGTGAGCTTTCCAGTCACATGTCCTATCTTTGATAGATGCGAGTATTTAGCGCGTCTAAAATTCCTTCATGTGAGCGTTTCTATAGGAAACCATTGGTTCTAATAAAGTGATCTTTTCACGCGCCTCTAATGCCCTAAAACAGCACTCGTGTGAACGAGGCTTTAAGGGAATTGACATGTTGCATGAGACCTAACTAACTGAATGCAATTGTTGATGGCTTATGTTTGGCTTTTATTAAACTATGATGTAGTATGTAAGTTTTAAAAATAATTTAGATTGTTTTCAACTATAGTATAATGCTTAAATATTATAGAAAATATATCATCGATATTTTGTACTTATTACAACCAGATGCTAAAAAAATTTCCATTTAAAAAATCTGCTTTTATTTTTTTATTCTAGATTTTTTTAATCTACTATTTGTACATGACTATGGGGGCTGCCATGTTGCCTATCCTACAGTTAACAATCTTTAGATATATGTCTTACTGCAGCCTAGTGGGTCATAGACATAATATACAGGAGGTGATCCATTTATCTCTATTAGAGAGTGTTGTGGGCATGCTCCATGAACTTTGCAGGGAAGGGGAGGAGGTGAGCTGTGACTGTCACCTATTGTGGATGGTGTGTCGTCTATAATCTTAATATAGTTGTCACTTTTCATTATCCTGCTTGTGATAATAATTAGATGACGGGTGAGAAGTTTTTTTTCATAGAACAGGAAGTGTTAGACTACTATAAGGCCTAGTGGTCAGTGTAAGAACTGCAGGATTTTAGATTTTTAAATACGTGCAGTGTGCCAGATGGGACGTGAATGGTGAGAGTGTACGTTAGCTTAACTAAAATCATAGGGGATATCACCAGCGCTTCCCAAATAGCAGCATGTGCAGTGGAGTAAATGGTTAATGATGACTTGTGATAGTAATTGTCGTTACACCAGTGGTATAGAGCACAATAGATAGTAGTGATGTATGGAGGGGACAGGATGACTTGGGGATATATGGATGTAAGGGGACAGGATGGCTTGGGGATGTATGGAGGGAACAAGATGACTTGGGGATATATGGATGTGAAGGGACAGGATGACTTGGGGGATGTATGGAGGGGACAAGATGACTTGCGGATATATGGATGTAAGGGGACAGGATGACTTATGGCTTGTATGGAGGGGACAGGATGACTTGGGGATATATGGCTGTGATTAAGAGGAGGTTTTCTGCAGTAGTATTGACTATGTCGCTGGTTTCACTTCTGTCAGAACTAGGCGTTTGATGCTGCACTGACTCACTCACCTTAGGGGACTATACCAGGCCTCAGGAACTTTACCTCTCGGTTACAGGCTCACTTTAGACTTCAGCTGGAAAAGGGCTTCTGCACTTTCTTCCTCACAGATCCTGCTCCAGGATCTCTCTACCATCCACTCCTTGCTCTGTCTCAACTCTCCGTATTCTCCTCACCGCTGCTCTCACTAACTCTCCTCATGCATGTTTCTTTCCACTAACTGCACACTTCTTGTCTTCCCGTCCAAGACTTTCCCTTCGTTCTCTCTCTCTTCCAATCACAGACTCCCTCTCACTGTCACCTCACTGTCTCCAGCCAATCTGTGAGTCCTTCTCATCAAGTAGACTCGCTAATGAGAGTTAGAACTACCAGCAGCCAATAGGAAAGAGGCTTGTTGCCGGGCAGATTATACCTAACCCTGTTTTTGGGCAGATAAACCTCTAGTTAACAAATTTCAAGCCCTGGGTAAATGTTTGAAATACTGTAATATAGCAATAGTACTGTGCAGGACTCTTCTAGGTCACTATATGCACACTGCTCAAAAATTGACGGAGGGCTTTGCTAAAAAAAATCTATCATGCTGTACAACAGAATTCATGGGCCATTCACAGAATGGATAGGAGGGGACCCCTTCACTCCTATGGAAGAGTGCTGTGTACATGTTCGGTGACCTGTGCATGAAGAGGGAGGAGGTGAGCTGTGGCCATCCCATATTGTGAATGATGGATCCTATATTATCTGTGTATAGGTGTTACCTCTCAGTGGAATCCTGCCTGAGATAATAACATGACTGCTGAGACATTTTTTCTACAGAATAGAAAGTGTGAGATAATTATAAAAATATTATTAGGTTTAGTCATCAGTGTGAAAGTTGTAAGAGTTTATTTATTTTAATATAGATATTGACAGAAAATTAAAAAAAAATTCTTTTAAAGATATGTGTAACTTAAAAACTTGATTTACTACAAGAGGTAATTTTCTCATGACTACAGATGAGCAAGCACACTCAGATAAGGCAGTTACTCGAGTGAGCATTGCTCTTCTCGAGTAACTGCATCTCATCCAAGCAACCTCGGGGGGAGAGTGAGAGAGACATCTCTCTCTCTCTCCCCCCCCCCCCCCCCCGCTCACCTGCTCGGACGAGATTACAGCTACTTGAGAAGAGTCATGCTCGCTCGAGTAGCTGCCTTATTCGATTGTGCTCGCTCATCTCTAGGCATGACTAGAGTTGAGCGAACATACTCTGCCGAGCTTGATGCTCATTCAAGTATTAGCGTACTCGATGGTGCTCGTTACTCGAAGGAGCATCAAGCCGTGTTGAACCCCGCCCCAGTTTTTAGCTCCTCCCCCCATGACATGCCTGTCTTGGCCCCTCCCCGCCGCGACACAGCGTGCATCGATGGCAAATTTTTTATCTGGCAGGCAGGGGAGAGAGAGACACATACAAAAATGCTCGAGTCTCCCATTGTAGTCAATGGGTTTCGTTACTTGAGTAGAGCTCTCGAATTTTACGAAAAGCTCGACTCGAATAACGCGGACCCGAGCATTTGGGTGCTCGCTTATTTATCTCTAGTCATGACACATCCAAATAAATTAAATATATTACTTTGCTTATATAACTTTTTAGCATTTGACTTAATTTCTAACTAAAAGTAGCAAAATAAAATAAGTTTAGAAATATGTAATAAGGCAAAAAGAGCAACACTAACTGTGCAAATGCAAAATTTCCCCGATTATATGTAGCTGAACGGACATTTTCATCATGTCTACTGTTTCTCTAAAGCAGGTTGATGCTACACAATAAATAGGAATTGTTGAACGTTGTAGTAAGACGACTTCATATTCTAAAGTAGGGTGAGTAAAAAAGTTTTAGAAACTCCAAAGTGTATTTGCGCACTTTTATTCAGGACTTTCCTAAGTAATTGTACGCCCCATCATATTATCTTTGTTTTATTACTTCAATTTCTTTTACAAAGAAGACGTGAATTTCTCTCTCCCTGAATTTCTCTGATAAGAGAATATATGAAAATGAATACAATGAGCCCATTGTTGCAAATTACTGCGCCGATAATGTTGTATGACATTAAGTTCAATGGTGTTATTTCCAAGAGAGAAGTTAGTTAAATTTAAATAAAAGATTGTTCGTATAGGAGAGACCTTAAGTTACTGCCGAATGAAGAAGGTTGAATTTATAAATATGTTAATAGAGCCTTCTTTCATAATAAATTAGTTTGTCGTGCCTTGGAATAAGGAGAAAATGTGTACTAGTAATTATCTCCCAACTTACTCTATTAATAAATCTGTAATTTTATGCTTTCGTGAAATATTGCATTATGAAAGCATAAAACAATTTCTAGTTGTATATACCGAAACATCAAAGCCATTATCCTTATATTTCCTTACTGGGCTTCTAGATACCCATTGTAAGGAAATCAATTATCTTGACCTCACTGATATGGCAGTCACACACACAGACTTCATTTTATTTCGAACGGTTGTAAGTAGAGATGAGCGAACGTACTCGGATAAGCACTACTCGTCCGAGTAATGTGCCTTATCTGAGTACCGCTGTACTCGTGCTGAAAGGTTCGGAAGCTGCCGCTGCTGACAGGTGAGTCGCAGCGGGGAGCAGGGCAGAGCGGGCGGGAGAGAAAGATCTCCCCTCCGTTCCTCCCCGCTCTCCCCTGCAGCTCCCCGCTCCGCAGCGCGTCCCGAATCTTTCAGCACGAGTACAGCGGTACTCGGATAAAGCACATTACTCGGACGAGTAGTGCTTATCCGAGTACGCTCGCTCATCTCTAGTTGTAAGTAAATTTCCAGCTGTTTTGCGGTTTTCACTTATTTTACAATGTGTGCCGTGTAGGAAAATTGTATTACTACCTAGAAACTCAATAAACACGCCAAAACCGTGTTTGCTATATACCTACATAAATTTGGACTATAAGATATACTAATTTCTAACATAAATTATAGTAAATCTGTGGCTCCGCTGGGGGCCCCACTCCCTTTGCCTATTCTACCCCCTTTTGTTGATACTTTTCAGTAGAGTCGATTGATTTTTAACATTCATCTAGCCAAAGAGTTATTGCTTTCACATAGTTGAACAATACTGATATTCCTTAACGCGCACTAACTTTTCAGACAACTTCTGCTCATCTGCTATCTTGTGTTAGTCTCCTTATTTCAGCCATATACTTGCATTAAAATGTTGTTACTTTACCACTGTAAATCGTGCTCTGTATTCCTCTACATGTTGTTAGATGCAGAGCTTCTGTGGTAACAAGGACACAGGGACATTTCCTTAGCAATGAGAGAGGAGATATCTTCACATGGGTGCTTCCCGTGCACTCAGAGGCTGCAGGTTGACAGATCTGCAGACACTGTGATAGCGATCTCCAATGTATCTGCTAACCTGTGTGTGTGTGCACAAGCATTATATTGGGTTTACTCACCATTTGGCCTGAATGCTTCAATCGTCCTAGGGAAGCTGAGAGGCAGTCATTCAGATACTGCCCCTTGTTGATTCGACCGCAGACTATGCAATGCAGCATTGAAAGTCAGGGCAAAGAAGTACAGTGAACTACTGGCAGAATGCTTGGCTTGCTGCATGCCTCCTGCATAAATGGGGATTGTAAACAGCAGAGCAACAGAAAGATAGGGGAGACTACTTGAAAATCAGAAGTTATCAGCATGCAAACAGCAGCAAATGAGGGTAAGGAAAAACTGGTGTATTTTAGAAAAGTGGAAACTAAGGTACGCTTTAAGAATAAGTTATTTGGACCTGTGTAGTGCCTCACTAACAGATACAAAGCCCTACCTTACAACTGATGACAGAATGGCTGTATAATGTATCATTGGACAATTTTCTAAGTATCATGTAGTGTTATCCATGGCTTATAACTTTGCTTCAAAGCAGGGCAGAGTTCACCATGGAATGGTGTTAGTGAAGTCTACTCTCGACCAGTAGGGTTGATAGAAATCAATGTTGCTCCCCCCCAAGATTGACTTAGAATCATAGAATGGTAGAGTTGAAAGGGACCTCCAGGGTCATCGGTCCAACCCCCTGCTCAGTGCAGGATCATAGAATGGTAGAGTTGGAAGGGACCTCCAGGGTCATCGGTCCAACCCCCTGCTCAGTGCAGGATCATAGAATGGTAGAGTTGGAAGGGACCTCCAGGGTCATCGGTCCAACCCCCTGCTCAGTGCAGGATCATAGAATGGTAGAGTTGGAAGGGACCTCCAGGGTCATCAGGTCCAACCCCCTGCTCAGTGCAGGGTTTACTAAATCATCCCAGACAGATGTCTGTCCAGTCTTTGTTTGAACACTTCCATTGAAGGAGAACTCACCACCTCCCGTGGTAACCTGTTCCACTCATTGATCCCCCTCACTGTCCAATATCTAATCTGTGTCTCCTCCCTTTCAGTTACATCCCATTGCTTCTAGTCTTGCCTTGCCATATACTTGCCACATATGGATGCTGCAAAGTATAATGTTGTTTTGCTTTTCTGTATCTTGTCCATATACTATTTGTATATCCTGTTTGTATCCTTTGATGATATTTTTCTTGATCTCTTGGGTGTCTTTTTATCTCTATTCCTCTTTGGCCGCCTGTACACGAGCGGAAATCCCGCCGCGGGATTTCCTGCGGGATTTCCGCCGCTGAAAGTTTGCATAGGAGTGCATTAAAATACGCACTCCTATGCAGACAGCCGCGGTTTGGCCGCGCGAAATCTCGCGCGGCAAACAAACCGCGGCATGTCCTAATTTTCTGCGGGGCACGCACTCAACCGGCCGCCGGCTCCGGTCTGCGCATGCGCCGGCTGCGCGGCAGCCGGCACATGAAAGAGCCGGGGCCGCCAGGCGCGGGTGAGTACGCGCTCGTCCCTGCAGGCGCTCGGGTCGGATCGCGCGGCGAGAATTCTTGCTGCCGGATCCGACCCGCTCGTCTGCAGGCGGCCTTTATATGATATATATTTATACACTTGTTATCACTTTATGAAAAATGTACTAATGTTTAGCCTGTGTATGTGAATGTATTTGTTCTTGCTGTGGAACTTGCCATAAGACAGTTTGAAAATGACAGGAGAAGTAACAAATCTAGCACAACACTTTCATTTATATTTACCATGCATGTATATATTCCGCAGTACCATACACAGATTACCATCAGTTACATTGAGCCCAGTTGACTTCACAATATGTATTTCCTATAAGGTCACTTTTAGAGAAACATATTTTAATGTATTTAAAACTGGGATTATTTACCCTGGAAAAAAGACGGCTAAGGGGCGATCAAATAACTATATATAAGTACATGAGGGGACAATACAAGGATCTCTCCCATTATCTGTTTATAACCAGGGCTGTGACGGTAACGAGAGGGTACGTCTAGAAGAAAGCAGGTTTCATCACCAACACAGAAAAGGGTTCTTTACTGTAAGAGCAGTGAGACTGTGGAACTCTCTGCCTGAGGACGTGGTGATGGCAAAATTTATAGAGGAGTTTAAGAGGGGACTAGGTGTCTTTCTAGAGGGGAAGGATATTACAGGATATAAATCTTAGGTTAATTGATAATCCTGGTATACAGGCAGGTAGGAACTATTAGGGGTTGATCCAGGGAATAGTCTGATTGCCATTAGGGAGTCAGGAAGGAATTTTCCCCCAAATGAGCTAATTGGCTCCTGCCTCTTGGGGTTTTTTGCCTTCCTCTGGATCAACAACATAGGAGGATAGACAGGCTGGACTAGATGGACATTGTCTTCATACGGCCTACATACTATGTTACTATGTGTGTAAACTCCATATTTGATACATGTTTTGCGTACAATAATACAGAGCTAATATAAATCTATAGATCTATTCACTTGGCTATGTTTTTCACCGCCGTGTTTCAGAAAGCCTCCCGGCCTTCCAGTGAATATTGCACAAATGATAAGTTTATATGCAGTATATATTTGTGTCGGTCTGCAAATATGTATATGTCTGTAGGGTGTTGCTGAGTGATTGGATAAATGTGGCTCTCTGTGTGGCTGAATGTCTAGCCTTAGTTATCTGTAAAAACGGATGCCCAACCCTTGGTGTGGATGTCTGATCAAGATTTTAGTTTGAAAAGCACCAACATTTTCTAAAAAGCTCAGGCCAATAATACCCTGAACTCACCTTGGAGTCCATGCAAAGGGCCACCATCCAGTGAGACCAATTGAAAGCATTCAGAGATATGCTTTACAGAAGCATCATGAGCCATAGACACAATGAAAAGGATCTGACATATTGACTTCTATGGGAGAGCATTGTGGGCATGCCTTTTTACCTGTGCAGGTCAGGAGAGGAGGTGAGCTGTGACATCACCTATTGTGAATGGTGGATCCTGTATTATCTATATTTAGGTGTTACCCCAATAACTTTTAGTGAAAAAATTCCAAGGCAGAAGATAGACATGCTGCAGATTTTCAAATCCACCGCATGCGCTAATTGTTGCAGTGTTTACTTGAATTTTCACCATGGAATTCATTCACTGCAATACAATGAGCGAATTCTACAGAGGAAATCCACATTAAAATCTGTATTAAAATCTGTATGTGGATTTTGGTATAGATTTTCTCCACAATGTGTGATCCTTCCCTAATTGGACAAATCAACGTCCTCGAAGGTAAGTGACTTGGGTTTATACTCTGACTGTTTAGTGTTCCGCATGTTTTTTCAAACAGTGTAGATTGTGACATCGAAGATTAAAGAAAAAAAACTATTTAAAAAAAAAATTGGATAGAATTACTAATACTTAGACCAGACAATTTTAAATGCACCAGATTTATCGAAGTGGCTCATGCTGAATGAGAAATCTGCTGTACATTTAGACTGTCTTGTCTAACTTTATACAAGCTTTTAGTTGGCTTAGTTTATGATTAAAAAAAATTCTATAAAATTTGGCACATTTTTAGGCACACAGTGTCACATTTAGGCCACACGCCCTTTTTAAAAAGTCCCAGCTCTTTATTGGACAAGTTAAAAAAAGTATTCAAAAGTGTCTAAAAACACATAATAAATGCTGAGCATACAAAGTAAGGCAGGTTTCTGCCACAATTCCCACCAGAAAATTATCAAGGTTTCAATAGTAAATCTGTCTCAATATATTTAACAGGCTTAAAATGAAGAAAAATCAAATACTCCCCTATCCAAGCAGCTCCCTGTCCAGCCCAAGAGCCCTGGTGCTGCATGGAAACCAGAAGCAACAGCAGGCAATCATGTGCCTTTCATTGTGCATGTGACCACTCAGCCAATCACAGGCTTCAACAGGGATTCTTCTATGGCCTCTGAAGCTAGTGAGCAGGTGAGTGGTCACATGCACAATGAATGGTATGTGACCGCCCTCCTCTTCTTCCGGGTTCTATTCAGCGGGCACTGGACCTGCTACAGCAGATGGGGAGCCTCCAGGATAGGTGAGTATTAGAGATGAGCGAGCACCCAAATGCTCAGGTCCTCGTTTTTCGAGTCGAGCTTTTCGTAAAATTCGAGAGCTGTACTCGAGTAGCGAACCCCATTGACTACAATGGGAGACTTGAGCATTTTTGTATGTGGGACGCCGGGTGCCGAGCTTTTTTTTTCTAGGTTTGTCTCTCTTCTGCCTGCCAGACAAAAAATTTGCCATTGACTCATGCGTCGCATTGGGGAGGGGCCAAAACAGGCACGTCACAGCGAGGAGGGGCCAAAAAGTGGGGCGGGGTCGAACACGGCTTGATGCTCGTTCGAGTAACGAGCACCATTGAGTACGCTAATACTTGAAAGAGCATCAAGCTCGGCAGAGTACGTTCGCTTAACTCTAGTGAGTATCCAATATTTTTTTGCATTTTAAGCCCTTTTAACTTTTTTATTTCCCCCAAAAACCTTCAACATAAATACTTAATTTATGGAAGTAATTTTTGAGAGAAAAAAAATTCCCTTTAAGAGTAACTATTGAGTACAAGACATTTAAAGTAACACCTTTGTAAATAAAGAGACTGCAAACCAATGCTCAGGTAGAGATACAGTTTAAAGGGGTTGTCCAGTTGTAAAATATTGATGACCTCTCCTCAGGATAATAAAAAACTGAGGGGAGGTCATTGTCTGGTAACCCCATATGTCAGCTGTTTGCCAGGCTGGCATTCTTGTGCACCTTGTTGCCTGGCAACATTACCTATCAGCTTTGATTGGGCTGGTGTACTAAACTGACAGACAGCTCCATTTGTATTGCAGTGGACGGGCTTGATATTGCAGTCAAAGTTCCCATTCATTTCAATGGAAACTTGACCTGCAATACCAAGCATTGCCACTTTAGTTAAAATGGAGCTGTCTGCCTCCTACAGAATTTAGTTCAGTACACCAGCGTCGATAAACAGGAAATTGACAGAGTGCCCAGGCAACAAACTTCAGCCAATCTACTATTGATAACTTATCTTGAGGATAGGCCATCAACAGTTTACAACTGGACAACCCCTTTAGTCATATAACCGAGGTGAAGAAGACTAACTTCTTTAGCAGTGCCGATTCTTCCTTAGGTAAGATACATGAAGACTTGACCAAATCTTCTTCATTCATGATTTCTGGTCCTCCAGATATGCTTGTTTTGTTGAAAAATAACTTCTCTTTGAACCAGCCAAATTTAGATGAACCGAGAGGTTTGCAAAAATGTGATTTATAGCTTGAGTAATATAATAACAGACAAAAACATTTTAATTTATTAATGAAGTCGACTCTTCTCGAAAAAGATTGAATAGTCAATTGAACAACAGTTCACTAAAATACATTAACATCGGGTCAACTGCTTTGCATTTCAAACAATATGTGCACATTTCCATGGAGGGTAATCTAAAACTGTATTTTTTACGAGCAGCCGGTGCATCTTTATCTTAAAATTCCAAATGTTTCAACAATGGAAAATTGTTAAGAACCAGACAATTATTTTTCAGCATCAATTGATTAATGACTTAGTCTTGACACAGAGAAAGTATAGAACAAAGAAATCCATTATAATAATGCATAGGCATAAACCATCTTCATTAATTGGGTCTTTTAGCATTAGCTTCCCATAAAAGAGAATATGCTATGAAGAAGATGGACAAATATTAACTTTAACTGCATCCTAAGATGCCTATGATGAAAGTGAAGGATAAATAAAGTGTCTTGCACTCAATTAAAAAGATTTTGCATGCCTGGCTTGTACAGACGGTTGTAGGGGACACTGACGGATATTGTGTCAAATATACTTGAGGTTTTATGTAACGATTAACAGATGGAGATAATCCAGCCAGCTATGGACCCAAAGCATGGGTATTTGTTATATGCACTGTGTATGTTCATATACAAGGCCAAATTTATATTAACGACCTGTGGGGTATGGATGCGCCTTATTTCTTAGAAATTGCTCATAAATTAGCTTACTTGATGTACCCATTGAATCCCTTAACCACTTCAGTGGCAGGTTTATTATTACCATGTCAGCAAGCCCTAGAGATTTTCCTGAAGTAATTCGAAGTAGCAAATGTGTACAGTGTCACAATAACTGTGTGTCCTGGCCAGCATTTCAGCACTAGAGCTGTCCACGGAAATCTTCCAGGAGATTTTCCGGGCGTGCCACTAAAGGGGTTAAAGGGATTTTCCAACAAATTATGCTTATTCCCTATCTATGGGATAGGGGATAAATGTCTGATCACTGGTGGCCCTTCCACCGGAACCCCCAGTGATGCCAACATGTGAACACCCCACGTTCCCCATATGACTGGAGCAGTGGTGTGCATTAGAGATGAACGAGTATACTCGCTAAGGCACATTACTCGAGCGAGTAGTGCCTTAGCCGAGTATCTCCCCGCTCGTCTCTAAAGATTCGGGGGCCAACGCAGGTGACAGGTGAGTTGCGGTGGGGAGCGGGGGAGAACGGAGGGGGAGAGAGGACGAGGGAGATCTCCCCTCCGTTTCTCTCCGCTCTCCCCCGCCGGCCCCCGAATCTTTAGAGACGAGCGGGTAGACACTCGGCTAAGGCACTACTCGATCGAGTAATGTGCCTTAGCGAGTATATTCGCTCATCTGTAGTGTGCATGCATCACCACCACTTCATTTACTTCTATGCGAAGAAGGGAAATTGGTGAGCACATCGGTCTTCCTCCGTTCCTTGTAGTGTTGAGCAAACCGAACCAGACAAATCCTGTTTCAGGTTGAACTTTGCTGAAAGTTCAGTTCGTGGTATGAAAGTATTAAAGTGATCTGTTACACTTGTCATTCATGGGTTAATACAACTTTAAGGTTGACTGAGCTGTTCTTGGTAGTGGGGGAGTTTGAAAATTTCCTAGAGACCATATTTCGTCTTTGTATCCATATTTTTGTACTCTTATTAGTAAAAGATTACTTATTTATTTGTAAGTGTTAAGACTTTTGTAGGATTTGTTACTTTTTACAGCAAAAAGTGTAACTCAGGGTGTTGTCCACTTGTGATTGGACACTGTATTTTCTTTGCTCTCTTTTGCATGATAAATAAATTTAGCACTGGGCTGGATGGGTTAGAAAGAACATAGTGGTCAATTCACACAGTTGATGTTTCTTGTTCTTTCTCCAAGTATCATCATTACTTTGGACACATGAGAGAACTTAGCTCCTGGTAGAGTTATTACTGATTCTAAATTTAAAGGAGTACTCCACCAGTGGTGAACCCAAACATCAGGTGCTTCGTTCCAGCCGAACCCACAGAAGAAAAAGGTTGTGGTTCTTCTTCTAAGGCTCAGCAGCTAGCACTGTTGTTTCAGTTCTGGGATTCTAGGTTCAAATTTGATAGCATCTGCATGGAGTTTGTATGTTCTCTTCGTGTTTCATAATAGTCACTTTTATTTATATAGCACATTACATATTGCGCAGTGATTTACATCAACTGATATTTTATGTCTACATTGGGGCTCACAATCTGTATTCACCTATTAGTATGTTTTTGGAGTGTGGGAGTAAACCCACACAAAAACAGAGAGAACATGCAAACTCCATGTAGATATTACCCTTGGTCAGATTTGAACCTAGGACCGCAGCACTACAAGACAACAGTACTATTCACTGAGCCACTATGCTTTGTCTTCTTCTTTCTCCTCCTCAATACATGTATGCACAATATAAAGGGGATTATTACGAATAAGAAACCTACACAGCCACAGGGAGAACATACAGTAAGTTGTAGAAGTCAATGTGTAAGGATTAGAGATGAGCGAGCACCAAAATGCTCGGGTGCTCGTTACTCGGGACGAAATTTTCGCAATGCTCGAGGGTTCGTTTCGAGTAACGAACCCCATTGAAGTCAATGGGCGACCCGAGCATTTTTGTATTTCGCCGATGCTCGCTAAGGTTTTCATGTGTGAAAATCTGGGCAATTCAAGAAAATGATGGGAACGACACAGCAACGGATAGGGCAGGCGAGGGGCTACGTGTTGGGCTGCATCTCAAGTTCACAGGTCCCACTATTAAGCCACAATACCGGCAAGAGTGCCCCCCCCCCTCCCAACAACTTTTACTTCTGAAAAGCCCTCATTAGCAATGGATACCTTAGCTAAGCACCACACTACCTCCAACAAAGCACAATCACTGCCTGCATGACACTCTGCTGCCACTTCTCCTGGGTTACATGCTGCCCAACCCCCCCCCCCCCCCCCCTGCACGACCCTGTGTCCACAGCACACACCAAACTGTCCCTGCGCAGCCTTCAGCTGCACTCATGCCACACGACCCTCATGTCTATTTATAAGTGCGTCTGCCACAGGAAAAGCAGGCACACACTGCAGAGGGTTGGCACGGCTAGGCAGCGACTCTCTTTAAAAGGGGCAGGGCGGTAGCCCACAATGCTGTACAGAAGCAATGAGAAATATAATCCTGTGCCACCGCCATCAAGAGCTGCACACGTGGGCATAGCAATGGGGAACCTATGTGCCACACACTATTCATTCTGTCAAGGTGTCTGCATGCCCCAGTCAGACCGCAGTTTTTAATTCATAGACACAGGCAGGTACAACTCCCTATAGTGAAGTCCCTGTGGACCCACAGCATGGGTGGCTCCCTGGAACCCACCGGCGGTACATAAAAATATCCCATTGCATTGCCCAACACAGCTGAGGTAGTAATGTTGTGCTTAATGCAGGTGGGCCTCGGCCCACACTGCATGCCCCAGTCAGACTGGGGTTCTTTAGAAGTGGAAACAGATGCATTTATAATTGACTGTGGACCCACAGCATGGGTGGCTCCCTGGAACCCACCGGCGGTACATAAAAATATCCCATTGCATTGCCCAACACAGCGGATGTAACGTCAGCTGTAATGCAGGTGGGCTAAAAATTCATTTGATTACACTGTAGGCGAGGGCCCACAAAAATTGCTGTATCAACAGTACTAATGTACATCCAAAAAATTGTCCATGGCCAACCAAGAGGGCAGGTGAAACCCATTAATCGCTTTGGTTAATGTGGCTTAAGTGGTAACTAGGCCTGGAGGCAGCCCAGTTTAACGAAAAATTGGTTCAAGTTAAAGTTTCAACGCTTTTAAGAGCATTGAAACATCTAAAAATTGTTTAGAAAAATTATATGAGTGAGCCTTGTGGCCCTAAGAAAAATTGCCCGTTCGGCGTGATCACGTGAGGTTTCAGGAGGAGGAGCAGGAGGAGGAGGAGGAATATTAGACACAGATTGATGAAGCAGAAATGTCCCCGTTTTGGATGATGAGAGAGAACGATGCTTCCATCCGCGGGTGCAGCCTACGTATTGCTTAGGTATCGCTGCTGTCCGCTGGTGGAGAACAAAAGTCTGGGGAAATCCAGCCTTTGTTCATCTTGATGAGTGTTAGCCTGTCGGCACTGTCGGTTGACAGGTGGGTACGCTTATCTGTGATGATTCCCCCAGCCACACTAAACACACTCTCTGACAAGACGCTAGCCGCCGGACAAGCAAGCACCTCCAGGGCATACAGCGCGAGTTCAGGCCACGTGTCCAGCTTCGACACCCAGTAGTTGTAGGTGGCAGAGGCGTCACGGAGGACGGTCGTGCGATCGGCTACGTACTCCCTCACCATCCTTTTACAGTGCTCACGCCGACTCAGCCTTGACTGGGGAGCGGTGACACAGTCTTGCTGGGGAGCCATAAAGCTGGCAAAGGCCTTGGAGAATGTTCCCCTGCCTGCGCTGTACATGCTGCCTGATCTCTGCGCCTCCCCTGCTACCTGGCCCTCGTAACTGCGCCTTCTGCCACTAGTGCTGTCGGATGGGAAGTTTACCATCAGTTTGTCCACCAGCGCCCTGTGGTATAGCATCATTCTCGAACCCCTTTCCTCTTCGGGAATGAGAGTGCAAAGGCTCTCCTTATACCGTGGATCGAGCAGTGTGTACACCCAGTAATCCGTAGTGGCCAGAATGCGTGTAACGCGAGGGTCACGAGAAAGGCATCCTAACATGAAGTCAGCCATGTGTGCCAGGGTACCTGTACGCAACGCATGGCTGTCTTCACTAGGAAGATCACTTGCAGGATCCCCCTCCTCCTCCTCTTCCTCCTCCTCAGGACATACACGCTGAAAGGATGACAGGCAAGCAGCATGGGTACCGTCAGCAGTGGGCCAAGCTGTCTCTTCCCCCTCCTCCTCATCCTCCTCATGCTCCTCCTCCTCCTCCTGAACGCGCTGAGATATAGACAGGAGGGTGCTCTGACTATCCAGCGACATACTGTCTTCCCCCGGCTCTGTTTCCGAGCGCAAAGCGTCTGCCTTAATGCTTTGCAGGGAACTTCTCAAGATGCATAGCAGAGGAATGGTGACGCTAATGATTGCAGCATCGCCGCTCACCACCTGGGTAGACTCCTCAAATTTTCCAAGGACCTGGCAGATGTCTGCCAACCAGGCCCACTCTTCTGTAAATAATTGAGGAGGCTGACTCCCATGTTGGAGTTGGTATTTCACTATAGCTCTACGCTGCTCATAGAGTCTGGCCAACATGTGGAGCGTAGAGTTCCATCGTGTGGGCACGTCGCACAGCAGTCGGTGCACTGGCAGATTAAACCGATGTTGCAGGGTCCGCAGGGTGGCAGCGTGCGTGTGTGATTTGCGGAAATGTGCGCAGATCCGGCGCACCTTTCCGAGCAGGTATGACAAGTGGGGGTAGCTTTTCAGAAAGCGCTGAACCACCAAATTAAACACATTACCAGGCATGGCACGTGCGTGAGGCCGTTGTCACACACGACCATGCCCGGTTGGAGGCTCAGCGGCGCAAGCCAGCGGTCGGTCTGCTCTGTCAGACCCTGCAGCAGTTCGTGGGCCGTGTGCCTCTTCTCTCCTAAGCTGAGTAGTTTCAGCACGGCCTGCTGACGCTTGCCCACCGCTGTGCTGCCACGCCGCGTGACACCGACTGCTGGCGATGTGCTGCTGCTGACACATCTTGATTGCGAGACAGAGGTTGCGGAGGAGGAGGAGGAGGGTGGTTTAGTGGAGAAAGCATACACCCCCGCAGATACCACCACCGAGCTGGGGCACGCAATTCGGGGGGTGGGTAGGACGTGAGCGGTCCCAGGCTCTGACTCTGTCCCAGCCTCCACTAAATTCACCCAATGTGCCGTCAGGGAGATATAGTGGCCCTGCCCGCCTGTGCTTGTCCACGTGTCTGTTGTTAAGTGGACCTTGGCAGTAACCGCGTTGGTGAGGGCGCGTACAATGTTGCGGGAGACGTGGTCGTGCAGGGCTGGGACGGCACATCGGGAAAAGTAGTGGCGACTGGGAACCGAGTAGCGCGGGGCCACCGCCGCCATTATGCTTTTGAAAGCCTCCGTTTCCACAAGCTTAGGGCGAGCACCCACTGGCGTTTTTTTACCTGCGTTTTGCGTTTTTCCTGCACAGGCATAGAGATAACATGTGTTCCTGTCCACTGGCGTTTTTTTTGCGTTGCGTTTGCGTTTTTAACATAGGAACTGTCAGTTGCATATGTGTCCTTATTTTTCTCCATGGAAATTAATGGAAAAGCCGCGAAAACGCCGCAAAAAACGCGCGGAAAAATCGCGGGAAACGCGGCGAAAACGCAAACGCCAGTGGGTGCTCGCCCTATACGGCAGCATCTCTAGGCTGATCAATTTGGCAATGTGCACGTTTAACGCTTGAGCGTGCGGGTGCGTGGCATCGTACTTGCGCTTGCGCTCAAACTGTGGCGCCAGCGACGTCTGAACGCTACGCTGAGAGACATTGCTGGATGGGGCCCAGGACAGCGGAGGTGAGGGTGTGGGTGCAGGCCAGGAGACGGTAGTGCCTGTGTCCTCAGAGGGGGGTTGGATCTCAGTGGCAGGTTGGGGCACAGGGGGAGAGGCAGTGGTGCAAACTGGAGGCGGTGAACGGGCATCGTCCCACCTTGTGGGGTGCTTGGCCATCGTATGCCTGCGCATGCTGTTGGTGGTGCCTCCCCAGCTGATCTTGGCGCGACAAAGGTTGCACACCACTGTTCGTCGGTCGTCAGGCGTCTCTGTGAAAAACTGCCACACCGTAGAGCACCTTGACCTGTGCAGGGTGGCATGGCGCGAGGGGGCGCTTTGGGAAACAGTTGGTGGATTATTCGGTCTGGCCCTGCCTCTACCCCTGGCCACCGCACTGGCTCGGCCTGTGCCCACACCCTAACTTGGGCCTCCGCGTCCTCGCCCACGTCCACGTCCTATAGGCCTACCCCTACCCCTCAGCATGGTGTATTACCAGTGATTTGATTTCCCAGGCAGCAAATAAATTGGCGCAAGCCTGCAGGACAAATTGAATGTTTCCCTTTTTGAGAAATGGAGGGCCCACTGACTATATTCAATCAGATAAGATATGTCTTCTGGCCCTGCCTACACAATTCTCTCCCTGTAGTATTACTGCAAGGCGCAATGCTCTGCAGACAGCCGATTTTGAAAAGAAAAAAAAAATGCAACACTGCTAACAGCAGCCTGCACAGTACTGCACACGGATAGATGTGGCCCTAAGAAGGACCGTTGGGGTTCTTGAAGCCTACACTCACTCCTAACACTCTCCCTTCCTAACCACCACTTCTGTCCCTGTACTATTAATGCAAGGCGCAATGCTCTGCAGACTGCCGCTTTTGAAAAAAAAAAAATTATGCAACACTGCTAACAGCAGCCTCCACAGTACTGCACACAGATAGATGAGGCCCTGAGAAGGACCGTTGGGGTTCTTGAAGCCTACACTAACTCCTAACACTCTCCCTACAGCAGCTCCAACACGATACCACTGTCCCTCAGCTAACTCACAAGGCATCTGTGGCGAGCCGCGGGAGGGGCCGATTTTCATACTCGGGTGACATCTGATCTCCCCAGCCACTCACAGCAGGGGGGTGGTATAGGGCTTGAACGTCACAGGGGGAAGTTGTAATGCCTTCCCTGTCTTTCAATTGGCCAGAAAAGCGCGCTAACGTCTCAGAGAGGAAACTGAAAGTAACCGGAACACCGCGTGGTGCTCGTTACGAGTAACGAGCATCCCGAACACCCTCATTTATTTGCACGAATATCAAGCTCGGACGAGTACGTTCGCTCATCTCTAGTAAGGATCTCAGTGACTCTGACAAGAAACAAACTGTGATGGCTAGATGACTGTGTCGGAGCATCTTTAAAAGAGCAGATCTTGAGTTCTTGGTATGCTGTGGTTAGTACTCATCAAAAGTGGCCAGAGAAAAGACAGCTGAATTATTTGTAAATAAGGAATAAATGTCATTATTCAAAAACCCCTTTAAAATGGTTTTCCACTATGTTACTATGACCATCCCTTTTAAAGGGGTTGCTGTACCAAATTAATGTATCTCCTATTCACAGGAGAGGTGATAAGTAGCCAATACGTATGGGTTTACCTGCTGAAACCCCTGCTGGTCATGAGAATGAGTACCTAAAGGTCCCCACTATGAATGGAGAAGCAGCCAAGCATAAACACCACCACTCCTTAATTTCAGTGGGACTGCCGGTGATAGGCATGTTAAATGGCTCTGCTATCTCCAACAGCCCCATTGAAATGAATGGAGAACTCATGTTTAACTGCCACTCCATTCATTCAGGGACCCCTGTTTTTGTGTTTGATAGGGTAGCAGCAATTGTATCCCCACTAATGAGCTAGTGTCAAGCAGGTGGATGTGGAAATGCCTTGCCACAAATCAGTTTTACTTTGGGCTAGCTAGGGGGGGAAACATCTGTGGGACCCCATTTTTTACCCTTAACTCCTCCAAGTGGAATATAGTCTTTGCTGTGTGGTCCCCAAGCCATTACTATCCAGATTCTCCAGGTAGTTTGGCTACTGATGCTGCACAGGGCTGAGGTGCTGTAACTCTAGTGGGAACCAGAGCTTATCAAGAAACCTAGTAGAGGTCAGGACTGGCAACACAGTAGCTATAACAAGGTCCAAGCAGAAGGTCAGAGTGGGCAGCAGGCAATAACAGAAATCAGAGTAGTCAGGAGTCAAGGAGGACTCAGAACTGGAATGCACAACTAACAGAGTCTTTGAGACAATAGCCAATCAGACCAATTGCTTAAGCATCCACCCTAGGGTGTGAATGCCTAATATAGGGAGTGAAGGAACAGAATTAGAGGGGTTGAGGTTATGGAAGTGTGGCTCTTTAAGAGATTGGGTGGGAGCCCTACAGGCAGAGGTCAGGAATAGAGATGAGCGAACCTACTCGTTTCGAGTAATTACTCGATCAAGCACTGCGATTTTCAAGTACTTCCGTACTCGGGTGAAAAGATTCGGGGGGCCCCGAGGGGCAGGGGGAGGCGAGCCGGAGCGGGGGGTAGCAGCGGGGAACAGGGGGGAGCCCTCTCTCTCTACCTCCCCCCCCCCTACTCCCCGCTGCAACCCCCCACTCACCCACGGCGCCCCCCGAATCTTTTCGCCCGAGTACGGAAACCCCTGCTCAGTGCAGGATCCACTAAATCATCCCAGACAGACATTTGTCCAGCCTTTGTTTAAACAATTCCATTGAAGGAGAACTCACCACCTCCTGTGGTAACCTGTTCCACTCATTGATCACTGTGGACTCAGCTTCTAGAGTATATTACACAGTGGGTATTCATTTGATACAAGGATGGGCCCAGGCCCTGCAGAATGGGAGCTACTGATACTTAACAGTTTTATATTCTGATACACAGAGGAGAGTGCTGAAGATGGGTACCCTACTGTATGATATCCATATGCCTGGAGCCCAGAAATATAAAGTGTGCTATATCTGTGATTGTAAACTACATTGAAGGGGTATCCCCATGATAGTACATGATGACATGGTGCTACACTACCAGTACACCCCCTTCCTGATCCTGGTGTTTCCCTGCTGGCACCCCCAGTGATCACCTATAATCTGCGGGAAAACCTGGAAGTATAGATCTAGCAAAGCTTAACTAAAAATCTGTGCCACTGTATATTTTCCTTTCCAATAGTTTTCAAGGACTTCCAGTCTTGAAATCCAGGAACTGCACATTTGCAGATGCAAGTTACACTGTGCATCTATAGAGATGACATTCTGACATGTTGGGAGCAACACCAGCACCATCCAAAGGGACAGAAGGCTAGCCATGCTGAGGGGCCAAGGCTTGAATAAGTTGGACATTGTGATACTTCTGACAAAGCTTGAAGACAAGATATATTCATAAGTAAGACAAACACATGTTTTGCCCACATTTTAATATTAACCTGATAAAGTGACCTGTGGATAGCAGGGGGGTTAGGATATGGAGCACACAAGGTGGTGAACAATACCAGTATTTACTTGGTAGCTCAGCACTTCCGAGCTGAGATAAGAAACCTGCAGCTGATTTCCAGAACATCTCACCAGGTGTTAGCGAAACTGCCAAGACCGCAGCCTTACACTGTTTCCATAATTCGCACTGAAGTGAATGGGTTGTACGGAAACAGCGTATCACAGCAGGCTATGCTGCTTCTGTAACTCTCGTGTTACAGAAATAGCATATAACGCTGTTCTATACTGTTTCTGTAATACCCATTCACTTGAATGGGAGTTACAGAAACAGCATAAGTTTGACCCTTGGCGTAACACCCAGTGAGGTAACCGGGACAGCGGCTCTGGGTTTCTCATCTCAGCCAGGAAGTTCTGAGATAGGAATATTCCTTTAACTTAACACATTGCTTGGGAATGCTACAACACAGTCCAAATACATTGGCGATGCAATCCATAGTACTTAACAATACGGACTCACGAATCTTGGCAACACTGGATGCTGGACCTTGCCAAATCAAGTACAGTTTCCTAAATTACGCAACAATTTCTTTTGTATAATAACACGCTCTCTCTAATATATATATTATTTTAACCAGCTTCTTGTAAATTACACAGTCTCTTTATATGCTCACCAGCTCACTAAACATTCATGGTCTCGGACTCACAGTCTCTTAAGGCTCATTTACACGGCCCGATGATCGCTCAAAGATCGCTCAAACGACAGTTTGAGTGACAGCTTTGAGCGACCATTTTGCATAAACTTTTAAGTAGCTACTCAGCTACTTAAGAACAATTAAGTGTGCAAATGAAGCCTTAGCTGAAAGCAGTTAATAGCCTGAGGGCTCTTATCTGCATTCATATCCTTTGTTCTCCAGGGGAAACAATGCTATCAGCACTCCCCGTGGAGAACTGCTGATAATACTGACCAATGCTTTTTAGGTTGGACTGAATTTAACGATTAGCTAGCAGTGCACGAAACGTGCACAATGGGCGCACAAATAGATGCAACGATTATCGCTAAAATGATCGCCTTTTAGTAGAGATGAGCGAGCATACTCGCTAAGGGCAATTGCTCGATCCAGCATTGCCCGTAGCGAGTACCTGCCCGCTCGGGAGCAAAGATTCGGGTGCCGGCGGACAGGGAGCGGCGGGGGAGAGTGGGGAGGAACAGAGGGGAGATCTCTTCCTCTCTCCACCCCGCTCCCCCTGCTTATCGCCGCAACTCACCTGTTACCCGCGCCGGCAGCCGAACCTTTTCTTCCGAGCGGTGAGATAGTCGCTAAGGACAATGCTCAATCTAGCAATTGTCCTTAGCGAGTATGCTCACTCATCTCTACCTTTTAGTGATTTTTTAGCGATCATTGATCTGTGTAAATGGGCCTTTAGTTAATTAGCAGGCCTCGATAGGTTCTGTAGATATTCAACATGTCAAAATGTCTCACATTTACAGTTATTTTGGTGTAAGGCTCTCAATTCTGCAGGTCAATGACTTTAACTACCACAGCTACCACGGTCTGACTGTCCAGAAATTTCATCTCCAAATGGAAGACTCCGGGGCTTCTCTTGCAGCCCACTCGCTTCAGCTGCAAGCAAACTCTCAGCAGGCTTTCAGGGCTTCTCTCCGAGCTCCTCACTAGGCCATACCCAGCCTGAAGTGCCATTTAGACACAACAATTATCACAAAAAATTCGCTCAAAACTAGAGATGAGCGAGCGTACTCAGATAAGCACTACTCGCTCGAGTAATTGGCTTTATCCGAGTATCGCTGTGCTCGGGGCTAAAGATTCGGGTGCCGGCACGGAGCGGGGAGCTGCAGGGGACAGCGGGGAGGAACGGAGGTAAGATCTTTCTCTCCTTCTCTCCCGCCCGCTCTCCCCTGCTCTCCGCTGCGACTCACCTGTCAGCCGCAGCGGCACCCGAATTTTTAGCCCCAAGCACAGCGATACTCGGATAAAGCCAATTACTCGAGCGAGTAGTGCTTTTCCGAGTACGCTCGCTCATCTCTACTCAAAACCCATCTTTTGAGCAATAATCATTGTGTTTAAATGCTCGGACATCATGCAGTTTTCGTTAATGATTCACTTATTATTGTCTTTCAGCTAGCTAAAAGACAACGATGAGTCTTATCAGAACCATGCGCTGAGTTCTTAGTGGAATACCGCTAATATAATTGTTTCAGCTGGTATCTCGCTCGGAGTACACAGCAGGAGTATGCAGCAGACCGTGCTCCAGCTGTGCTCTGCATACCCCGCTGGGAGTGCTCAGCTGTATACCAGCTGAGCTCTCGGTGAACACAGCAGGAATATGCAGAAGACAGCACTGCAGCTGTGTTCTGCATACCTCGCTCGAAGCACTCAGTGGGATACCAGCTGAGCACTCTGAGAACACAGCAGGAGTATGCAGAAGACAGCACTTCAGCTGTGTTCTGCATACCCCGCTCGGAGCGAGATACCAGCTGAGCGCTCTGAGAACACAGTAACTGTATACAGAAGACAGCACTCCAGCTGTCTTCTTTATATAGCGGGAGCCTTCATTTACACACTAATAAGCTCTTAAGCAGCTAATTAGCTACTCAAGAGCTTATGCAAAGTGAATGCTCAAAACTGTCACTCAAACTGCCGTTTGAGTGAATTTTGAGCGATCATCTTGCCATGTAAATACACACAATGATTATTGCTCAAAAGATTGCCTTTGCGTGAATTTTGAGCGATAATCGTTGTGCCTAAATGGGCCTTTACACAGACCTCAAGCTTGCTTGCACACTTCAACAACATGGCCAATACAACAACATCTTGCATATCACACCCTACTTCTTATATCTAAAAAGTCACCACCCTGTGGGGCGGACGAGTAATTCTATTTGTCTGCTTGTTGCACATATGCTTCCCATTGTGGTGACCTGGAAATGTACACCTTCCAATGGCCACTGAGCCTGGAACCAAGACTACACAAACAGCATCCCCCGGATCACATCAGAGACTGTTTATAATGACCTGACTGTATGACTGAACACAATCACTATTAAAAAATAAAATACAAATCTTGTCAACTTATTCCACAGTGCTTTCAGGTTATTTATGTATTACCCCCCACCAAGCTGGGTGCTCATTTTACTGACTTTGGAAGGATGGAAGGCTGAGTCAACCTTGAGCCTACTACCTGAACCATGCAGGGATTAAATTCACAACCTTCAGGTCGTGAGTGTGAGCTTAGGACTGCATTTCTACTGCCCTAACACTCAACCTCAGCATTAATGTGCTAAACATCAGTAATTATAACATTGCCCATAAGACATCAGCACTTTATATCACTCTCCTATAATAACATTTGTATCTGCGTTACTTTCCTAACTAAGCTTTTTCATATTATATCATCTATCTAAACATACCCCAACATATATAGAATTTATCTTACCATGCTGAGTTGTCTTTTTCTAATCACCCTCTGAACTGATATGAGAAAACCATACCTAAAGTGGAGCGCTCACCCAGATAAGGGTAACCCTACAACAGGAACCTGGTGCAACCCTGACTATCCCTAGAAAGTGACAGGGAATGCAGCTACAGTTAGATATTAAGAACCTCAACTGACAGGAAGATATAACAACACGCCAGATAGAACATATCTCGTATATATCACCAGACAGACTTATCTGTACTAAGACACTGGACTGTGAGCCTCCAACTGGACCAGAAACACCTCCAGAAAGAGTATAACTATCATCCTCTGTGAGGAGGCTTCGGAATAAATGTAGACACACTAATATTGATTGGTTGGCTGGGATACACACCTCCAAGCCAAACAATCTATCCACGCATCGGAAGAGAAGTGTCCCCATCGGCATCCAGTGCCGAAATGACAATGAGCATGTGCTAATGTAAGGATCACATGGGCAAGGGCTGATGCCGTGATGTCATCACAATCCCGATCCTCTGAAATAGCTAGCGAGCCTTGATAGTCTGTGAGTTTGCACTCCACAAAAATACTAAAAGGTGAATATGGATTGTGAGCCCCATTGGGAATGGGGCTCAATTTAAGTGATGATAATCTACGTATAGCACATTATGTATGTGTTGTATAAATGAGTAATCATCTTCAAAACTAAAATTTTGGTCACTTTATAGATATTACTCTGCAGCTCTGCAGCCAAATCTGCAATGGCAGCACTTATAGAAGTTTTTATTTTTAGAGGCGCTTGGTTTTCGTTAGTCTTAAGCAATATCATATGTGTCACCTCAATGCAAGGCGCACAGACTAATGAGATCTGAGTAATTAATAACAGCCAGGCAGGAAAGTCAATTTATATTACGTCTCAATGACAAAAGAATACATCAGATTGGTCAGCAACACAGATCAGCGTGAAAACTGCAATACATATACCATTAGAGCTAAAACCAATAGCTAGAACCTTGAAGTAGAAATTACACAATCGAAGCCTATACCAAACAACTTTCAATTTAACCCTTTTAGAGATGAGCGAGCATACTCGTCCGAGCTTGATGCTCGTTCGAGTATTAGGGTGCTCGAGATGCTCGTTACTCGAGACAAGCACCATGCGGTACTCGTCTCGATTAAACGAGCACTGACCATTGAATTCAATGGAGCCGGCAATACAGCCGGTTCCATTGAAAGCAATGGGCTGCCGGCGATCGCAGGATGAATTGTCGGGAAGGGCTTAAATAAATAAGCCCTTCCCTGGAATTCATCCAGAAATGTGTAAAAAAAAAAAATATATATATACTCACCTTGTCCCGGCAGACGGAGTTCAGCTCGGCCGGCCTGCAGTGGGTGTGAAGGGGGTGTGAGTCAGACCTGCCCCTGATTGGCTCAGCGCTGAGCCAATCAGAGGTAGGTCTCACTCACACCCATTCATGAATTCATGAATGGGTGAGTAAGTGCTGCCTCTGATTGGCTCAGGGGCAGCTCTCAGCTGAATGTCATTGCTTGCTATGGAGCCGGCTGTATTGCCGGCTCCATTGAATTCAATGGGCTAACATCGTTCTTCCTGGCAGAGGAGAACGATCTTTACGCTGACAGTGCGGGGGGGGGGGGTCTCACTCTTGCCACTATTGTGGCTTAATAGTGGGACCTGGGAACTTGAGATGCAGCCCAACATGTAGCCCCTCGCCTGCCCTATCCATTTCTGTGTTGTTCCCATCACTTTCTTGAATTTCCCAGTTTTTCACAAATGAAAACCTTAGCGAGCATCGGCGAAATACAAAAATGCTCGAGTCGCCCATTGACTTCAATGAGGTTCGTTACTCGAAACGAACCCTCGAGCATCACTGAAAGTTTGACTCGAGTAACGAGCACTCGAGCATTTTGGTGCTCGCTCATCTCTAAACCCTTTCCAATCCACTGTCTGACCTCTGAAGACATTATGATTTAAGGCTGTACAGCTCCGATGTTGGAAGACAGGGTTCTCTTGCTGTATATTGCCAGCCTCTCTGCTGTCGGAGCCTATAAAACGTGTCACCTCATGCAGTACTGGCTTTAGCCAGCATATAGCGCCATTGTATAACGGCAGAAAAAGAGTAAGCCCCCTTGGAAAACCAGGATACAAATTGGATTGGAAAGGGTTAAAGCATTATGATTGTGGGGAAGGGTCTACCTTCTATGAACTACAGCAATTGGGAAAGGTCCCTTTGGCTTCTTCCATGCACAGTGGCACTTTCTAAGGTATGCCATACACATTAGATTTAGATTGGCCAAACCATTGATTATCTAAGGGTAGTTTTACAATAGACAACTTTTGGATGCTTAAGCACCCAATAGCTGTCTTAACGATCAACGATCCTGTGCTGATGATTACTCATTGAATTGAGTTGGAATATGCCAAAGATCTCTTCCGTCCTCCTGCCTCCAATTTTAGGATTTTTTTTACTATAGATGGTGACATTGAAAATTTAAAAAAGTTTTAAAAAATATATTTAACATAAAAACTTGATTTCTATAAGAGATCACTTTCTGATGACACATTCCTTTTACTATTGAGGGAACCGAACCAGTAGAGCCCTGTTCCAGGTCAAATTTTGCTAAAAGTTCAGTTCGGGACTAACCCAAACCAAACTCTTAGCAAAGTTCTATCCAAAACAGGGCTCTGCTGGTTCGGTTCGCTCCACACGAGTCCTGAATACTGCTGTATAACATTGTCCCAGAGCCATAAAAGCCCTGTGTAGCACTCTCAGAGTATTATACGGGGCATTTTTGGTCTAAAATTAATAAAATTGTGAATGTTTAGACCATATTAGATCATTTATATTAGAGGGAATTAGTGAGGAGCAAACTTGTGAAAACTTTGTTTCGACCGGTTTGACGTAATTTTTTCAAAAAATACGCCATACCCGCCATGTAATCCAAGACTATACAAATTATATATCAAACCTCCCAAAACAAAACGAGGAAGCCATTTCTATAATTTATTTTAGCATAAATATAATATTTAAAAAAAAAAGAACCAGAAATTTTAAAAAAATATTTTTTTAACTTTTGTATATAATTCTCCTAATAAAACATAAAAAATGAGAAAAAAAAGTTCCTTGAAAAAAGGGTATTAAAAAATAACCCTATATGTCACAAAGCAAAATGTAGCAAAAATAATTTTGGCAGACCAAGATAAAAATAGGGCCATAAAAGCACCAAATGCGTGAAATTGCTAAAAAGTGTCTGGTCTTTTAAGACTGCAGCACTGTGGCCCTGAAAGGGTTACATTTACTGCACTGGTTAATAAACACTATTTGTCTAAAACTCAGAAACTGATATGTACTTTTAAGTTCCTGGACCCCAATGTAAAATTTAGCAGGACGTTTATAATACTGATGGGTTCTTATGTGGCAGAGGCGTCTTTGGGGCCCCTCAAGATCCTGGGTGCCAATGCTACCTCTGAACCCCTATAGCTACCCATGTGTAGATAAGATAAGGGGAAGCCATGGCTGATAGATCTCAGTATAATGTAATACTATGGTATTACATTATAATGCAGGGATAATCAAACAATTGCAAGTTCAAGTCCACCATGGGGACTAAAAAATATGTAAAAGTGAGTTTGAAAAAGTTTTATTAAATATTAGAAAAAAATAAAAGCTTTAAAAAACCTCTTTTTCCTATATTTATAGCAAAGAAATCAAAATAAGCAAGCAAAAAAAATATTTGGTTTTGCTGCATCCATAAAAGTCTGATCTACCAACACAATGCATTCTTCATCCCACACGGTGACCGTTGTCAGAAAAAAAAATACTCAATGCCAAAATTGCCTTTTTTTTAGTCACCACTTATGCAATACGAAAGTTAATAAAAAGCGACCTAAAGTCATAAGTACCCCAAAATGGTACCAATAAGAAACTACAGGGTGCCCCATGAAAAAAAACTACGGTAACCCTCACACATTTATATAAATACAAAAAATTAAATTGTTATGACGGCAGAAAATAATATAATTTTATTTTTAAAGTACTACAGCAAAAAAACTATATAAATTTGGTATTGTCATAATCCTACCGACCCATAGAATGAAGTTATCATGTCAATAGTGCTGCGCTGTGTACGCCAAAGAAACAATACCTCTGCAAAGATGTCGGAATTTTGTTTTTTACTTCCATTTCTCTCCTTTAAAAAAAAAAAAAAGTTTTCCAATATATTCTATGGTACATTAAATAGTATCATTGAAAAATACAACTTGCCTCGCACAAAAACAAACAAGCCCCCAGACATCTCTGTGGATGGAGAAATAAAAGAGTTATGAGTTTTTGAAAGTGGGGAGGAAAAAAAACGAAAAGTAATATGAAAAAAGGGCTGCATGCTTAAGGGTTAATATACCACACAAAGTCCATTTGCTCTTGCTGAAGGATCATACTTTGATCTTTTGTCTCGATTCATTCAATATCATTAAAAGAAAACGAAAGAGGAAGCCGGACAGAATTATATTATTCGAAAATATTTTTCTAACTGTTCTGTTCTTGTATTAATGAAGTACGGCGCGAACAATGCAGCTGACAAGTCCCTTTCATGGATAATAAATGGTGTCAAGAAGAAAATGCAGAGTATGACATTAAAGCAAATTATACTTTATTGATTTCACATAAGATTGATGGCAGAATATGCCTCTTATACAGTTGGTACCAAATGAAAATATTACAGCCGTCCCTTTATGTTTTTTCCCCCAATGCAGCCGTTTGAAAGCAAAAATTAAAAGAACATGAAAAGTGCCAACATGTATTAACATAACCTTCAGATAATATTATCCCCACCGCTATAACATAGGCCAGCACTGGTGGGTTATCAGGAGTTCCCATTCTACGCAATCCCCTAAAAAAATATGGATAAATCAAGTTTTTATGTTAAATACATGTTTTGAGAATTTTTGCTGATTTTAATCTTTGATGTTATATAATAAAAAAAAAACTGAAATCTTGCAGTTCTCACATTGACCACCAGGCTTAGTAATAGTCCGACACTTCCTGTTCTGTGGAGAAAACTTCTCAGCTGTCATATCATTATCAGCACAGACAGGATTACGATGGAAGGTGACATCTATGTAGATTGCATAGGATCAAGCATTCACAAGAGGTGATGTCACAGCTCAACTCCTCCCCCTTCAATGCACGGGTGACAGAGGATGTCCACAGCACTGTCTTATATATGTCATTGGGCCTCCTTCATTCCATTTTGACTATGGCCCATGAAGCTGCTGTAAAGTGTATCACCAAATGCGGCTTACAGTAGGCAAAACTGCCTCCCCCATAGTCATAGTGAGACAGTAGAATAAAAAATGTACAATCAAAATGTTTCCATTTCTGGTTTCAATTGGTAAAAAAAATATAGGTGAGACATTCCTTTTAAGGGCTCAGTCAGACGGGCGTTTTTATGTACGTATGTTACCTGCGTTTGCGATCCGCATATATTAAGAATAGAGATGAGCGAATATACTCGTTTCGAGTAATTACTCGATCGAGCACCACGATTTTCGAGTACTTCCGTACTCGGGTGAAAAGATTCAGGGGGCGCCAGGGGGCGGAGGAGGCGTGGCGGAGCGGGGGGTAGCAGCGGGGAACAGGGGGGAGCCCCCTCTCTCTCCCTCTCCCCCCCTCCACTCCCCGCTGCAACCCCCCACTCACCCACAGCACCCCCGAATCTTTTCGCCTGAGTACGGAAGTACTCGAAAATCGTGGCGCTCGGGCGAAAAAGGGGCGTGGCCGAGTAGGTTCGCTCATCTCTAATTAAGAACCAATGCTTTTCAATGGCAGCGGTCAATATAGGGCAGCACAAAATGTGCAGCAGTAAATATAGGGCAGCAGATGCTGTCACATCCAGGGGTTTCACCTCATGCTCATTGGCGCCGGCAGCAGCAGCGCCGAACCCATCGAGAACAGGCAGTGAAGATCGCAATCGTCTGGCAGGGTTGTGACAGTTGTGGCACAGGACTGTGATGTTCACCCATTGAATTCGCTACAGCCAGCTCCATTGAAAGCATTGGGCTGCCGGCAAGGCCTGCAGTGATTTTCGGGGAAGGGCTTTAAATATTAGCCCTTACCTGAAAATCATCCATAAAATGTTTAAAAAATAAAAACAATATATATACCCACCTCTCCGCAGCTGCCGGGGCTCAGGCGCATCCAGCCAGGTCTTCTCCCTGCACTGTTCTGAAGAAAAATTCTTATTAGGGTGAAATGGGAAAGAAAACATAACTTTGACATTTTTCAGAGGGTTTTCATTCCACTGGGTTCACAGTGCTGTTACGATGATATGTCAGCTTCATTCTGTGGGTGATTACATTTATGATGATGACAAATTTATATAGTTTGTCTATAGTGCACTATTTTAAAAAATCGCTTCCTGTCACCATCATTTAACCCCATAAATATTTTATTTGTTTGTCAATGGTGCTATGTGAGAGCATGTTTTTTTGTGGGATGACCTATAGTTTCTACTGGTACCATTTAATGGTATAACTTTTTGATCGCTTGTTAAATTTTTTGGAGACAAGGTGGCCCCCAAAAAATGCAATTCTAGCATTGCATATATTTTTTATGAATGCGCTCGCTGTGCAGGATACGTAACATATTTTTTAAAAAATGGACGTATATGGATGTTTCAATACCAATTTTTTAACCTTTTTTATTTTTTTTTACAACGTCTGCCTAAAGGTTTATTTTTAAGCATTTAAAACTTTAAGAATGTATTAACAATTAAAAAACTATTAATATTGAACTAGCAAGCACCTGAATGAATGTACAATATACTGCAATACTTCAATACTGTACTATATTGTTTTTTTACAGACATTCTATTAAGCCCTGCCACAGACCCTGAATGGCCCTGCAGCAGAGCACCATGTGCTAGTCCCAGACCATCCCCTTGGGAGGAAGAGGAGATCGCACCACTAGAGAAAATAGGGAACCTGAGATTCGACCCTTACTTTATAAACTTGACAGTACAACAAATACAATCCACCGCCACCCCTCACATGTGCACACCCACTAACTAAATGGTGGTTAGCCTCAGGCCTCGGTCACACGGGCGTTTTTTCCGGCAATTTGCGGATCACATAACGGATGCGCATCCGCAAATCGCGTGACCGGGGCCGTCGATTCACTGAAAAAGCTGCACCTAGCAGTGTTTTTAGTGAAACCGCCCCACAGTGCCCGCTATCCTCTGCCACAGCTGGGCCACAGCTGTGGCAGAGGAGAACGATGTTCGCCCATTGAATTCAATGGAGCCGGCAATACAGCCGGCACCATTGAAAGCAATGGGCTGCTGGCGAGCGCGGGATGAATTTTCGGGAAGGGCTTAAAAATATAAGCCCTTCCCTGAAAATCATCCTAAAATGTGTAAAAATAAAAATGTATACTCACCTTGCCCCTGCAGCCGGAGTTCAGCCGCGTCCGGCCACAGTTCTCCTGAACTGCTCTGTGTAGTATTCAGCAGCCGGGGATTTAAAATCCCCGCCTGCTGAATGAGCTGCTTCTGATTGGTCACAGCCCTCACCAATCAGAGGCAGCTCTCACTCACCCATTCATGAACTCATGAATGGGTGAGTGAGTGCTGCCTCTAATTGGCTGAGCGCAGGGGCCAATCAGAGGCAGCTCTCAGCTATTGAATGACAGCAGAGGAGAACGATCTTTAGTATATGTTCTCAATGGGGTCGGTGCTGCTGCCGCCGGCCCCATTGAGCGCATATATAGAACACAGCAATGCGCAGAACACAGATAGGCATGTTCTGCGAATCGTTGTGTCCTATAATTGATCGCACATTCGTGTATAAAGCGGACATGTGACCGATTCCATTGGGATGCATTTGGTCTATAGATCTGCAGATCGTAAGCACGTCTGCAGATCGGACCAAAAAACAGTCATGTGACCAAGGCCTCACTAACAGTTAGTCACTTGTATCGATGTTCTCTGTAGATGATCTCTGGCATCTTTGTCTAGTTCCGCACTGGCTTCCTTAGTAGAGCACCCGCAGCCACTGTCTTTCCTGTAACTTGCAGCCTCTTCGCAGTGTGTTCACACAGTCACACAGTTTGCTCTGCACAGTGTCCCAGGTCGTTCTCTCTCTCCTAGTGTCTAGTTTTCCCCTTATCCTGGAACCATATCCTTCTATCTTTCTCCAGGCAGCAATCACACTTTGCAGGCCTTAACCTTTTTCAATTCGCTGTCTGACGTCTTCCTATATTCTGATTGATGCCTGTGCAGCTCTGATGTCCGAAGATGTCCGGCAGGGTATTCTTACCGTATATTGCCGGCAGCTCTGTTGCCAGGGGCCTCTCTGACATGTCACATACTGCAGTACTGGTTCTAGCCAGCAGATGGTGGCATTGTATAATGGCAGAAAGAGAAAGCCCTCTAGGAAACCCTGAATCCTAAATTGTTTTGCAAAGGGTTAATGCCTGTGGTCTCTCTTCCTCCCTGTGATGCAGTTACCAAGTCTCTTTCAGCTTGCAGAGCTGCTAGTGCAGGGGTGCACAACTCCAGTTCTCAAGGGATCCCAAAAGGTCATGCTTTCTGAATTTCCTCAGTATTGCATTGGTGATGTAATTATTCTCAGTGCCTCAGACATTGCCACAGGTGTTCCACCTATACGATGTTCCAAATATATGACCTATTGGGGCCCTTGAGGACCGGAGTTGCACACCTCTGTGCTAGTGACTGTTCAGGACCCGTGGAGAGGGAAGGCTTACCTCTATCCACTATCCACTACACCTAGGGACCGACTCTAGTTTGCATGTCACTGCAGGTGGGTGCAGTGAGCCCACAGTAACGAGAAGAGGGGACAAGAGACCCTCCGGATCCGTGGTCACAAGACTCCCACCAATCAGACCTTTATCACCTATACTATGGATAGGTGATAAAAGTCGAATTTGGTGCAACCTCTTTAACCAGTGTGGTTAAGCACTGATCTGATCTTCTTCAGTCTTTTTAAATTGCAAAAAGAGGAATCAGGCAATGTCTTTTTATTAATCCGTTATAAATGTGACTAACAGTCGGGTCGGAATAAAGTTTTGTTTTGTTTTTTATTTTCACCAAAGTATAGGCAGCATCGATTTCATTTACCATTTTGTCCAGTGAACTAGAGAAGAAATATTACCTCTTTGAGTACCAGCCAAAGGTCACGTAGCTAATAGTGACCCCTGTCAGCTATAACACATAGCATAGAAAGAATTGACAATTACGGTTCCACTGTATTTTGTAAGACTCCGGGGGTCATAGCAATGAAATTGTTATGCTGTAGCTGAGCTATATTTTAAGGCTTGTTTCGCTGTGCTGAGACAAAGCAAGATCTTAGATTAAATGCAGCGGTATTAGAATGAGATCCAGGAAACAATTCACGAAAGTCGGGGAACTGTTTAAAAATAGTTCTTCCACCATTTGTGGGTATTGTAAGCAACATGCAACTGAGGTCTACACATGTTGGATTTACTTTACACGGATATTGGTTACATACACTGAACGGCGCTTCCCTGTATGTAAAGCATTCTTCCCATGACCCCGAAGTGCAACATAAATCACTTGACAAGTTTTCCGTGGATCAGTTTCAGTGTAAATCCACATTAGATGCGAGAATCCAGTGATCTGAAGGATTCCAACAAGGCCTGGTCTTCAGTGCTAGACTAGCCGGGGCAAGGATGTCACTGCCACCCGTGTGGGGTTTTGTCATGTAACAGTGTGGAGAATGGTGTGATCGAGGAAAATATCCAGTGGAAGAGGATCCTGTGAAGGTGTGAATCGCACCTCGGGTTTGGAAGGTTGGTCGCCAGCATGGGGAACAGGTATCACAGGTGCCACCACGTACCTGCAGTATGTTGCATTCGTTGATGGTAGTGTAGTTATTGGTGGGAACTGAAGGCGCCCGGCAGACTCCGCAGTCTATAGTAAGTTGACGTACGTCGCAAGAGATTTCAGAGGACCGCATCGTGACATCCTCACGACCACAAAGGAGCAATTGCGTCCTGATAGCAATTCTCAAGCCACCAGTAATGCCAGAAGCCCTGTTTCTATTTCCTCTGTCTTGTCCAGAACCTGCACCAACCAACTGGAGCCTTAGGCCCAGCCCTAAAAATCTCTCAAGTCACATGACCTCGTCAGTAGCATGAGCGCTGGAAGGGGACAACGCTAGAGGCTTATAATATAAACTATTAACTAACCATAAATATTCTTCTAAACTTGGTTGCAGCGCCCCATTAGAGATGGAAACAACTCGTCATCGAAAGGTTTCCTAAGAAGATATCAAGAATCGTTCTGGCCAACAAGCGCTGGCCAGTCAAGAGCAACCCTGGTGCTTCAACTAACGTGTTTAAACGCACAACTCATTATTCCTTAGCACGGATGGGCTATAACAGCAGACAACCAGTTCCAGCGCCATTGTGTCTAAGGCCACCTGTAGACGGCCGGATCGGATCCGGCTGCGAGAATTCTCACAGCGGGACCCGACCTGAGCGTCTGCAGAGAGCAGCGTGGCACTCACCCGCTCCCGCGGCCCCGGCTCTTTCATGTGCCAGCTGCCAGGCAGCCAGCCCATGTGCAGAACGGAGCCGGCGGATGATGATTTGTTTGCCGCGCGTGGCTTAATCACATCCGTCTGCATAGGATTGCGTTTGTTAACGCAATCCTATAGCAGCTTCCAGGGGCGGAAATTCCACGGGAAATCCCGCCGCTGAATTTCCGCTCGTGTGCAGGTGCCCTAATAGGAATAGAAAGGCATGACTCCAGTGGGCAAAGGAGCCTAAAAATTGTATCACTGAGCAGCTAAAAAAAACATCCCTAGGTCAGATGAATCCAGATCTCTCGCCCCATGCTGATGGAAGGTCAGAATTTGGCGCAAAAAGCATGAATCGATGACCCCTTTTGGTCAGTAGTTCAGAGCATGTCAGCACTTCCATCTAATTTGTGGCAATTGCAAGAAGCCCTCCTGTCCGCATGGGCCAATATTCCTGCAGAATGATTTCATTACCTAGTGGAACGTACGCCATGACAAACTGCTGCGGTTCAATAGACCAAACAATTCCAATGCGCCAATAGATGGGGATCTTTATAGTCTGTCTCACAAAGAAAATGCAGTTGTTAGCGGCAGCATCAAGTGTATCACTCCGCTATTTGTGGTTAGGGTTTGGCTCCCCATGGCAAAAGTCACATGACCATTTCTGTTTACCGGACAAGAGACGAGAAGAAGACAAGTGACCAATCCCTAACCATGAATGTGGAGTTCTACACTCAATGCCGCCACCGGCATTCTCTTTGTGAGACTGGCTATAATGAAGAACATTGTAGCTCCCTCCATTGTGACTCACCATTGTGTACACAATGGTAGGTAGAGTACAAGAACTTTAACATACGACTTTAATGACTCCATCGTACAATCTGTAATGACACTAATCTTAGAAGGTTCTTTGAAACCATAAGTAATGCTATACTCTGATGTTTATTGAGTAGGCTATTCAGCACATGCCACATAACATTGACGTCTCCTGCTGCCACACAATGGAAGTGAAAGGACAATTATATCATTTCAAAGTGTTTTTATGACACTGGGGTCAATAAAGAAATATTTCTAAGGTTATTCGAGCAGTCGGAGTCTTTTTTTTTCTAGTCATTATAGAGCCTGTTTATGAAGTTGCATTGACTATGTATTTCTTCGAGGACCAAATGAATTAACGGAATGAAGCAGAATGAGATCTCTGACATTTCTGTTAAAACTAATAAACGGCAAAATGTATTGATCGGAAATAATGAAATATCAACACAGTCCGCAAGGGCATCTTGGAACCTCTTTTGTTATGACCATGTGCAAATGCTAAAGTTAATCTGTAAACCAATATGTGGAGCTCAAACAAAGATCATAAAAGCTTTGGGGTTTAGAAAATAATTGCAGACACTTCATTTAAATGCCAGAATTAAATTGCAGCAAAGAGCGGAGTTTGCAAAGAAATAAAAGATCAATAAGTTCAGCTTTTTCATTGAACGCTTGTAATGATTCAGAGGAAATGGGAGAACATTAAAAAAAAAGCACAATATAATAATGCTGAAAATCGCCGTCGTATTATAGAATATGTCGTGGTCAATGGTAATCGGCAATAGAAGGCTCCTGGACACAGACATGGGGGCTGACTGGGGGATGCGGGATAACAGTGTGAGCGGAAATTAGTAGCAAATAGTAGAAAAAGTTTCTGAAAGTTGCTGGTACGGTTTTCCGCAAATGAATTACCCAGCTTGAGAACCATTTCACACTTTTTGACCTTTTCAAAATTAGAGATTTTTTTCTTTCAGCTTGTCCACTAAGAACCATAATATTATGGGGAAACAATAACTAATGCTTGTAACCTAGAGTACTGGCATAGAAAAGGCACACATTTTAGCGAAAGCCCGATTGTGCAAAAATGTTGCGACTTTTATTCCTTCGGCACTGGCACTGACATTTTTCCAAACCACCACACACAGTTTCAAAAATTTATAGCTCTTTTTCCAGTGACAAAGCTGCAAAGCTACATGAATGCTTGTTTTTTACAGGATGAGCTGCATCTTTAACCCGTTTAGGAGCAGGCTCAGTAAATATACGGCGCCTGGTCCTGGGCTTAAAGCCCAGCCATATGTAAAATTACAGCGGGGATTTAAGCCTCCTGCTTCTGCAATCAATCAGAGAGGCAGGATGGGTTGTCAGGTGTTAGTAACAGCTGATAACCCGGAGGAGAAGGCAGGAGGGCTTTTAACCCTTCCTGCCTTTTCCTGTCCCGAGTACACAGTGCTCAATG